>NC_068930.1:17314029-17625229 GCF_023091745.1 Budorcas taxicolor | reverse complement strand
TTTCAGAAAAGTGAGATTTTATATGGAAGTTTGTACCATTTTAATGGAGAAGTATCATTTTCAAAGGTTGAATGTGGTGGTGGTTTACTTGCTCCATCATGTCTGACTCTTTTGTAGCCCCACTCACCAGGATCCTCTGTCCATGGGATTTTCCAGGCGAGAATACTGGACTGAGTGCCATTCCCTTCTCCAGGGGATCTTTCCAACCCAGGGATTGAACCTGTGTCTCTTACATTGCAGGTGGATTCTTTACCACTGATCCACTGTGTTTTGTTCTATTTCATCCCCTTATTTCTGTATGACAGGTTCTTTACAGCTTTGTTTTGCTGATATAAATTCAGATTTCTCATGACTTTATTTTACTTATTAATAAAGTAAAAATACTTTCGTTCAGTTCAGTCACTCAGTCATGTTCAACTCTTTGCAACCCCATGGACTGTAGCATGCCAGGCTTCCCTGTCCATCACCAACTCCCAGAGCTTGCTCAAACTCATGTACATAGAGTCAGTGATGCCATCCAACCGTCTCATCCCCTCTTGTCCCCTTCTCCTCCTTCCTTCAATCCTTCCCAGCATCAGAATCTTTTCCAGTGAGTCAGTTCTTCACATCAGATGGCCAAATTATTAGAGCTTCAGCTTCAGCATCAGTCCTTCCAATGAATATTCAGGACTGATTTCCTTTAGGATTGACTAGTTTGATCTCCTTGCAGTCCAAGGGACTTTCAAGAGTCTTCTCCAACACACAGTTCAAAAGCATCCATTCTTCAGTGCTCAGTATTCTTTATGGTCCAATTCTCACATCCATATATGACTACTGGAAAAACCATAGCTTTGACTAGACGGACCTTAGTCAGTAAAGTCATGTCTCTGCTTTTTTCTTCTAAAGAGCAAGCATTTTTTAATTTCATGGCTGCAGTCACCAACTGCAGTGACTTTGGAGCCCAAGAAAATAAAGTCTGTCACTGTTTTCATTGTTTCCCCATCTATTTGCCCTGGAGTGTTGGGACAGGATGCCATGATCTTTGTTTTTTGAATGTTGAGTTTTAAGCCAACTTTTTCACTCTTCTCTCTCACTTTCATCAAGAGGCTCTTTAGTTCCTCTTCGCTTTCTGCAGTAAGGTGGTATCATTTGCATATCTTAGGTTATTAATATTTCTCCTGGCAATCTTGATTCCAGCTTGTGCTTCATCCATCCTGGCATTTTGCATGATGTACTCTGCATATAAGTTAAATAAGCAGGGTGACGATATATAGACTTGACGTACTCCTTTCCTGATTTGGAACCAGTCTGTTGTTCCATGTCCAGTTTTAACTGTTGCTTCCTGACCTGCATTCAGGCCGGCTCTAGTTGTGGCTCAATGGATCTGCTATCTTAGTTGCAGCATGCGAGACCTAGTTCCCCAGCCAGGGATCAAACCTGCGTCCTCTGTATTGGCAGTGCGGAGTCTTAGCCACTGGACCACCAGAAAAGTCCCTCTCATGTCTTACCTATTTTACTTTTCACAGTGAAATGGAATAAGGAGATTAGAGGGGATGGTCACTGAGGGGAGGGGAACAGACATTTTTGAGAGTCTTACATGCGTCAGGAAGTGTGTACATGGTTGAATTTGACTCTCATGACACCTGGTGCGATAAATACTGTTATTTCTATTTAACAACCAAGGATACTAGGACTCAGGGAATTTGAATGACTGGCCCACATGGACAGAAGGGGTGTTTGATCCTGGGTCTCTCGGTTTTCATTTGCTCTGAAATCCCTTCTCTTTTCTCAGATGACACCTCAAGAAACTGCAGCTCAATCGAGTGCTTAAGTAGGTTTGATGTTTTCCTATCACTGTAACACATTACTCCTCGTGAGAGAACATGGCTGTTCTTCTTTTTTTTAGTTGTTTAACTGCAGAAAAAGGTCACGAAGGTTGAGCATGACTTCATTAGACCAGAGAACTGTGTTAGCTGTGTCCTCCTTCCCGTGAGTGCAGGGTGGCCTTTACAGGTGAGGCGAGCTTTTGGAAATGAGCTGTTGTCTGTTCCCAGCCGGTCACAGGGTCCCTGCTCCCAGCATGTTGCTACCTGCGTGCTCAGCCCTTGACTGCATTCTCTGAACAGCCAGCCACTCACAAACAAGGGCCATTATGTAATAACTCTGCCGTAACAACCCCCACAAAATTACAGACTGCTCCGTGCCAGTGGGAACAGACACTCTAATTAATGTTCACTTCTTCATCAGATAGACATTTTTCAAAACCTTAGTACAAAATTACGTGTACCTTATTCAAAAAGTGTTTCACCGGACTTACTGAGAATAAATTTATATTTATTGAAAGAGGCCTGGTTGGGGAATCATTTATTTACCATAGGTCTCGGTTTTATTATCGATGCCAAAAATGAATACAGTGCCACCGTCTTACTGGTGTGGAATGTTTAATGGGTTACAAAGTGTTGTCATGGTTTATGTCATTTAAGCCTTATATAACCCTGGGAGATAGGTGGGCATTTTTTACCCCACATTCATTTTTAATTCTATATTGTAAATTCTCAAATGAAACAAAATTAAAATTCATAGTACAGTGAACACACCCGTGTATTGACCACCTAGGACTGAACAATTATTAACATTTGGCATATTTGCTTCATATATACACACAGAGGACAGAGGACGAGATGGTTGGATGGCATCACCAACTCAATGGACGTGAGTTTGAGCAAACTCTGGGAGACAGTGAAGGACAGGGAAGCCTGGTGTTCTGCAGTCCACGGGATAGCAGAGCATTGGACGTGCCTTAGTGACTAAACAACATATATACACTTGCAAGTATATGAATGTGCATTTTTTAACCACTTATAACTATAGAAATGAAGATACTTCACACCTTAGTACTTTATTATGCTTCTCCATGAGGTATGATCATTTACCGTGAAACCACAACCTTATTATCACTGCTGATAATATCCCCTCATTTCAACTCATGCCTGCTACATTATCAAATTTCTCCAAGTGCTGCCAAAATACCTCCACTGGGCACCGCTAGCTCCAACTCTAGCTCCATCTCTAGAACTCTCTGTCTCTTTTCTAAACAGCCACAAACCGATTAAAGATCTTGCATTTCTTTTGTTATAGGACTTTCAGTTTCTTTTTTTCCAGTTCTTTTTACTGTGATAAAATACATGTAACATGGAACTTGCCATCTCTAATATCCCTAGGTGTACAGTTTAGCGACATGAAGTACATGTATGTTGTTGTGTAACCATCACCATTTTCCATCTCCAGAACTCTTTGCATCTTGAAAAACTGAAACTCTGAGCCCATTAAACAATAACTCTCTATCCCCTTCTCCTAGTTCCTGGGAACTACTGTTCTGCTTTCTGTCTCTCTGATTTGAATACTCTAGATAGCCTATGTAAGTGGAATTATACAGTGTTTATTCTTTTGCCTGTGAATTATTTCCCTTCACGTACTGTGAACTGTACTTTAGAATCTCCTTCTTTTTTTTTTTTTAAAGGTGTGTTTATTATTTTTGGCTGTGCTGGGTCTTACTTGCTACACTCAAGCTTTCTCTGCTTGGGTAAGTGGGGGTGCTGTTCGTCGTGGTACACGGCCTTCTCATCGTGGTGGCTTCTCTGTTACTGAGTGTGGGCCCTCGGCACGCGGGCTTCAGTAGTCGTGATGCTCGGGCGTAGCTGACCAGCGGACATGTGGAATCTTCCTGAACCAGCGGTTGAGCCTGTGTCCCCTGCATTGCGAGGCAGCTTTGTAACCACTGGACCACCAAGGAAGCCCTTTCCTTCCTTTTAAAAGCTGAAATAATCTTCCATTGTAAATATGTACTGTAAATATTGCTTCCATTGTAAATATTGCTTGTCCGTTCATCTGTTGGCAGACGCTTAGGTTGCTTACACATTTTAGCTATTGTGAATAATGTTGCAATCGACATAAGCCTACCACTCTCTTGTAATCTAGCATAATCCCCCCACTTTTTGCTACTGATGTTGACTTTTAAAGAGGTTTTCGACTCTTTGCAGAGGTAGGAACCTTCTACAGAATGTTCTCTATTCAGAATTTGTCTAGTTATTCCTTTTGGTTTGATCTAACTTGTCCTCTCATTGAACACTCGGGTTTTTCTTGACTAGATTTACATTTTGTTTACGTTAGGTCACTGGTAAGGCACTCTTCTAAATGTATGTTAAGTTGCTTCAGTCGTGTGTCACTCTTTGTGACGCTATGGACTGTAGCCCGTCAGGCTCCTCTGTCCTTGGGATTTCCCGGGCAAGAATACTAGAATGGGTTGCCATTTGCTCCTCCAGGGGATCTTCCCAACCTAGGGGTTGAACCTGTGTCTATTACGTCTCCTGCATTAGCAGGAGGGTTCTTTACCACTAGTGCTACCTGGGAAGCCCCACTCTTTTAAGTGCTTCATATTAAAATGTCTGGTTGGACGTCCCTGGTGGTCCAGTGGTTAAGGCTCCATGCTTCTACTGCAGGGACCACAGGTTCAATCCCTGGTGGGGGGTACTAAGATCCTGCTTGTCAACACATCCAAAAAAATAAATAAAAAATAAAAATGATGTCTACAATATTAATAAAATAAAATGCCTGGTTTTCCCCTGTTCCTGGTGCTAAGGTTGACTGCTGGGTTGAGACGGGTAGTGACAGCCAGACCTCCAAGTGGAAGGCGTGTTCGTTCTCTTGAAGCTGGTATCTTCTGCGTGCTTGCTGAGTTGCTTCAATTGTGTCCGACTCTTTCTGACCCCATGGACTGCATCCTGCCAGGCTCCTCTGTCCGTGGGATTCTCCAGGCAAGATTACTGGAGTGGGTTGCCATACCCTCCTCCAGGGGACCTTCCTGACCCCAGGACTGAACCCGTGTGTCTTTATGTCTCCTGTATTGGCAGGCGGGTTCTTTACCACTAGTTGCATGTGGAGAGCCGCTTTATTGGTAAAAATAACCTCTCCTGTTTGTTGAGTGTCTGCTATGTGCCCGATGCTTGGCATACGCTATCCTATTTAGCCTTCGCTGTTGTCCCCGTGTATAACTCAGTGTGGGGACCTGGTCGCCCCTCTGCTATGAAGACACTTCTCAGGCCTCTGCTGCTCCTGCTTTCCTCTTATGGTGGTCACGGCCTTTCGCCCAGGGCTGACTGGCATGATGTGGGCCCTGTCTCCCAGGTTATAGATTCCTGGAGTCTAACCCCAGCTCCAGACTTCAGGCATGACTCTGGGTTGGTTTTTCAGCCTCCAGACCTCAGTGTCCTCATCTGTAACTTGGAGAGAATAAAAGTTCCCAGCTCAAGGGGTTCTTGCAGGCGTGAATGGACCCATCAGATGTGAAAGGCTGAGTATAGTGGTTGGCACACGTGCTTAATGAATCTTGGCCTCATTCTCACTGTCACCCCTTCCATGGGTCCCTGAAGACAGTTGTCAGCCCTTTTTGCCCTGAGGGTTTATGGTCAGTACCATTGGGGAGGGATGGCTGAAAATCAGGGGCCGAATTGTGCAGAAGGCTCTTGAGCAGGGTCTGCAAACTGTGGCCCGTGAGCCAGATCCAGCCTGCAGACAGCTTTGTGAGCGCCGTGTTTTTGGAACATAAACACATGGGTTCGTGTCCAGGTGCTTGTCTTCAGCTCCATTTGTGATCCAGCAGCAGGGGTGGTTGTGACAGAGATCACATGGGCGGAAGCACCTTAACTGTGTACCGTCTGGTCTCCTCCAGGGTACACTTGCCAGTCTCTGCTCTGAAAGTGATCTTGCAGAGGTGGCAGTGAGCGGTCCTGAGGACCGCTAAGAGAGATCTTAGTTCCCTGCCCAGGAATTGATACTGAGCCTGGGTTGCCTGGATGAAAACCAGGAATCCGAACTACTAGACCACCAGTGTCTGGAGGCTAGACGCAAAGTGGCCCCGGCTCTTACCCTCCAACTGAAGGCAAGAGTGTTTCCAGGAGACAAAAACCAGAGAGAGGGTTTGGGTATGGTGTCATAAGTCAGAAGCAGGGCGGAAATACACATCCAGAGAGCAAGGGTATGGGTGTCCTTCATAATGAGGAGGAGCATAGTGAAGACGGGATTTGAACCCCTCATTTAGGACAGTCCTTCCGGGTCTTGTTTACCTCTTTGACCAAGTACCTTTGGCCAATTTCCTTGTTTCTTTCTTCACACCTGGCTGGTCCTAGGACCCTCCCCAACATGGGTGCACAACTTCTTGCTAAGGTGGATCCCACCACTGTAGGTGGATCCCACTGTAGGTCTGCCAGTGCACGTCCACATGTTATTAAGGGTTGGCACTCTCTCCCTTTCTGACCCCCAAGGAGCCTTCCTGCGCATGTGCAGACAGGAAAGACTTCCTTGACCTCAGGGGTGGTCACCTTATCTCTTCACCTCAGCAGAGCTAAGCTTCTGCCACCAGCTTTGTCCTTGGAGTATCTGGGTGAGAGGAAAGCTTCAGTTTCACTCCACTTGACAAACACCAGCTGTCCAGCCCAGGGGCCCGTCTGTCTCCAACCTACAAAGCATAAACAGTCCTTAGAGTTGTGGACTCATAGGGGGGTCCCAGCTCCTCAGATGCGATGCTGCCTCCTACTGAACCTCCGCCTTCAGCTTTCTCTCCTGACTTGGCCTTTCCCAGTGGCCCCAGGCTTCTGGACTCAGACCGTAAGGCTGGCTCTGGCCTCTGGACGGGCCTTTCTGCTGATCTTAGGCTGACCTCCCGCAAACAGAGGACATGTGTAGTCGCAGGTATCCTGAAGGCCCCGACCTGGAGACATTCCTGGACTGAGCCAAGATTTGACCTGGCCTTTCGGTCGAATTGGCCTGATGTGTTTTGCACGGTGTCTCCCACGTGGCCCTGCAGGCCACAACATTGAGCTCCCCTGGGCTGGCCACCTCATGTGAATGTGGTCTGTGTGGCAGGAGTTGCTGTATCCCAGGCCGTCCTTCTACTCACATTCCTGGTTATGAACACTAACAGCTAATTATAGATATTTTACTTTGGCCAATATGTTTGGGGTCCCGCTGTTTGACACAGATGGAACCAGTTCAACTCCGTGGAGTGAGAAATCCCATTTCCATCACTTTCTTCTGCATTTGGACTGAAACAGACCACTTTCCCAAAGTCATTTTCTATTATTTGTGGCTTGTATCATTTGATTTATTTCCTGGTCTTTAAGATAGTTTTTATTGATCTGAGGCATTAAATTCTGATGGGAAAGAATTTCTTCCCTTTTATTTTATGCTGTGGCCTCACTGCTTAAATAAGTATTTAATGTTTCAATTAATTTGGCATGAAGCCCCTGCAAATGATGATGGCAGTTCTCTGTGTATATATTTTTTAAAGATTTTTTTTATTTGGACCATTTAAAAAATCTTTATTGAACCTATTGCAATACTGCTTCTGTTTTATGTCTTGGTTTTTGGTTTAGTTCCCCAACCAGGGATTGAACCCACACCTCCTGCACTGGAAGGTGAAGTCTTAATGACTGAACCTCCAGGGAAGTCCCATTTTTGTATATATTTTTAATTTTTATGTCCAGTCCTACTCTCTTCTCTCTCTTGCCCTTAAAATATTTAAGCTGTTTGTGTTCTGTGATGCTACCATAGAAATTCAAGATCTATTTATTGAGCTTCTGTGATTTGCCAGGCCCTTTTGCCAGCCATTGTCAAAACACACAGAAATCTCTACTCCAAAGGAGCTTACGTTGTGGTACTTTCCTGCAAATGTTTGCAAATCACATCAGAACAGCAACAAAGGCCGAGATTCTTGGAAGAGTGAGTATGGACGGCTGGATGTAAAGACCGCTTTGTGGAGATGGGCAGGAGCAGAACATTGAAGTGGACCCCGCAGAAGAAGTGGGATCATCGGTGCAGAGAGAAGGCATGCACTTAGGAGAGGAGGGCGATGTCTGAGAAGAGGGCTGTGGCTCTGGCAGTGGCCTGCTGTGGAGAAGGGGAAGGAAGATGGTGCCATTGGATGGAGGTCACAGTGAAGTAAAGGAAGGCCTTGAATTCTAGACTCAATCTCCTAGGCAAAAAAAAAAGAGTTTAGTTTTCCAAAAAGTCATCTGTGAAGGGACTTCCCTGGTGGTCCAGCAGTTAAGAACTCCACACTTGCAATTCAGGGGGCCAGTTCAGGCCAGCCCTGGCCAGGGAGCTAGATCCCACATACCATAATTTAGAACTAAAATCCCGTGCAGCACCCCCAAAAAAGGTGGCGAGGGGGTGTCTATGGAAAGAGGTGTTTTAGGAAGAGAGTAGCTCAGGGGGTCTCAAAACCACGGGAGACCTGTAGTCTGCCCTGAGCACGAAACCAAACGTGTGTGTGTGGAGGGGTGGTGCACAGGTCACCTGCCCCATCCTTGGTGCACTAGATGCAGGTCCACACAGATATTGTCCTGGGGAAAGACTTCTATCTGCAGCTTTACTGAAACACAGAGCACCAGCTGACAAAATGGGGCAAGAGCTAGGATCCCAGAAGTAAAGCCGTCCTCATGTGAGATCTTAAGCAGGGTGTGGGTTTGGGCATTAAACTGGCTCCACGACACCAGATGCGTTCCTGGTCCTCGGTGGTGGCCAAAGGCAGCGGCAGAAGCGAGTATTAATGGCTCCTTGGGCGTCTGTAGGTCAGGCAGTCATCACACGGTCTTCTCAGCACAGGCTCCTGCAGTGCAGGGACAGGATACGCGATGGAACCTCTGGAAGCTTCTGTTAATTATCTTCAGTGTCAGGTGTTAAGAGTGACATTTTGACAGGGGCAGATCAAACATTCTCATATGTTTTAAAAGCAGACTCCAGTGTTATGTCAAACCATCCAGAATTGTCACCTCCTCGCTGCCTTCCCTACAACTGAGAGCATGGATTTTCACGTTCAGAAAAGTCTTCATTCACCAACATCCGAATAATGAGATACGGACAGCAACTGAAAGAAGTACCCACGCTTCACCCAAAGGGCCTTATGCTAAAACAATGTTGCGTTTCCTGGAGATGTTATCCCTTTTTCTTACATGTTGGAACTAAGAATAGAGGCTTTTCTCCTATCAGTTTTCTTCACTTCTTTCTTGTAAGCAGTTACATTCTTCCTGGCATTCAAATATTTCTGAAATAGCTATTCTCAGACATAATAACAGCATAACTGTAAAACAAAGTATGTGACTCTGTTTTGAAACTCAGCTTATGTTGTATCTGTGCTACTGAACACTCACTTATTTTTGGTAAATTTTTAATTTTTTAATTTTTATTTTATATTGGGATATAATTTACAGTTGGAGAAGGAAATGGCAATCCACTCCAGTACTATTCCCTGGAAAATCCCATGGACAGAGGAGCCTGGTAGGCTATAGTCTTTGGGGTCGCAAAGAGTTGGACACGACTGAGTGACTTCACTTTATAATTTACAGTGCTGTGTTACTTTAAGGTGCACAGCAACGTGACTCAGTCATACATGTACATAAATCTATTCTATTCTAGATTCTTTTCCAGTATAGGTTGTAACAAGAATATTGAGTAGAGTTCCCCATGCTCTGCAGTAGGCCCTTGTTGATTACCATGTTTCGTGTATATATATTAGTCCCGACCTCCTAATTCATCCCCTTTCCCACCTTCACCACACGTTTACCTGTGTGTGTTGAATGGGGCAGCCATGCTTCTGAAGGCAACTGTGTAATTTGATAGGTCATTGTTATATAGACTGTTAGCAGAACAGTTCTCATAAAACACTTATTGCTTGTCCCTGAGCCGGCAGCCCATAATGCAGGTACATCCAGCATCACCGCATACACTGTGACATGTTTGGTTTCTATCATTTATTTTGTCTGCCTCCCCCCCTCCCCTCTTAAAGCCATCATCTGCATTTTCTACTTGGAAGTACATTAGTTACCATGGAAACAGTGACGTCATTGGAGGGGGTGAGGGTTGGTAACATCTGCATGGACAGTATCAGATCATTTTATTTAATGGTTTGAGATTTATTCCACACTTGGGGAAGATTAGGAGTATGTTTGAGAGAATAGTGTGCTTATGCACTTAGAGCTAATATGATGTGTGTCCATGTAACTAAAGGCTGCATTTGTGTGATATGTAGGTTGCACACAAAAATATGCTTGAAAATTAAAGAAGAAAAATACAAAGGAAATAGGAAGGTCAAGGGATTCATATCATTTCCAACTGCCCAGGGCCCATGGTTACAAAAAAGATGCCTTGAGTTCCCACTATAGATATGGTTCATGTAAGCCATGGTCCATTTTTTTTCATAAAAATACTGTGATAAGTCTTTATCTTTCTGAGTGAAACTCACATTCCAGGTGTTGGTTGATTAATTCTGATGTGCAGCTGAATTTTTGCAAGATCCATAAAGAGGTGCCAGTGGTCTCAGAAGCTGTGTGTGATGGCAGAGGTGGTGCCAAGGAGGGCACCTGCGGCCCTTTAAGTGCTCAGGACTCTGCAGCGTGTCTGAATGAGGCTGAACTGTGCTCTCCTTTGGCCTGTGCATCCTTTTGTTCACTTTTAATTTTGAGCCAGTTGCACATTCACTGGCATATATAAGAAATAATCCAGAAAGATACAAATACAGAAATAATACAGAAATTAATATGGGTTATTTTTAATTAACATAACTAATACAGAAATAATACAAAAATATGCCCAGTGGAACATAGTGCATAATAATTGTTGTTTAGTCTCTCAGTCATGTCCGACTCTTTTCTTTAGACACTCAGTCGTGTCAACCCCATGGACTGTAGTCTACCGGGCTCCTCTGTCCATGGACTTTGCCAGGCAAGGATACTGGAGTGGGTTGCCATTTCCTTCTCCAGGGGATCTTCGCAACTCAGGGATCGAACCTGGGTCTCCTGCTTGGCAGGTGGATTCTTTACCACTGAGCCGCCAGATAACCGGTCAGAAGTTGACATGGATGCAGTTCACCTGCTGGCTTTTCTGGTTTTACATGCACTCGTGTGTATGTGTGTGCAAATTTAGTCTTTGCAGTTTTATCTCATGGGTAGAGTCCTGTGACCACCACCACAGTCTAGGTACAGACCAGTCCCACCTTACGGGTCCCTCCTGCTACCCTTGTAAAACCATACCTCCCCTAATCTCTAACCCCAGGCCACCCCTACAGCCGTCGCACAGTATGTGAGGGTGATTGATTCCAGGACCCCTCGTGGATGCTCAGGTTGGCATGGCATAGTCAGCCCTTTGTATCCATGGATGCAAAGCCTACAGATATGAAGGGCCGACTATAATCCATTCTTCATCTAGGGAATGTTGTCATTTCAGACTGTTATGTAAATAGAATCTATATACCATGCAGCCTTTGAGATTAGCTTTTTTTCACTCAGCATAAATCCCTGGAGATCCATCCAAGTTGTTGCTTGTATCAACAATCCATGGATTTTAAGTTCTGAGTGACATTCCATGGTATGAATGGACCACCGTTAGTTTAAGCATTCACTCCTTGACGGACACTGGGCTGTGTTTATTGTTTTTCTTTTTAAACTGAAATCCTTAAGAGAGGTCTTTGGGGGGTCCTAATAGCACAGAATCAGTGAGTGTTTTTAAGGTATCCAGGACTTTTCTAAAGGTCTCTCTCTAGAGCATTTGTTCAGTCATTAAGTCGTGTCTGACTCTTTGCAACCACATGGGCTGCAGAATTCTAGGCTTCCCTGTCCTTCACTATCTCCTGGAGTTTGCTCAAACTCATGTCCATTGAGTCTGTGATGCCATCCAACCATCTCATCCTCTGTCATCCCCTTCTCCTTCTACACTCAGTCTTTCCCAGCATCAGGGTCTTTTCCAGTGAGTCAGCTCTTTGCATCAGGTAGCCAAAGTATTGGAGAATAAGGCCCAGATTATTTATTAATAAAGGAAGGAAGGGGCTTCTCAGGGGGTGCTAGTGGTAAAGAACCTGCCTGCCAATGCAGGAAACATAAGGGAGTTCAACCCCTGGGTCAGGAAGATCTCCTAGGGGAGCACATGGCAACCCACTCCAGTATTCTTGCCTGGAGAATCCCATGGACAGAGGAGCCTGGCAGGCTACAGACCCTGGAGTTGAGAAGAGTCGGACATGACTGAAGCAACTTAGCATAGCATAGAAGGAAGGAATGCACTAGAGAGAGGCTGTGGAGACCCAGGAGAGCAGGCTGGCCAGGCCGTGTGTTGGGGAGCTTGATATTCTTATATTAATAGTTGTTTCCCCTGTAGAGGGAAGCAGAAGCAACCGATGCTGTAAGACCTGCGCTTAAGTATCTGCATCCCTCTCCCAGCATTGATGGAAACAGGTATTTTTTCTGATCAAAGAAACTATAATAACAACTACTCAGCCTGCTTGGTCCCCTGATCCCTCTGTGGGGAAGATGAAAACCTAAATTCTTGTTCTGAGACAGGTCACAGAGGAAATTGTTTTCTTGGTCTCATTGATTGATTTTCATCTGGGAAGTGTTCCACTTGGCCTTTTCCAAACTATGCCCCAGGATTGGGGCCACATGACGGAATTTAAACACCAAAATCATCCTTGGAGTATCAGCCATATGCTCGTGTTTCTGTATTGAGATTCATGGGAAGCAGCCCGAATAACAAACCCAGAGATCTGACATTGCTTTACTTGTTTAAAGACTTTTTATTTACCCTGTATTTTATGCAACCAGCGGGGTCTCCCCTTGTCCTCTGAAAGTTTAAGCTATTGACCTAAAGAAAGGACGGATTTTTAACACGGGGATTGAAGGTTTGAAAGCCACTCAGAGAAACCTGGCGTATTGGAAGCTTTTAATATCAACGACTGTCGGTCAGAGTGTCAGCTCTCTGACTTTGTGAACTGAGCAGTGGGAGCAAGCCCCCTGGGAAATAAGCAGCGTGTAGAAATGGCCCACAGGGAAACAGACGTTGCCTTTGGCCTTTAGCCCAAATGTCAGGAGATGGTTTTCATAGCATAAGCGCCATGATTTCTTTCATGATTTTTTTTTTTTTAATGTGGACCATTTTTAAAGACTTTATTGAATTTGTTATAATATTGCTTCTGTTTTATTTTTTTGTTTTTGGCCCTGAGGCATGTGGGATCTTAGTTCCCTGACCGGGGATGGAACCCCCTGCATGGGAAGGCAAAGTCTCGCTCTCTCCTTTCTTTAAATCTTATTAATCTGGTTGTGCCACGTCTTTGTGGCTGTGTGCAGGCTTTCTCTAGCTTTGTTGAACAGGGGCAGCTCTCGAGCCTCGGTGTGCTGGCTTCTCTTGCTGCGGGCCCCGGGCTCCAGGTGCATAGCCTTCGGCAGCGGCAGCAAATGCCAGCTCAGTGGCTATGGCACACAGGCTTAGTCGCTCCGTGGCACGTGGGATCTTCCCAGACAGGGATTGGAGCATGTCTCCTGCGTTGGCAGGCAGGTTCTTTACCGCTGAACCACCAAGGAAGCCCTGCAAGGTGGGGTCTTAACCGCTGGACTGCCGTGGAAGTGCCAAGAGCCGTGATTTCTTTGCCTGGAAACCTGGCCCTCATCTTCTAATACTAACCTGGGATATCATGCTTGAGTGGGGTAACCCTGCCCCTCCCTTCTGTCACCCCCCTCCCACTTCCCGCCAGGTCAGGTGCCCTTGTCCTGAGGCCTGCTTTGCCACTGACCCCATTATAACACAAACCCCTTAAGATTCGTGCCTTGAAGTACAGTTGCCTCTTGCTGGGGAGTTTGGTTCTCAAGCAGCCTGGGACACCAAGCTTGTGTGTGGTGGAGGATTGATTACCCAGGAATGCTCCTCAGCTGTCTAGAAGGTGAGTAGTGCATGTAGGGGTTGCGCGGTGTGAAAAATGCTTAGCCCACGATCACACTTAGCATCAGAGAGATGCGTGTACTAACAGAGGGCACATGAGGACAAATGCTTAGCTGGAGGACTGGAAGGTCACACCTCCCTTCTCAAGCACAAGTTCAGGACGTGCCTCTGCTGAGTGGAACTGAGACTAAACCAATCACACTCTCTAAATAATGTATTGTTGAAGCCGAGTATTTGCTTATCTTTGTGTTCTCAGCTCCCACCTCAGGGTTGAGCATGTGGTGGTGTTTGGTAAATATTTGCTAAATGAATGAATGAATAATCAAGAAGGCAGAAGTGAAATTTAACTAATAAGGGATGGATGGCGGGGTTTCCACCCTCCACTCCCACAGCCACCGTACATGACTTTTCAGCCCCACTCTGGTTTTACAGAACATGTTCAAAAAGTATAATCCCATCAAAGCCAGTCAGTTATGGACTAGAAAGAACTGGAGTTTTCTTTGCAATTAGGTGGCAACTGGTATCCCTCCCAATGAGCTGCAATACCATCTTATTCTTGAAGAAGTCAGTTGGGCTCTTGGTCTGAGCATCATCTTCTGAGAAACCACCTCCATGACTTGAGAGTGAAGTAGAGGAAGAAATGAACGCACAGGCTGAAACACAAAAGAAAGATGAGGCAGAGATCCAAGCAAACGTGTAAACCGTGGAGGCCACAGAGGCAGGAACAAGGGACTAGGACTAGCCAGAGGCGAGGAACACTGGTACAAATTGTTGGACAGCACGCCTTCTGTCTAGAAGTGGATCTGGAACATATATGCCCATTCTGGTTGCCCCAACCCTCGAGACCCGCCTTGCTCATTATCAGAGCAGCTCCTTTGGGTCCTTTGCCCTGAAGCTGTGGCATTCTGAGCTAGTTCTGTTCTCAGTTGTGGCTGAATGTAACATGTGTACCATGAATCACCCCTTTTACTGTCTTAACGGAAGAAAAAAAAAAAAAAGAAGTTGGTTGGGCCGTACTCACCATGCCTGGCGAGTCAAGGAATGGTAGATGGGCTGCCAGTCATGGTGTGGCTGGGACTGGCACCTGCTGCTGTAAGCCGCCAAGCAGCAAGGTCTTGGGAAAGAGCCAGGGGCTCCAAATGTTCACATTACAGACCTCTCTATCAGCTTATCTTGATCTTCAGGTTGCCAAGATGCTGTGAGGGCAGTGGATAATAAAATAACTCCCTCTTTCCTCCACGCTCTCCACTTTTTCTTTCTTTTTTCTTTTTTAACAGCTAGCAATAAATGGGCTGGCTTTCACCTTCACCGAGTGCCTGGGTTGTTTGCTTTGAGACATCTGCTCGTCTTGAGAATAAAAAGAGAAACTTGGTTCTGAGACTCTGGAATTCTCTCTTTCTGGTTTGCTTTTTCACTCCATCAACTGAGGGACCAGAGGGAATGTCAGAAACCCTAGGCTTATCAGTAAAAGACACGCCTGTTTGGGGTCAGAACCACGTAGTCTCTGCCTGGCCTTCTTGCTCTAATACTGGAACTCGTGGACGATATGGGACCACCAGGCTTTGGCTTTGTTGGGATATTTCTTTCGGAATTTTTTTTTTTTCCCCCAGACCATGCAGCATTACTTCCCTGACTAGGGAGATAATTTTAATAATAAATAACATTTCTGTACAGTGGAAATGCAGAGTCCTAACTACTGGACCACTAGAAAAGTCCCTTTGCTGGGAAATGTAGAATCTGCCACATGTTTAACATTCCTTGCATCTCCTTACACATAGCCGTCATTTCCACAGGGATTTCTCTTTGCAGTTATTTGCAATTATTTTATGTCATTATGTAGCCTTCAAATTGCTGTTGGCTATAAATTCCAAGTTGTGATTTATGTTTCTTAAGTACTAAGGCAGTCCTTTCGTACATTATTCATACTCTTCTAATTAATTATTTCATGTGCTTGGCTGATTTGTGTGTAGAAATTTTGGTTCCGAATATTTTCCAAACAGAATCGTATTTGTCTTATCTCTGAGTGCAGCATCTTCACACATCATGTTGCAGCCGTGTGATTCTACACCATGTGGCATGAACTGTGCTAAATGCTTTTTATTTATTGTCCACTTAATCCTCCAGTTAATACACCCACAGAAATTCTGCACAGAGTGGAAAGTTTGGTCACCATATCATCATATAAAGTCACGTGAATGACCAAATAGTGGTCCAAAGAATGATAAGCATAATAGAGATAAGCAAATCAAAGCTACAGTGAGGTACCATCTTAAGCCAGTTAGAATGGCCATCATTGAAAAAAAGAATATACAAGTAACAAATGCTTGAGATGGTGTGGAGAAAAGGGAACCTCCTTCACTGTTGGTGGGAATGTATTGGTGCAGCCACTACGGAGAACAGTATGGAGGGTCCTCAGAAAACTAAAAATAGAACTGCCGTATGGTACAGCAATCCCACTTCTGGGAATATAGCTGGACAAAACTATAACTTGAAAGGATTCATGTACCCCAGTGTTCACCGCAGTATTGTTTACAATAGCCGAGAGATGGAGGCAACCTACATGTCCATCGACAGACAAATGGATAAAGAAGACACGGAACATGTGGCAATGGAATATTACTCAGCCGTAAAAAAGGAATGAAAGGATGCCGCTTGCAGCAGCATGCCATCTTAAGTGAAGGAACTCGGAAAGAAGAAGACAAATACCATGTGATATCACTTATATATGGAATCCAGAATATGGCCCTGATGAACTTACCTATGAAACAAGCTCACAGACACAGACTTACAGTTTCCAAAGTGGGGCTGTGGGGGGAAGGAGGGGTGGGGAGTTAGAGATTACAGACAAAGTGTTACATATAGGCAGGGGAACAACAAGGTCCTACTGTATAGCGCAGGGAACTGTATTCAGAGTCCTGTGAGAAAACAACATGAATAAGAATGTATGTATAACTGAATCACTTTGCTGTACAGCAGTAATTAACACAACGCTGTGAATCAACTATACTTTGAATAAGCTAAATTTTAAGAAAAGAATGGTAGGAATCGTGACAGTGTCTAACACTGTTTTAGGGTTTTTATATGCTTTAATCTCTTTAATCTTCTTGAAACCCTCTGAAATAGCATAACTGTTGTCCTTATTTCATAGCTGATTATGAGGTCCTGAGAGATTAGAAAACTTTCTCAGTGTCATACAGCTTGAATGTGGCAGTACTAGGCACCAAAGCAGGATTCTGACTCCTGAGCCTTTCCTTCTAAATAATAAAGTGTTGTTTTAAAATAACAAAACCTTATTAATGTCTTCAACGGAGATCCTGTGAATCACTAAAATTGGAAATTATTATGAAACGTTCATTTTCTCATATTAAATAGAGTTTGAGTGATTTTCAAATTTGCATCCTTTCTAGGAAGTTTGAATAATTAAATTCCAGTTCTGATTTTGACATTTCCTTTTTGAAATCATCGGAATCGTTGGTTCAAAGCGAACATTTTGGGAATGCCTGCTCCATGCCAGGCCCTGTGCTGAGTATTTTTCATCTGTTATCTCATTTAATTCTCAGAATACCATTATCCTTTGAGAGCTGAGGAAACAGAGCTGCACTGAGATTTAGCTCATCAGGGCCCATCCCAGTGGCTTGGGTTCCATGGCTGGAGACCTCCTAGCAAACTCACCTGCTTTCTAGGAGTATAGAGTCAGAGGTCCTTCCCCCGGGCATCAGGAAGGATTCCTGAGGAAAAGTACAGTCATGTGGGCTATCTGGTTCCTGCTCATTCAGTCGGAAAAAGCCTATACATCTCATGTGGGGCCCAGGAAGGAAGGGGCTGATGCTGCCATCGGCTCAGGGGGGTTGAGTCTCCCCCTGCTCTGAGCAGCGGCTCAGATGGTCCACATGGAGCTGAGGTGGTGGCCTTCTTTGCCCCTCCCTACATCACTGGCCAGCTGCAGATCCCGCTGTGTATTTATTGATTTCTTAGATATTTATTTGCTTCCTTGGCTGTGCTGGTGGGTCTGAGTTGCAGCATGCCAACTTGTAGTTGATGCCTGTGACCAGGGATCGAACCTGGACCCCCGCGTTGGGAGTGCAGACTCTTAGCCATGGACCACTAGGGAGATGCCCTGGCTGTGTCTTTTCTACCATTGCTGTGCTCAGTCTGAGGGTGAGCTCAGAGGTCAGGAGCTTCAGAAGCTCCTGTTAGGAGACAGAGGACACTCAAGGGCAGAGTGCCCTTCTCCACGCGGCCCTGGCTCTGACACCTCTGGTAGTAGCCGGGAAGGTGCCTCTTCCTTTCAGCATCCGTGGTCTGAACTCATGTTACAGGAAAAGGGACCCCTTCTGTGCTGGACAGCTGGGCCCAGAACCATGGTCTTCTAGTGATGCTTAGTATGAGACCTTGGAAGGAGGGCGAGTATGTGAAGTCCTCCCAGCACCTCCTGCCTGGGGCCCTGCGTGAGTATGAACTTGGACCTGGTGACTTGCCTCTTTATGCTTTGCCCGTCCAAAGAAAGATGTAAAAGCCAGGCTGCTGGCATCAGGGCTGTTTCTATCAGCTGACCCTGTTTCTGGGCTTGCTGACTGCTAAGTCACCTCAGTGCGGGGACGCATTCAGTGTCCTGATCTTTACGGCTTTCTTCTCAGGACCTCACGCTGACTCCATCAGTTTGAGTGGTCCAGGGTAACTCCAGACAAGAGTTAGGGTGTGATGTGATGGCCGTTTGTTGATTCTCTTTGAAAGCCCTGAAGATGAGGGATAATAGGTGTTTAATGAGCTCCTACAGGGTGGCAGGTGCTGACAAGTACCTACAGCCTCCATTTCTAATCTCACAATTGATACATTATCATTCAGAACCCGAAGCTTGGAGGTCAAAGGATTCTGCTTACACAGACAATGCAATTGACGGAGAGAGGGAGTGGGAGTTAATTTCCTGCATGCATCCGTGTGGTGGCCAAGACTCACTCTCCCAGTGGCATCTAAGCTGGCTTTTATGGCCTTTTGTGAGAAAGCTCGGGGAGACCAAGGTGCGTGAACAGCAGGCGTGCATCATTGTCACTGCCAAGCATCTATTCCTTAGCTCTGGATCATGGATGTGGGTAATAGAAATGCCTTCAGTTGCAGAGTTGATACAGAACATGTGAATAGACTGATGATTCTTGGCTTTGCTCGTCAAAATTTTCCTTTTCTCATGTAGAATACTGTCATCGTTTCCCCTCTTCCTTGCCTGGACCTTCTTCCTGTGAGTGCAGGATGATGTTGTTCAGTCCTCTGGTCGTGTCCGACTGCTTGCCACCCCATCGGCTGCAGCATGCCAGGTTTCCCTGTCCATCACCGTCTCCCAGAGTTGGCCCAAGTTTGTGCAGGATGGCTCCAGCCCTTTCCTGACTGTGGTAGGGCTGTCCAGGCACCCCAGTCCACTCAATTCTCCCAGCTGCAACCCTAGAGCTTTTTAAGATCCCCTCAGCCCTCTGGCTGAGACACTGCAGCCGCCAAGCCTGTACCCCTCGCCAGTACCCACCCCATCGAGTGCCATGGTACCGCCTGTGTGGACAGGGGGCCCCACAGCAGCTGGTACCAAACAATGCCTGTTCTCATCTGGGCATCCCGGGCGGGCTTGGCAGCTTCGGCCGTTCAGAGCCCAGCTGGGTCTGAAGTTGCTGGGCTGCACTGCAGAGGTGATTTGCTGCTTGGTGTCAGTACAAACAAGACAGATTTCAAACCAAGGAATTTTGAAGGGCCTGCGGCCCTCTCTCTGTCTTCTGATTGTCTTTACGATGAAAGATGTTTGAAGTAGCCCCGCTGTTCAATGAACCCAGGCTGGATATGACCGCTGAGGTTTACAAGATCACTCTGCTGTGCTGACTGTGTGCTCCGGACAGATTCCCGAACCTCTCTGAATCTCTCCTCCTGTATCTTCTTTGAGACATATTTTATTTATTTTTAAAATGTATTTGGCCATGCTGGGTCTTAGTTGCAGGTGGCACGTGGGATCTTCAGTTACAGCATGCGTGATCTCTTAGTTGCGGCAGGAAAACTGTGAGTTGCAACATGTGAACTCTTAATCACGGCACGTGGGATCTAGTTCCCTGACCAGGGATTGAACCCAAACCCTCTACATTGAGAGCGTGGAGTCCTAGCTGCTAGACCAGCAGGGAAGTCACTCCTCGGTATCTTGATATTGAATTTAATAATACCTATGCCACACAGTTCATGCCAGGATTTAATGATGGGATCTTTGTGGAGAGCACCTTGCCCAGGCACACTGTGTGCCCTCCATAGGTAATGAGCTCTCTTCCCCTTTGCTCGTAGGATTCCAGCTGAGAGAAGACAAGGCCAAATCAACTTCCAGACATGCAGCTTTGCTGTCTTTACCACTGTCTGCAGGGATCTGTGCTTGGCCGGTTTCGGATACTTTTAAACAAAAGTAAAAGAGCTTTAATTACGCCCTTGTTTGTGGTTTGGTTTGGTCGCCTCATTAAAAGATTCTAGAATACTGCCCGCCCTCTGGCTGCTGCAAAGTGCAGGACTGGCAGGAAGTCAGGAATGGTAAGTCAGTCCTTTCTGGTGAAGCTCCCAAGTTCTTCTGGCTCAGAGAGGGGGCTGGCCGTGTCGTCTGGGCGGGGCGGGGCTCAGGGCACACCTCCTGAGCCCACGTTTGCTCTGGCATCACCCCTGCAGTGGGTGTGTCTTTGGCCTTTAGAGACACTCGCTGTTGCTCTTCGCTTCCTGTTCCCTCGATTTCAGTTGCACTCTTCCTCTTAATACAGATGACAGACACCACTGGGATCCGTACTGAGCGGACAGCAGGGGTGTTTAGAGTGACTTTGTCATCACATTGCCTGGATTTCAGTCCACTTCATACCAGGTGGTCTTAGATATAAGGAACTTCAGCTTCCTTATCTGCAGAATGGAACAGTGGTAGCACTAATCTTACAGGATTGTATGAGGATTAACCTATGAAAAGTGGTTAATGCAGAGCCTGTCCCATAGGTAAAAACTGCCTATATTAATGTTAGTAATGGGCTTCCCTGGTGACTCAGTGGTAAACAGATGTAGGAGATGTAGGAGATTCAGCTTTGATCCCTGAGTCAGGAAGATCCCCTGGAAGAGGAAATGGCAATCCACTCCGGTGTTCTTGCCTGGACAATCCCATGGACAGAGGAGCCTGGTGGCCACAGTCCATAGGGTCACACAGAGTTGGACACGACTGAAGTGACTTAGCCTGTACACACAGCCTTCCAGCAGGCACAGAGGCAGTGGCCCAGCCTAGGACTTTATTCTTCTCTGTGTGGCTTGGACCATTCTGATTCTCACTGTGCCTCTTGAAGCAAAGGTGTTCGAGATGTTACATCTGCCTTTTTACTTCTTCAAGCCAGGAGACTAAGTAGACTCCCCAGGAAGTCCTGTCTGCTCCCCATCCTTTGCTGCTGTTGTGCAGTTGCTGTCGTGACTGATTCTTTGTGACCCCGTGGACTGTAGCCCACCAGGCTCCTCTGTCCATGGGACTCTCCAGGCAAGAATACTGGAGTGGGTTGCCATTTCCTTCTTCAGCAGATCCCTCCGACCCAGGGATCAAACTCCTGTCTCCTGCATTGGCAGGTGGATTCTTTACCTCTGAGCCACTGGGGAAGCCCCCTCCATCCTTTAGCAGGGAACCAAATAAACACTCTGACAAGCACCAGCTCCAAAGGCAGAGGTGTTACCCTTCTCTTTTGGTTACTTTCCAGCACTCTCTGGTCTGGGCAGCCTCTCCTCCCCCTCCAGCTAGCCCCTGGGGCTTGCTTACCTTTTTTTATTTTGCTGCACCGGGAAGCATTTGACACCTTAGTTCCCTGACCAGGAATCGAACCTCCTCCCCGCTCAGTGGAAGCTCAGAGTCTTCAACCACCGGACCACCAGGGATTCCCAGGTCTGACCTTTGAGAAGGAGCTCTCTGCTGTCCTGACCCATGGAGGCCCCAGTTCTGTCCTGGATGGATGAGCATGGCTCCCAGGAATGAGGAATGGAGGCCTGAAAGCCTTGCTGGGTGTGAACTTCCCACTCATTTAAAATCATCTCTTTCTCCATTTTTATTTTTATAATCATGTTATAACCATGGCTGCTCTGTGTGTGCATTCTGTCAAAAAAAGAATTGTGGAAAAGTGAAAAGCATGTCCCTCATGTAATTATAGAGTGAACCCGAGTCAAATATTATACTTACTCACTAATGAGAGAACCAGTAAATCGGTAAACAGAGAACACTGAAGGAAGTGGGTGTTCGTAGGCATTTTGGGGGAGAAAAGTAAAAGGATGGAAGAGAATGATTAGGTAAGTGTGGAGAGAATGGGGAGGTACCATTCAGATCAGCCCTGAGGTACCCCAGCTTCTGGGAGTGCTGCCAACAAAAAGCCTCTCTGTCAGCTCCCCTCAGACTGCAGGGGAGAGGAGGTTTCCACGTCTTCTCTTTCAGGTCCTCTGGGTGGTTGGTCTAATGATTACCTTAACATAAACCAGGTTCACAGGAAGAAAAGCAGATTTAACTTTGTATGAACAGGAGCTCACAGAAAATATGAGACTCCAGAAAGCGACCCAGTAAGGGCTTCCCTCGTGGCTCAGTGAATTGGAATCCGCCTGCCAGTGCAGGAGACGTGGGTTTCATCCCTGGTCCAGGAGGGTCCCAAGTGCTGAGGAGCAGCTAAGCCCGGGCGCCACAGCTGCTGAGCTCTCGCACCTGGTGCCCGGGAGCTGCAGTCACGGAGCCCACAGGCCCCAGGGATGGAGCCAGGGTGCCCTAGACCCTGTGCGCCCAACGAGAGGTCACCACAGCGAGAAGCCCCCTCACCGCAACCAGAGAAGAATCCATGCAGCAATGGAGACCCAGCAGAGCCAAAAATAAATTAGTAAATACAATTATTCTTTTAAAAAGGAAGTGACTAAGGTAGGCAGCTTTTTTACCTTTTAAACAAAGAGACAGTACATTTTGAAGAATTAACGAGACAGAGGGATCTGGACTTGGGGTGATAAAGCAGCGAAAAAGTAACAGGGCTTGTTGACACAGCCTTTTCAGCCTTGAATTCCCTATCTCTGGTGATAAGGATGTCTCTCTCCTTTCTGTTATGGGGAGGGTGCCTTTCATGTGGGAGGTTTATATCCTTCTTTTAGAGAGACAAGGAATATATTTGTTTTTTGCCAGAGCTGTTCCATAAATAACTTTAACTCAAAATAATCAATATGCCTAAGTGTGGTGTATTTGGGGCAGCCTGCGCAGAACCCCATCAAGGGGATGCCTGAGGAAAGTCCCCTGGCCTGCTGGGCACCCCATGTCTGATCCATCTCTGGGTGTAAAGGCCAGATCTCTCACCCGCTGCTTGCATCTCTCCAGGCTTATCCTGTCTTCAGAACTGCCCACAGGGCCAGCTGAGGCTTCTGTTGTGACGACCTCCTAGTTCACTTTTTCTCTCTACCCAGAAATCTTCAAGGTAACAAGTAGCTTCACAGTGTCCACGCCCTTAATATATGTTGTTGTTCATTCACTAAGTTGCACCCAGCTCTTTGCAGTCCCATGGACTGCAGCACGCCAGGCTTCCCTGTCCTTCACTATCTGCTGGAGTTTGCTCAAAGTCAGGACCATTGAGTCAGTGATGCCATCCAACCATCTCATCCTCTGTCGTCCCCTTCTCCTCCTGCCCTCAATCTTTCCCAGCATCAGGGTCTTTTCAGATGAGTCAGCTCTTTGCATCAGGTGGCCAAAGTATTGGAGTTTCAGCTTCAGCATCAGTCCTTCCAATGAATATTCAGGGTTGATTTCCTTGAGGATTGACTGGTTTGATCTTGCCATCCAAGGGACTCTTAAGGGTCTTCTCCCCCTTTCAAACCACAGTTTGAAAGCCTAAAATATTTGCTGTTGACCTTATTTATGGTCAATAGCAAAATCAGACCCAGATATATTCCCCTAGATACCAGGGTTTGGCCGATCTGCAGAGTTAGACAGCAAATATTTCAAGCTTTGCAGGCCCCCTGTCTCTGGTGCTCTCCAACTCTTCAACTTTGCCCTGGGAGCAGGAAAGCAATCATGAAGACTAAACAAAGGGCTGTGTTCCAGCAACACTACTTACAAAACCAGGTGGAGGGCGGGATCTGGCCCACGAACCAGAGTGCCGACCCCTGCCCTAGAGAGTTAGGTCATCTGTGGGCAAGTCTGTTAAACAGTGCCCTAGTGTGAAAGGACAAGCTACCTGCCATCTTTGCTTGATGCTTGTAGGGTATAATGTCTTTTTATTTATTTGCCTATTTTTGGCTGCACCGGGTCTCCGTTGCTGTGTGAGGGCTTCTCTATTTGTGATGAAGCGGAGCTCCTCCTTGTTGTGGCGCCTGAGCTTCTCATTGTGGTGGCTTCTCTTGCTGCGGAGCACAGGCTCTAGGGCCTGAGCGCTTCAGTAGCGCAGGGCATGCACTCAGTAGCGGTGGTGCTTGGGCCCTAGAGCACGGACTCAGTAGCTGTGGTGCACAGGCTTAGCTGCTCCTTGGCATGTGGACTCTTCCCAGACCAGGGATCAAGCCTATGTCCCATGCACTGGCGGATGATTCTTAAGCACTGGCCCTCCAGGAAAGTCCAGGATGTAATTTCTAAAGCCTACAACTGCCTACAAAGTGCTTGTCTCAACCATTCCACAAATGAGGTACCAGGATTGGTGAGGATTCTCCATGGTCTTAGTGTTTTGGTAGCTGATAGTCTGAAAGTGAGCTTGGTGGATCTAGCCCTGAGCCAGCCCTGCCCCCTTGGACCAGCCTCCTTCAGTCCTGGGAAGTCCTCCTTCTCACTCAGCCACGGGAAGCAGAGGTTTGCATGACTCTTGGAGAAAAGCACCCCCAAACAGAGCTGGCTGCAGGTTGACGGAGCCCAGAGGTATCTGAAGGGGCCATGCGCAGCATCCCACTCTGCCAGGTGTGGTGGGCTCGGCGCAGAGTAGGTGGATTTCCCTGTGAGTAAGGCAGTTTGAGTGCTGAGAGCCCTTATCCATGAGGGTGTTAAAGGCGTGCCCCTAAACCTTGTTTCTGGGACCTCATTCCTCTGAAATCAGGATGAGGCGGCAATAGCTTACACACGGAGGCAGAGGTCTTACCTGGCCGTGCCCCATGCTGCCTGTGACGTCGACAAAGCCCCAAGGCTCTGATAGCACCACTGTGAAATGTGCATGGTCTCTCTTCCAGCTGTGCCTTCGCCAAAGTCCATTCAACAGGGCCTGGATTCAAATCTGACTCCTCACCAGCTATATGACCATAGGCTACTTTTTAAAATCTCTCTGTACTGTTCAGTATGAAAATGAAATGAATGTATCTATGTAAAGCTTGTAGAATAATACTTGTAACATAGTAAGCACTATGAAAGTATTTTTGGTTATATTTTTTGTTATTATTGTTATTATCTTTAAGTGCTGTTATCTTTAGCACTTAGTATGGTATCTTGCTAGTAATTGTTGTGGTTTAGTTGTTCAGTCATGTCCAACTCTTTGCAACCCCATGGACTGCAGCATGCCAGGCTTCTCTGTCCCTCACCTAAATCCCGAGGTTTGCTCAAACTCATGTCCATTGAGTTGGTGATGCCATCCAACCATCTCATCCTCTGTCGTCCCCTTCTCCTCCTGCCTCCAATCTTTCCCAGTATCAAGGTCTTTTCTAGTGAGTCAGCTCTTCTCATCAGGTGGCCAAAGTCTTGGAGCTTCAGCTCTAGCGTTGGTCCTTCCAATGAATATTCAGGGTTGATTTCCTTTAGGATTGACTGGCTTGATCTCCTTGCTGTCCAAGAGACTCCCAAGAGTCTTCTCCAGTATCAGGGCTCAGTAAGTGTCATTCAATACATAAATGAGCCATGTAATAAATTAGATTCATATTCAGTCTGGAGCACTGCTCTCCAGTAGAGCTCCATGTGATGGGAGCATGCTTAACTCCATGCTGTCCAGTAGGACATCCACTGGCCACATTTGGATAATGAGTACTTGACATGCAGGTATTGTGACTGAGGAACTGCATTTTTATTCAGTCTTATTTTAAACTTCCAGCCACATGAGCCTGGCTACTGGCTACCATGTTGGACAGCACAGCCCTCTGTACAGTGTAGTGTTCAGAGAGTGTGTTTCAGTGTTTGGCATTTTTCAGACATCTGCAGCTGTTTCACATGCAGCCAGAATTGAGAACCACAGGACTAGAACACTTAGGCCAGTGCTTCTCATCCAGCCCCACATATCCATCAAGAAATAAATTCAAGAAGTCAATATTAAGCTCCCATTGTATGCCAGTTACTCTTTTGGGCACTGGCAATCAGCAAAGAGAGAGAGATCTTGGCTGTCCAAGAATTTGTGGACTAGTGGAAGAGGAGATAAAGGCACAAATAAACAGGCCACTGTTTTTTCTTTCCTTTTTTTTTTTTCAATCACTGGGGAAGACTGGAAAGAGTTTGCACTAGCTGTCTCAGTTGGATTTTGTAGAACTATACATGAATCTACGATGATCTTTGATGTGAATCAACCAGGGTTGGATGTTCTGGTGATCTGGGCCGGTTGTTGTTGCTCAGTCATGTCTGATTCTTTGTGACCCCATGGACAGCAGCATGCCAGGCTTCCCTGTCCTTCACTATCTCCTGGAGCTTGCTCAAACTGACGTGCATTGAGTCAATGATCCCATCCAACCATCTCGTCCTCTGTCACCCGCTTCTCCTTCAGACAAGGTGCTTGAGTACAATCAGTACAAAGAGGGTGTTGCAATGGTGACTGGCTTGGAGGGAGTTGTGGTGCTTAAGAAAAGCCTCTGTCCGAAGGGAACACCTGAGCTGAGACCTGCGTGGTGAGAAGGAGTGAGCCTTGTCATGATCTGAGGTCAGAGGATTCCAGCAGAGAGAGAAGCAAATGGTCTTGAAATTGGGGCTGTGCTTGGCCTATTTGCCAAACAGGAGGAAGGCCAGTGTGATGGGAATGGCAAACACAGAAGACTGTGAGCACTGGTGAGCTTGGAGAGGAGGGGAGGGTGGAGTTTTTCAGGACCTCACTGGGCCAGGGTCCTGAGTTCGGATTTCGTTCTAAGTGCTGTGGGGGGCTGTAGGGCCACCCTGAGCGATGCCTCCTGGACTCAGTGTCTCTTATCTCAGTTGTCATGCTGTGCATGGGTGATGGGGAGGGGCGTGGTGGTGTGTGGTAGCTCAGGCGAGGGCATACTGGTGCCAGGGCACTGACAGTGGCTGGGTAAACAGACAGGGTCAACAGACAGGTATCTACCCAGGCAGAGCCAACAGAACACACTGCTGGGTGGATTGGATCCTGAAGGTCACAGAGTTTTTATATGCCTTTCTCCCCAAATATACCTGCTTCCCTGGTGGCTTAGTAGTAAAGAATCCACCTGCCAATGCAAGAGACCCAGATTTGATCCCTGGGTTGGGAAGATCCCCTAAAGAAGGGAATGGCAGCCCACTCCCGTATTCCTGCCTGGGAAGTCCCATGGACAGAGGAGACTGGTGGACTACAGTCCGTGGGGCTGCCAAAGAGACACGACTTAGCGACTGAACAACGACAAACAGCAACCCCACATATACCTGTACAGGGAGCCTGAGTGTCTGGCATTCCCTCCAAGTTCACCTTCCTCCCCTCTTCCTTCAGGAGGCTGCTGAGAAACTGTGATGCCAGGAAGTGTAGGTTGGGGATTATAAAGCAGGCAGCCTGAGGCAATGTTCTCTGACTTTAAAGTGCGCATCATCTGGGACCTTCTTAAAAGGCGAGCCTGACTGTGTTGGTCTGGAGTGTTAGCCTGAGCTTTTGCATTTCTAAAAGCCTCCCCCATGCTGCCAGGACCGCCTGTGCTTGAGCCCCGCTTTACCTAGGGAGGGCTGACTTCCTGCTACACAAGGGCATGAAACTGTGACCCTCCAGAGCCTGTGCGTCTTTGGGGCAGGTTGCAGGTGCCTGGGAAGTTCTCGCGAGAATCACGCAGGAGTCCATTCTTCTAGATCCACGGGAGCATCTTGGACTTGTGGTCGTGAGCCCTCTCTAGAGACCCAAGGAATCTGCTTTGTGCTTAGAGGAACCACGGGCCCCTTTGTTTGTCCTTTGGGAACCAAATTGCTCAACAATTATTTCACAGCCTGTAGCAGTGTAGGGGCAGCTTTTCAAATCCAATCTCCAGAACTACATTTGAGGAGGGATATATTTTACATGAAAAAGAAGCCTTTAAAGCAAAATGACCTGTGGGCAAGAAGGCCTGGGACTCTCTTGTGTTGTGTGCTATTAACGCAATGCTTTTAACGTGATGTCTGGGTGGGAGAAATGAGACTTGATTGCAGGAGATATTAACAATGAGATGATCAGTTTGAATTGAGAGGGAAGTCTGACTCCGAAGTGATGCCTCCGGCTCCAGATCCGTTTCTTAATGGAAAGGGAAAAGGAAGTGTCAAGAAGTTTAATCTGATACATTTTACTGAAGAGCATCCCTATAAGTGAAACCTATTACCAGGCTGCAGGATTTAGGGCTGTTTTGAAATGAATGTACTTAACTCCATTGTAGAAGGGACTAGTTCAACATTATTGATCATCTGGGGGCCAGGACTGAATGTTTTATTGAGGCAGGGTTTCATATGGAAGCTTTTTGTAAATGAAACTAACATTAGATGACTGGGAGAAAATTACTATGACTTGCCATCTGGTTCCTCAGCCAATACCACTGATTCATGGTGCTTGTAGTGGTTCTTAATAATCTGTCCCATTTCATATTGTGTGAGATAGGGAAGCTATTTTCCTAATTCCTCCAGTCTAAACATTTAGGGTTATTGCACCAAGCTTCCACTCCAGCTTTCTTTGATCGGATTTTTTTGAATTCTCGAGTGCTGCCACATTTATCATTATAGGCTATTACATTATCACGTGGTAGTTTGCATTTTTATCATGTTCTTCACTTCTAATATATTCAGATCTTCCTTGTGGAACCCACATAGATTTTTTTTTTAACTAGGTGGGGGGAAGGACATTGAACTATCTCAACTCACATCACTCAAAATGATCAATATCCTTTCTTATTTCTGAGTAAGAAGCTGTTCAGTAAAGCCCCTTCCTCTGTGTGTGGGTTTGCCCCCATTTTCAGTGTTTGTTTTTCCTGTTTATTTCTCTTTTCTTTCTGGAATTACTGCTTACCCCAGAGATAGCTGCTTACAAGAAGGGGTCAGGCACAGTCTGAGAGAGTCCTTAATGTAATGTCTTTGGTTCAAAATAGAGTCCCAGAATTACGGCAGCAGCTTTTTCTGTGTTTGTAGAAGTGTTGCCAGCATAAGGGCTTCCCGGCTGGCACTAGTGGTAAAGACCCCTTCTGCCAATGCAGGAGACATAAGAGACGCGGGTTCGATCCCTGGGTCAGAAAGATCCCCTGGAGAAGGGAATGACAACCCACTCCAGTATTCTTGCTTGGAGAGTCCCATAGACAGAGGAGCCTGGTAGGCTACAGTCCATAGAGTCGCAGAGAGTCGGACATGACTGAGCGACTGAGCATGCACACATCTCTGTAAACCAGCATGTTGGTTCCTGGGTGGGGAGTCAGAGTGATGGCCCAGATGATCACAAAGCACCCTTATCTGCCAATAAAATGAAAGTCAAATACACGGCATGGCCACAGTTACTCTTTAGGGGTAGAACTCCAGGCAGAAGTGGGGCCTTCCTGGTGGCGCAGTGGATAGGAATCTGCCTGCCAATGCATGGGACGTGGGTTTGATCCCTGGTCCTGGAAGATTCCTCCATACCATGGGGCAACTAAGCACACACCACATCTCCTGAGCCTGTGCTCTGGAGCCCAGAAGTTGCAACTATCGAGCCCGTGTGTTGCAACTGCTGAAGCCCTCGAATCTAGAGCCCCTGTTCCGCCAGAAAGAGTAGCCCAAAGAGCAGAGGAAGCCCACACCAAGCAACAAAGATCCAGCACCCCGAAATAAAAATAAATGAGTAAACATTTTTTAAGTGGTGCATGGCACTGCTTCTTCTGGAGGGACACTCTTCCCATGGTGAATGAAGGTGTCTGTCATCCTGATACGTTGTATCTTGTAAGAGAATGGTCAGAACTGTCTTTAGAGAAGTCTCTGTGATGCCAGCTGTGGTTCTGCCAGGAGATATCGTAGCCTCAGGAGCCCAGCATTCCTGGGTGGAAATCCTGCCTCTGCTACTTTCTAGCTGTATGGTCTTAGGAAAAATAGGTAACTGTTTTGATCCTTAGTCTCCTCTGGGAAATAGAAGCCTGCCTTCTTGGCCACCGGAAAGTTGTAAGAATTTACAATAACTTTCTACCACACCGTGTGCCACTGTTTGTCTGTATTAGCTGTTGCTTTCAAAATGAAGCAAGCATATTAAGGAGTTGGACGTCACTGCTCATCTTTTATCCTGGGTTTTACTTTCTTTGTGCTTTTCTAAGTAACCTCAGTCGTGTCTGACTCTGTGACATGGTTGACTGTAGCCTGCCAGGCTCCTCTGTCCATGGGATTCTCCAGGCAAGAATACTGGAGTGGGTTGCCATTTCTTTCTCCCGGGGATCTTCCTGAACCAGGGATTGAACCCACATCTCTTATGTCTCCTGCATTGGCAGGCAGGTTCTTTACCACTGGCGCCACCTGAGAAGCCCCTTTACATTGTTTGGATCACCATAAACAATCAACAGCCTTCCACTGGACTGTTTCTTTCCTCCTGGCTCTTTAGACTCTGTTGCAAGCAGTTTTCACTGCTGATGCAAATGCTGAGACTGTCATCTTGATAAAGCCTGTCTCCCTGGATACCAGTGGCTGAGTGGATGTTTTTGTTCCCATGTGCCAGGCTGAATCTACCCTGCAGCCCATGCTCTGGCGGCAGGGCGCCCAGGGCAGTGTTGGAACTGGATGTCCAGTGCCTGCGACTGCAAGGCCATCTCCTCTGTTTTCTTACCCGTCGAGGCATCCTGCAGTGGTTGACATGTCAGCTGCGGGAGCTTTTTAAACAGCTGGGCAAAGCCAGGTGCATCTGAAGGCACGAGTCTTCGCTCTAGACACACAGTTTTCTGTGCTGGAGTGGGATGAGAGGCAGAAAGCACATGCTCGTGGTTTGTTTCCAGTGTTCTTGGCTTGCATGCAGGTGTCTCTTTCAACACATCTTATTTTCTAAGCATGAAGTCAGAGGCAGATAATGTGACCCAGTTAACATGACAGGGCTCCCGTGTGTCCCAGGGGGAGGCATCCGCTGACCATCCATCACACACACAGCTCCCTGTGTAAGAACAGGGCTCTGACCCTGGGTCAAGAGTGCACGTAGCAACGTACTCTCAGCTCTCTGTCTCAAGTGAGACAACAGCCACTTTCTTACCAGCTGATGGATGTACTGCCCCGTGTATTGTTCCACTGGAGAGGCAATGCCTCTGTTCTAGAAAGTGGAGATTGCAGTCTTCACAGAATGCCTTTTCTTGTACATTTCATAACGTTTCTAATACCATCTTAGACCTGCTTGTCTCTGTGGTTTCCCAAAACAATAGGTCTCTCCCAGCCTCTAGATTTCATGAGACAAAAAACATCTCATTTCCATAATTGTGCTCCTTTTGAGTCCTGGCTGTATTATTCTCTGCCCCCCAGAACCATTTGGGTCTCTTCTCAAAGGGCCAAGAAAGCTGTACACACTTGCTCATTTCCAACTGATCTGGAAAAATTGAGCTAAAGGAATCTGACATTTCGATCCACAAGCACTTAGCATTATTCTCAGGGAGTTGGGGTCTTCTTCTCCATGCCTTCATCATGAGACCACCAGCCCATGCATACTCACTGAGAGTGATAACACCCATGTGTGTTTGTGTGTGTGTGCACACGCTTAGTCGCTCAGTCATGTCCAACTCTTTGTGACCCCATGGACGGGTAGCCCACCAGATTCCTCTGTACATGGGATTTCCCAGGCAAGAGTACTGGAGTGGGTTGCCGTTTTCCTTCTCTGGAGGATCTTCCCAACCCAGGGATCAAACTGTCATCTCTGGTGTCCCCCTTTGGCAGGTGGATTCTTTACCACTGAGCCACCTGGAAATCCCAATACCACCGCTGCTGCTGCTGCTGCTTCTGCTAAGTCGCTTCAGTCATTTCTGACTCTGTTCGACCCCATACCCCTAGTGGAGGGAAAATTGCATCTTGTGGGTGGGGGTGGGGCACAAAGATTGGACTGTTCTTTTTCTGTATAAACCATAAATGGATACACAGCATATAAGCAGACGTGCAGTATGTCTATCAAAATATCACGTGGGCCCAATTAGGAAGAAAGGTCTAAAAAGGTTCTTGGGTGTGTAATAATGAAAGAAGGTTGAAAATTGCTGCTCTAAAATTTTCTCTTGATGCCTCCTATTCCCTACTCACAGTCAGTATTGCTTAAAAGGAGACCCCTTGCCCTCCACTTGGGGGGAAGACATCGCCAGGTGCAGTTCTAGAAGGAAGGAAAAGCTAGTGTATTTCCAGCTGAATATTTGTTCATGACTCTTTACGGAAAAGTCAAGCCCAAGTTTTAAAAATAGCACCCCTAATGTACCCTTTTAGAATCTTCTGGAACTCTGGACATCACCTGGGTGATGGTTAAGTAGTCACAGCAACACAAGTTCCACAACTACCAATTTAAAAGGAGAGAAAGTGGCTTAGATTGGAAGCTGACCCAGGTCCAAAAAACGGACCCGTTCCATAGGCCTCCTGCTCATCGCCTCTGCTCACCTCTGTGCCTGGCAAACTCGATGGCACAGCCTAATTCAGCTTCTGTACATGGGTATGGAATTGAATCTTGGACACTGAGTTTTGGTCAATATCAATGAAAAAAAAAAGAATAGCTTTATTGCTTTGCTAGGTAGAAGGCCGCAGTGGGCTAATGCCCTCAAAGCTGTGCGTCTCAACCTGCAGGGGGAGGTGAGAAGTTTTATAGTAATCCTAGTGAAAAGTTTTCGGAGAAGGCAACGGCAACCCACTCCAGCACTCTTGCCTGGAAAATCCCATGGACGGAGGAGCCTGGTGGGCTGCAGTCCATGGGGTCGCGAAGTTGGGCCCGACTGAGCAACTTCTCTTTCCCTTTTCACTTTCATCCATTGGAGAAGGAAATGGCAACCCACTCCAGTGTTCTTGCCTGGAGAATCCCAGGGACGGGGGGAGCCTGGTGGGCTGCCGTCTATGGGGTCGCACAGAGTCGGACATGACTGAAGCGACTTAGGAGCAGCAGCAGTGAAAAGTTTTACAGAGGGCATGATCAGCTTGTGGACATTCTTCTGATGGGTTGCTGGTAAGGTAAGGGGGAGTCAGCACTTCTGGTTCCAACCAGCCTGGGGTTTGCATGCCTATGGGCAGCATACAGTTACCTTCTCCCACCTGGTGGGGGTTTTAGTTCTGCAGAACATCCCTTGAGGAGGAATCAGGACCCTGCCACAAGGCTGCAGTGCGGTTTCTTGACTGTTACTTCCTCGTCTCCCCGTCATCTGCCTTCCCCTGATTAGATCACCTTTGAACCTGTCCTTTGAAGCCCAGGGAAACTCTTGAAGGCTGAGTGAAGCCTATTGACTACAAACAAGAAGTGGGGGACACGGAAACCCTTTTGTGGACAGGAGCCCCACAGGATCCTGCTCAGTTTTGATGGCATAGTTCACCAAACCCACTCCAGCCCTTTACACTTCCTTGAATTTGTAAGGAAGGCTCTCTCCGCTCAGATTTCCCTTTCTTTCATCTTGTTCTATCAACCTTCTACTGGTTCTATAAGACCTAGCTCCAAAAATTTCTCTTGCAGGAAGTCTTTCATGAACCCCCATATCCACCCCCATTTTCTTACTGCACTTACCACATTCTGCCTTACATTTTGGTTATTTGTACACATTGTCTCATTTTTCCATTTTATTGAGTTATAATTAATATACCATAACATCCATCCATTCTAAGGACCCAATTCAGTGATCTTTTAGTGGGTTTCTAACATTGTGCAACCAGCCCCACAGTCCAGGTTTAAAACATGTCTGTCACTCCGAGAAGCTTGCTCATGGCTATTTGCAGTCTGGTTTCACCCATCCCCAGCCCCAGGCACCTGCTTTCATTCTTTGTAGGTTGGCCTTTTCTGGATGTTCCGTGTAAATAGAATAGTACAATATATAATCTTTTTCTTCTGGCTTCTTTCAATTAACATAACCTTTTCAAAGCTAATTTATATTGTAGCATGTTTTGGTAGTTCCATTTTGTTGCCAAACACTATTCCTTGAAATTATAATTTAGTGTCTATTAGGTAGGAGATCAGTCCTGGGTGTTCATTGGAAGGACTGATGCTAAAGCTGAAACTCCAGTACTTTGGCCACCTCATGTGAAGAGTTGACTCATTGGAAAAGACCCTGATGCTGGGAGGGATTGGGGGCAGGAGGAGAAGGGGACGACAGAGGATGAGATGGCTGGATGGCATGACCGACTCGATGGACATGAGTTTGAGTGAACTCCGGGAGTTGGTGATGGACAGGGAGGCCTGGCGTGCTGTGATTCATGGGGTCACAAAGAGTCAGACACAACTGAGCGACTGAACTGAACTGAGGTAAACTGGTTTGGATTAGTATTGTATTTATGGATATACCACATTTCGTTTATTCATTAAACATTGGTTATCATTTGGATTGTTTTCACCTTGGGATTATTATGAACAATGCTATTTGCAATCTTTCTATAGACATATATATATATATTTTTTTTTTAGGAAAAATTGCAAATGGAATGGCTGGGTCATGTGGTAAATTTTTATTTTATGGAAGTACAGTTGATTTACAATGTGGTGTTAGGTATACAGCAAAGTGATTCAATTATACATGTACATATATATGTATGTATATATCTATATATACTTTTTCAGATTCTTTTCTTTTATAGGTTATTAAAAGACAGTGAGTATAGTTCCCTGTGCTACATTGTAGATCCTTCTTGTTTATCTGTTTTATGTATGGTAGTTCAGTTTAGTTCAGTCGCTCAGTCGTGTCCAACTCCTTGCGCTCCATGAACCGCAGCACACCAGGGCTCCCTGTCCATCACCGACTCCTGGGTTTACCCAAACTCATGACCATTAGGTGGGTGATGCCATGCAACCATCTTATGCTCTGTCGTCCCCTTCTCCTCCTGCCCTCAATCTTTCCTAGCATCAGGGTCTTTTCCAATGCGTCAGCTCTTCGCATCAGGTGGCCAAAGTACTGGAGTTTCAGCTTCAACATCAGTCCTTCCAGTGAACACCCAAGACTGATCTCCTTTAGAATGGACTGGTTGGATCTCCTTGCAGTCCAAGGGACTCTCAAGAGTCTTCTCCAACACCACAGGTCAAAAGCATCAACTCTACGGCACTCAGCTTGCTTTATAGTCCAACTCTCACATCCATACATGACTACTGGAAAAACCATAGCCTTGACTAGACAGACCTTTGTTGGCAAAGTAATGTCTCTGCTTTTGAATATGCTATCTAGGTTGGTCATTACTTTCCTTCCAAGGAGTAAGCGTCTTTTAATTTCATGGCTGCAATCACCATCTGCAGTGATTCTGGAGCCCAAGAAAATAAAGTCTGACACTGTTTCCACTGTTTCTCCATGTATTTGCCATGAAGTGATGGGACCGGATGCCATGATCTTCGTTTTCTGAATGTTGAGCTTTAAGCCAACTTTTTCGCTCTCCTCTTTCACTTTCATCAAGAGGCTTTTTAGCTCCTCTTCACTTTCTGCCATAAGGGTGGTGTCATCTGCATATCTGAGGTGATTGATATTTCTCTCAGCAATCTTGATTCCAGCTTGTGCTTCTTCCAGCCCAGCGTTTTTCATGATGTACTCTGCATGTAAGTTAAATAAGCAGGATGCCGATATACAGCCTTGATGTGCTCCTTTCCCTGTTTGGAACCAGTCTGTTGTTCCATGTCCAGTTCTAACTGTTGCTTCCTGACCTGCATACATGTTTCTCAAGAGGCAGGTTAGGTGGTCTGGTATTCCCATCTCTTTCAGAATTTTCCAGTTTATTGTGATCCACACAATCAAAGGCTTTGGCATAGTCAATAAAGCAGAAACAGATGTTCTTCTGGAACTCTCTTGCTTTTTCCATGATCCAGCGGATGTTGGCAATTTGATCTCTGGTTCCTCTGCCTTTTCTAAAACCAGCTTGAACATCTGGAAGTTCACGGTTCACGTATTGCTGAAGCCTGGCTTGGAGAATTTTGAGCATTACTTTACTAGAGTGTGAGATGAGTGCAATTGTGTGGTAGTTTGAGCATTTTTTGGCATCACCTTTCTTTAGGATTGGAATGAAAACTGACCTTTTCCAGTCCTGTGGCCACTGCTGAGTTTTCCAAATTTGCTGGCATATTGAGTGCAGCACTTTCACAGCATCATCTGTTAGGGTTTGAAATAGCTCCACTGGAATTCCATCACCTCCACTAGCTTTGTTCATAGTGATGCTTTCTAAGGCCCACTTGACTTCACATTCCAGGATGTCTGGCTCTAGATGAGTGATCACACCATCGTGATTATCTTGGTCATGATCTTTTTTGTACAGTTCTTCTGTGTATTCTTGCCACCTCTTATTAATATCTTCTGCTTCTGTTAGGTCCATACCATTTCTGTCCTTTATCGAGCCCATGTTTGCATGAAATGTTCCCTTGGTATCTCTAATTTTCTTGAAGAGATCTCTAGTCTTTCCCATTCTGTTGTTTTCCTCTATTTTTTTGCATTGATCACTGAGGAAGTCTTTCTTATCTCTCCTTGCTATTCTTTGGAACTCTGCATTCAAATGGGTATATCTTTCCTTTTCTCCTTTGCTTTTTGCTTCTCTTCTTTTCATAGCAATTTGTAAGTCCTCCTCAGACAGCCATTTTGCTTTTTTGCATTTCTTTTCTGGGGGATGGTCTCGATCCCTGTCTCTTGTACAGTGTAATCAATCTCCATCCACAGTTCATCAGGCACTCTATCTATCAGATCTAGTACCTTAAATCTATTTCTCACTTCCACTGTATAATCATAAGGAATTTGATTTAGGTCACATCTGAATGGTCTAGTGGTTTTCCCCACTTTCTTCAATTTAAGCCTGAATTTGGCAATAAGGAGGTCATGATCTGAGCCATAGTCAGCTCCCGGTCTTGGTTTTGCTGACTGTATAGAGCTTCCCCATCTTGACCGCAAAGAATATAATCAATCTGATTTCGGTGTTGACCATCTGATGATGTCCATGTGTAGCATCTTCTCCTGTGTTGTTGGAAGAGGGTGTTTGCTATGACCAGTGAGTTCTCTTGGCAAAGCTCTATTAGCCTTTGCCCTGCTTCATTCTGGACTTCAAGGCCAAATTTGCCTGTTACTCCAGGTGTTTCTTGACTTCCTACTTTTGCATTCCAGTCCCCTAGAATGAAAAGGACATCTTTTTGGGGGTGTTAGTTCTAAAAGGTCTTGTAGGTCTTCATAAAACCATTCAACTTCAGCTTCTTCAGCGTTACTTGTCAGGGCATAGACTTGGGTTACTGTGATATTGAATGGTTTGCCTTGGATATGAACAGAGATCATTCTGTCGTTTTTGAGATTGCATCCAAGTACTGCATTTCGGATTCTTTTGTTGACTATGATGGCTACTCCATTTCCTCTAAGGGATTCCTGCCCTCAGTAGTAGATATAATGGTCATCTGAGTTAAATTCACCCATTCCAGTCCATTTTAGTTCGCTGATTCCTAGAATGTCGACATTCACTCTTGCCGTCTCCTGTTTGACCAATTCCAATTTTCCTTGATTCATGAACCTAACATTCCAGATTCCTATGCAATATTGCCCTTTACAGCATCGGACCTTGCTTTTATCACCAGTCTCATCCACAACTGGGTATTGTTTTTGCTTTGTCTCCATCCCTTCATTGTTTCTGGATTTATTTCTCCACTGATCTCCAGTAGCATATTGGGCACCTACCAACTTGGGCAGTTCATCTTTCAGTGTCCTATCATTTTGCCTTTTCATACTGTTCATGGGGTTCTCAAGACAAGAATACTGAAGTGGTTTACCATTCCCTTCCCCAGTGGACCACATTCTGTCAGACCTCTCCACCATGACCCGCCTGTCTTGGGTGGCCCCACGGGCATGGCTTAGTTTCATTGAGTTAGACAAGGCTGTGGTCTGTGTGATCAGACTGGCTAGTTTTCTGTGATTATGGTTTCAGTGTGTCTGCCCTCTGATGCCTCTTGCAACACCTACCGTCTTACTTGGGTTTCTCTTACCTTGGGCGTGGGGTATCTCTTCATGGCTGCTCCAGCAAAGTGCAGCCGCTGCTCCTTACCTTGAACTTGGGGTATCTCCTCACATCCTCCCCTCCTGACCTTGGATGTGGGGTATCTCCTCTCGGCCTCCAGTCCTGACCTTGGATATAGGGTAGCTCCGCTCGGCCACCACTCCTGACCTTGGACGTAGTATTGTAGTGTGTATATGTTAATCCCAAACTCCTGATTTATCCTTTCCCCACCTTTTGTCTTCTGTAACCATAAGTTTGTTTTCTATGTCTGTGGGTCTATTTCTCTTTTGTATATAAATTCATGTATATCATTTTTTTTTAGATTTCACATATGAGTGACCTCATGTGATATTTGTCTTCCTCTGTCTTCACTTAGTGTGATAATCTCTAGGTCCATCCATGATGCACAGATGGCATTGTTTTGCTATTGTTTGTGGCTGAGTAATATTCCATTGTATGTATGTACCCCGTTTTCCTTATCCATTCTTCTGCTGATGGACGTCTAGTTGTCTCTATGTCGTGGCTATTGTAACCAGTGCTGCCTGCATCTTTCTGGATTATGGCTTCCTCAGGGTATATGCCCAGGAGTGGAGCTGTTTTAGTTTTTTAAAGAACCTCCATACTCTTCTCTATAGTGGCTGTACCAGTTTACATGCATGTGGTAAATTTATGTACAACTTTTTAAGAAACCACCCAGGTGTTTTTCAAAGTGACTATAAGCATCTCATCTGTTCATTCCTATCAGAATCATACAGAGGTTTCCAGTTTCTCCATATCCTTGTTAATGCTTCGTATTGTCTGTATATTTTTTATTACACCCATTCTAGTGGGCTAGTAGTGGTACTTTATGATTTTCATTTGCATTTCCCTAAAAACTAAAGATGTTGAGCATCTTTTCAAAGGCTTATTAGGCATTCGTGTTGGTGGAATGTCTGTTTAAATTGCCAATTTTAAAAATTGGGTTGTCTGTTATTTTATTGTTAAGGTGTAGCTTTGGTAGAAAGTGTTGTTCAGATCTCTATTCTTCACTGATTTTCTTTCCAGTTGTTTTATGAGTTATTAAGAGGGATATTAAGGTCTGTATCTATTATCATCAAATTGTTTATTTCTCCTTTCGTTTGTCAATTTCTGCTTCATTTATTTTGGGGCCGTCTTATTAGTTTGATGTCATTAGCTTTACAGCTACCACTTTGTAATTTGTTTTATATCTCATATCTTTTTGGTTTCTTTCATCTTTCTTTATTGCCTTCTTCTGTGTTAAATAGTTATGTTTTATTTTAATTCCTTCTCTCCTTATGTTTTGAGTTATTTTCCTAGCAATTGCATCTATGATATGCATCTTAGGTTATCACAGTCTACTCCAGATTAGTACTGACTTAATTCCTATAAAATATGGAAGCTTTGCTCCAATACAGCTCGATTTCTTCCTCTTCATTTGTGCCACTGCCATACATATATTACATCTGTATTTGTTGTAAATTAAACATTATATTTATTGTTTAATGTATCCTATACCTTTTATTATTTATTTATTTAATATTTGAGTATCATCAAATTTGAGAAAACTCCTAGCACTCTTTTTACATTTTTTTCATATTTTCTTCATATAGATTGTACACTTCTATTTATTTATTTGTTTATTTTGGGCCACGCTAGGTCTTCATGGCTGTGCATCGGGCTTTCTCTAGTTGCAGCCAGCAAGGCGATTTTTCCTTGTGCTGTGCGGGCTTCTCTCTGGGCGGCTCCTCTGCGGCAGAACGCAGACTCCAGGTGCACGGGCTTCAGCAGTGTGGGCACCTGGGCTCAGCAGCTGTGACTCTCAGACTCTAGAGCGCAGGCTCAGTAGTTATGGCCCACGGGCTTAGTTGCTCTGTGGCATGTAAATCTTCTTGGACCAGGGATCAAACCTGTGTCCCCTGCATTGGGGTGGATTCTCGTCCACTGGGTCACCAGAGAAGTCCACAATTCTATACCTTTTAAAGAAGTTAAAAGGGAAAATAGATAGCCTTTTGTGTTTACCCACATATTTAATTTCCCTGATACTCTTTCTTAGTGTATACATTTGCGCTACTCTATGGTGTAATTTCCTTTCCACCTGAAGGAATTCCTTTTTAGTATTCCTTGCAAGGAAGATCTGCTAGCAATGAATTCTTCCAATCTTGTTTATCTCAGAATACCTTTATTTTGCCTTCAGTTTCAAATGATAGTTTTGTTGGTCATGGGATCTCTGATTGACAGTTTCTTCTTTAAGTATGCTGTTCCGCTGCTTTCCGTCTTACCTCGTTTCCTATGGAAAGTCAGCTCGTAATCTTACTGAACATCCCTTCTGTGTGATTTTTTTTTTCTCATTACTTCTTTGAAGGTCATCGGTTGTTGTTTTTTGCCTTTAGTATATACTGTGTCACTTATAATGTGTCTGGGCATAGATCTCTTTTGGGGTGTGTTGAGCTTCTTAACCTATAAATTTTTTTTTTTTTTTTTTTTAGTGAATTTTGGATATTTTAGCCTTTATTTTTTTCAAATACTTTCTCAGCCCTTTTTCTCTCTTCTTACCTTATGGGACTTCCATTATATGTATATTCATTATACTTTCTGGTTCCCCATAGGTCTCTGAGCTTCTGTTCACTTTTCTTCTCAGTTCTTCAGATTGATACTATATTAATTTATCTTCCAGTTCACTGATTATTTCTTCTGTCATCTCACATCTGATATTGAGCCTCTCTAGTGAAATTTTAATTTCAGTCATGCTTTTCAACCACAACATTTCCATTTTGTTTCTTCTTGTGGTTATAACTGTGTCTTTATTTAGATTCTCCATTCATCGGATTGTTATGATACTGTTATTAAAATTTTAAACATGGGTTTGTTTCGTGTTTTAAACATTTATGTTAGATACTCTGAATCTTTGTTATGTCCAACAGTGAGGACCCGCTTTGCCTCAACTTCTATTGATTACGTTTTTCCCTGAGAAGGGAAAGACTATGCTTTCCTGGATTTTTTTTTTCTTTTTCATGACTCTTAATGTTTTATGAAAAATTGAATGCGTTAGGTAGTATATTCTAGCACCTCTGGATTCAGTTTTCTGTGCACACCCTCCCTCTCCAAGTGAGATTTGTTTGTTATCGCTGTTCAATGACGTACCTAGGCCAAATCTGTGGAATCTGTCTCTCTCGTGGTGTACGGTCACAGATATCTTGCCTCTGTTTTCGGTTTTTAATTCTTGTGTGTGTATGTGTGTGTTTCATGTTTTAAATTCTTGTTTTATTTTTAAGTCTGTCTTCCTAGGAGTCACCCCTGTGTCTGCATAGTCAATGGCGGGTCATGTCAGATGCCTCAAGCACTTCACTTTTATTCAGACTTAAGGCAGCTTCTCGTCTTCCCAGCCTTTACTTTCCTCTGGGCCCTCTGGCCTCTCCTCTGCCTGTGCACACAAGCTCACAGGCAGGAGTGAGGAGAGAAGGCGGACCCCTCTGCCCTCTTCCCCACTTGTGCGTGGGCTTTCAGTCAACCAGAGATCTGTGGGGTGCTTATCCAGGCAGGACTGTATGGTTGGCCCTCCCGTTAATTTTCTGTCTAGTCAGCCAGACTGTTGCTGGGCCCAGCCAGCATCAGGACCTCAGTGTAGCTGAAGTGGACTCCCCTGTCCGTTTGCTGCTGGGATTGTTATTCTTACTTACAGCACCATGGATGTGGGTTTTCGCATCCACTGCAAATCCAGTGGACTCCCTCCAACCACACGGCTGCTGGTTTGCAAGGCCAGTCCAGTCCGCCTGGTAGAACCGCGCGGTCACCGGGAGGGGCATGGGAGCCAGGGAGGGAACCCAGACCCCCACTGTTCTTACCAGAGGTTCAGAAGTTCTTCTGGAATAAATGCTCCTCAATTTGTTATATGCTTTAGTCAGTTTTTAGTCTTGAAATAGTTGTTTTTGATAATTTTATCTGGTTTGAGCATTGTTCTTTGAGGAGAGGATTTTGAAGTTTAATTGGAGGATAATTGCTTTATAATGTTGTGTTAGTTTTTGCTGTACAAAAAGTGAATTGCTATATGTGTACCTACATTCCCTCTCTCGAGCCTCCCTCCCAGCCTCCCCTTGTTCTACCCCTCTGGGTCATCACTGCGCACTGGGCTGACTCCCTGAGGTTTTCAGCAGCTTCCCACTAGCTGTCTATTTCACACACGCCAGTGTACATATGTCGGTGCTACTGTCTCAATTCATCCCACGCTGGAAAGGGATTTTGTTAAGCTGCTCACATGGCTATTCTCACCCCATTATCTTTCCCCATCTTTTAGAGAGGAAAAACCACGTGGCAGAAAAATCTTGCCTCAGTTAAAGGTATGCACCCTGACACCAGATCTCCTGGGCTTTAATTAGCCCTGACCCTTTCTACCTGAAAGAACTTGGGCAAATTACTTAACCTCTGGGCCTCTGCCTCCTTGGCCATAAAGTGGGGATAATAATAGTACCTGCCTAATGGGATTACTGTGAGAATGAAGTGGATTAATAAACAGAGAGTGATAGGAACAGTGCCTGCTACACCACAGTGCCATAAGATGTTAGCTTGTGCTATTTCAGGGAGGGTTGGCACTTACCTAGGACTTGAGTTCCCATATCCTTGGCCTAGTACCTTGCCCACAGTCAGTCCCTCTGACCCACAGATCATCTTCATTAAGTGATGCTTGAAGTGTGGAGGAAATGAGGGCAACTGTCAGAGAAACCACAGGTGTGAGGAGGAAAGTGTGCGGGGGACCCGAGGAACAGATGGCTCTGTGCCTTGTTGAGGCCAAATGCCGTTCAGTCTTTGTCCTGGGCTCATGGGTATTTTTCCTCCCAGCACCAGGAACTGCCTGAGATGTCCAAGTGCTGCCCATGTACTGTATTGAGTTTGAGACCAGGTCTGCACTGGTGCACGAGGCAGTTAATTAGCACGGTCCCCACATTTCGGAAATCTTGCATCAGGCTCCAGGGGTGGACAGAACAGCCTGGCCAAGCTGCTGCTTTTGTTGCTGTTCAGTCACTCGGTCGCTGGCCCTTCGGGACCCCACGGACTGCAGCACCCAGGCTCCCCCGTCCTTCACTGTCTCCCGGAGTTTGCTCAAATGCACGTCCATTGAGTCGGCAACACCATCCAACCACCTCCTGCTCTGTTGCCCGCTTCTCCTCGTCCTCTCATCTTTCCCAGGATCACGGTCTTTTCCAGTGAGTCAGCTTTTTGCATCAGGTGGCCAAAATATTGGAACTTTAGCAGCAGTCCTTCCAATGAATATTCAGGGTTGATTTCCTTTAGGATTGAGTGGTTCGATCTCCTTGCTGCCCAAGGAACTCTCAAGGGTCTTCTCCAGCACCACAATTCAAAAGCATCAGTTCTTTGGCGCTCAGCCTTCTTTATGGTGCAACCCTTGTATCCATACATGACTACTGGAAAAGCTGTAGCTTTGACTATACACACCTTTGGTCAGCTTCTTTAGGTACTTGCACAGCGGGGAGCACCACTGGGGAACTGCAGGACAGGGGAACTTACAAAGTGTGTTTACCAACTCAGGCTGCTGTGTGCCTGTGCAGAGCCATTGCATCTGTGGGGAACTGGTACTGTTGCCGCCAGTGGGCACAAGTGGGGTACGGACTGAATTCTGTCCCTGCTCACCACCTTGGTGGGTCACTGTTGAGCAGGACAGCTGTATGTAGTGGCTGGCTTATCCACCCTGGGCCCCACTCAGTGCTCGGAAGCAGGGCTGCAGACATGATAAAACAACTCTTGCTCTCAAGGAGTTTCGTTCTTCATGGGCTACGCCGGGCAGGCCAAAACAGTGTTGGCCAGAGAGAAGGTAAAGACAGGGGATGTTCATGGAGGAGGTGTCATTTGAACTGCCTGCTGTTGGATAAGGAGGGGCTTCTGCAGAGACTGGCTGTGGAATGGATGGCATTTGCTCATTTGCAGACCAGGGTAGGAAAGTGAGAGCAGGGCTTGCTGACCCCTGCTTGTGCAGGAAGCTGACGGAGAAGCAGAATGCAGCTGGATCTCTGCAGGTCTGGCAGTGAGGACAGGGAGCTTGGGCTTTCCTCACTGGCAGTGGGCGTCACTGGAGAGTTTTATGTGGAGAATTAACTGGGGATGGACTGAGCGAGGTGAGACAGCAAAGAACACAGCAGTCCCTGCCAGTGCACTTGGGAGAAGTCAGGGAGGAAGAGGGGATGAACAAGAGGACTGAGACCTTCGGGGACTGGAGGAGGGGGTGGGAGGATGGGGAGGGAGAGGAGGAGGAGCAGAGGCCAGTGGGATGAGGGACCAAGGAGGGCCGGGGGGCTTCTGCAGCCTGGGACCGGGCAGATGATGTCCCCGGAGACAGAGGTCAGAGGGGCCGTGCCCACTGTGTGATGAGGGGGGCAGAATTCTGTGCTGGGAGCTGCGGAGGCCGGGCGCGGTGACCATCCCAGGCTACAGGCAGGGACCGGGGGTCATGAGCACGTGGGAGGTGGGGCATGTGAAGACCCTCCCGTGAGAATACAGCAGTGACTCCAGAACCCTCAGAGGTGACCTGAGAAAGCCCGAACAGTGAGGGCAGGAAAATAGCACACCCATTGACGGTGTAGGAGCTCCTTGGGAAGTTTTAGCAGGAGCAGCTTCCACGGCCCTAGCAGAGTTGGAGAGCGCCGCTGCTCCATGTTGACTTGAGTGTGAAGAACAGGGCCATCTACCCTGCAGACATAGACTTTCTTTGGTATTTCTCTAAGTATTTATTTATTTTGGTGGTGCTGGGTCTTCGCTGCGGCCCACAGGATCTTTAGTTGTGGCACGTAGGATCTAGTTCCCCGACTAGGGATGGAACCTGGGCCCCCTGCATTGGGAGCTCGGGGTCTTAGCCACTGGACCCCCAGGGAAGCCCCAAGCATGGAAGGAAAGATGAACAATGGCAGTGACCAGAAGGTGATTTCAAGTTTGGGTTTTGACATGGATGGGCATTGGCAAGCTTGGGGAGAGAACGGAGACACAGCCAGTGGAGGGAAAGAGAGATAAAAGGAGGCAGAGTGGAGGAGGGGGGCCTTCAGGAGGGAAAGAGGGATGGCTGGCAGAGGGAGCCGCGCTGAGTAGGGGAGGCTGGAGCTCAGGTGGGCACCCCTCTCCTAGCTCCGCCCTGAGTCACCTCCCACATCAAGATCCAGCAGGAAGAGACGCTGTTGCCGCCTCCACACTTACGTCCACTTCTCTAGCTTCTCAGCCAGTTACAGGGGCCCCTTGGGTACTTAGTTCGTATGTTGGCACAGCAGTTTTATCTCCTTGAACAGGGTAAGTTGCATCCAACAAGTCATAGACTGTTTTGCTCAGCGAGGAGTGAGGCCAAGTGGTTTCTAACCTGGGCTAGGGGACATGGGCTGAGCATCAGGAAGCATTGTTGTCATTTATAGGCCTGTGTGTGTGTGTGTGTGCTAAGTTGCTTCAGTTGTGTCTGCCTCTTTGCAACCCCACTGACTGTGGGGTCCAGCTGGCCAGGCTCCTCTGTCCATGGGATTCTCCAGGCAAGAATCCTGGAGTGGGTCGCCATTCCCTTCTCCTCTAGGCATGTGATCCTGGACTAACTACGTCTCTACTCTGGTCTCCTGGGTCCTCCCAGTAAAGTGTTGGAGGCGGGGCAGGGGGCGGTAGCTAGGTCATCTTCAACATCCATTTTGGCAGGAACGTCTGTCATTCCCTCCATCCATGAACATGTCTCCCCAGTGAAACCTGAGGGTGTGCTGTGCCTGAAAGTGAAAGTGAAGTCGCTCAGTCGTGTCCGATTCTTTGCGACCCCATGGACTGTAGCCTACCAGGCTCCTCTGTCCATGGGATTCTCCAGGCAAGAGTACTGGAGTGGATTGCCATTTCCTTCTCCAGGGGATCTTCCTGACCTCTAGGGACCGAACCCAGGTCTCCTGCATTGTAGACAGATGCTTTACCACCGGAGCCACCAGGGAAGTGCTGTGCCTGAGATGCCCTGAAATGACAGTAGAAGGATCTGTACCTGGATTTGAGCAGTGAGCTGGTGTGAGCAGGCTGGGGAAGATGACCTGTTTCCTTCATTGCTCTGACACCAAAACTGGCCTATCGGAGTCTTCTGGAAGCTTTCTTAATGCACACGAGCAAGCGGTGTTTTGTTCTGACCCCTGTTTATCTTACGCCTGGATGCACAGGCTTTGGCAACCGTATTATTTTCTTATCAGCTTATTTGGGTGGTTCATTGCTGAGAGAGAATATAATTAGGTGGAAGTAGATTATCTTGGTATTTAGGACTTAACCTTACCTGTCTGGTGGTTTGCTCTTGAGGAATTTATAAGTAATGGCTTTGTACACAGTCCTGGTAGAAACAGTTTATGTGTAGCATACTCCTGTGGGATTACAAGTAAAATCAGGAGACCCGGCAGAAAAAGAAATGCTTAAGCATAGCTCTCACATTGTTGTTGTTCCATCACTCAGTTGTGTCTGACTGTTTGCAGCTCCGTGGAATGCAACTCCATGGAATGCAGTACGCTAGGCTTCCCTGTCCTTCACTGTCTCCTGGAGTTTGCTCAAATTCATGTCCACTGAGTCAGTGATGCCATCCAACCATCTCATCCTCTGTCGGCCCCTTCTCCTCTCACCCTCAGTCTTTCTCAGCATCAGGGTCTTTTCCAGTGAGTCAGCTCTTTGCATCACGTGGGCCACTGTTATTGCTCTAACATGGCTGCAGGCTTGAGTCAAGAGATTCCTGGCATGCAAAGCAAAAAGGGAAATACACCTACGCTCTTTCCTGCTTAATAGACTTTGGTTGGAGGTGCCTGAGGGGACGGGAATGGGAAACGATAAAATTAGTTCCTAGGGAAAACAGAGCTTTTTCTAGTACTTAATGAAAACCATTTCTCATATCAGTTTTATCCTAGTGTTTCTGAAAGTACATATATATTTTCTCAAGGGATCCACAGTATTTGAAAAAAGGCCTCCACAGTCAGCAGTTTCAGAAACTATATATCTCAATGGATAATTAACAATGAATATTACCTTTGGGAGATCTCTCATAGTTTTGTAAAGAAACCTATCTATCTACGTTAGCCCAGAATTTTTAAAATTTCTATGACTTCGTCATGTTTTTCCTTCCTACATAGCTTTTAAAAAATACATATTTATTTATTTTAACTGGAAGATAGTTACTTTACAGTACTGTGATGGTTTCGCCATGCATCAGTATGAATTGGCTATAGACGTACATGCATCCCCTCCCTCCTGAACCCCCCTCCCACCTCCCTCCCGACCCCACCCCTCCAGGTCGTCACAGAGCCCTGACTTTGAGTGCCCTGTGTCATAGATCAAACTCGCACTGGTTATGTATTTTACATGCTTTTTAGACAATTTTCCTTATTTGGCTACACCGAGTCTTAGCTGTCGCACTCGGCCTCTTTGACCTCTGTAACAGCATATGGGATCTTTAGTTGCGGCATGCAAACTCTTAGTTGTGGCATACAGGATCTAGTTCCCTGATCAGGAATCGAACTTAAGCCCCTTGCTTTGGGAGCCTGAAGTCTTAGCCACTAGACTACAGGGGAAGTCCCTTCCTGCACAGCTTTTAACAGTAATTCCGTTAGGCTCGGGGTGGCGGGGATGGCTTCCCTGGTGGCTCAGATGGTAAAAAATAAAATCTGCCTGCAATACAGGAGACCCAGGTTTGATCCCTGGGTGGGGAAGATCCTCTGAAAGAGGGAATGGCTACCCACTCCAGTATCCTTGCCTGGAGAATCCCATGGACAGAGGAGCCTGGCAGGCTGCAGTCCATGGGGTCACAAAGGGTCAGACAGCCCTCAGTGACTAACACTCACTTCCACATTTTTTTTAAACAGCAGGCTTAGCTAACAGAGCCCGGTAGCCTTCTCCACCGAGGTCAGGGGCGCCTCCCCCTGGCAGGGAGCCTAGTGCTCCATCACTCGAGTGTGGAGTCCGTGGGACTGGGCGTCAGTCCTGGCCCCTCTGCTCACCAGCTACATGGCCATTAGTGGGACAGTCGTCTTCTCTGGCCTCAGCTTTCTCATCTGTAAAACTGGATACTAATATGACCAACCTCCTGGAATCATCGTGTATAATCATCATGAATAATCACTATGTCAATACAGCCTGCAAGACCATCCCTGGATAAGTGAACAATAAGTGTTCTTTGGGTTGTAATAAATCTTCCCCCCATTCCAGAATGTTCCCCGCCTGGAGGCCACGTTCCTCCCACATGACTGGGTACAAACTCGAGTGCTTCTTTGGGTACTGCCCGTGCTTTTCTTTATTCTGGCAGAGAGCAGCTCTATTGGCCCTTTGTGATAGCTATCTTCATAGTTGTCTTGTCTGTTATCCTATGAGCTGGTTAAGGGCATCTGCAGCCCTGAGATTAGAACCTGGCCCAGCTACTCAGTCTGGGGTTTTCAGCTCATCTAACACTAAGCACAGGCCCTCGGCATGTAGTGAGTCTGATTCAGTGAACACGGCTCTGTCTGGGGAGTGTGTGTGTGTACATTGTTAGTGTATCAAATGGAAATCTCTTAAGACTGGTCCTCTATACTTTTTTGTTGAATGTAATTCTTGTTGAGAAAATCATTTAACTTATATTGTTCTTGAAGTTTCTCTAAAGAGACCTGGCACCACATAAATTGTGAATTCAAAGAATGGTCTCAAGTCCTGTGAAAGGTACTAAACTATTAATAATAGTCAGGACTGATGCAAAAGATTTCTGATAATACGTTTATAGCTCAGTCACTGAGTGAAAGAAAATTCTATTATCTGTGCCCAGCAGGGATGGAAAACCCTCATTTTTCTGCAGTGGACCACTGAACTATAGAGAAAAATCAATGGTGAGACTCATAAGTAGGAAGCAAATTCAGAGGGGTTTTTTGTTTTTTATTTTAAAGAAGAGGATCATAAAATATGACACATTTAATTCTCTTAGAATTAAATGAACATAAGATGTCACTAAATATAAAGAATTAAAAAAAAGGATGCCTCTGTTGTAGTTTAGGGCCCTTTAGGAGAGAATGTAAGCAGAAGAGAGAAAGCAAGAAACAGGGACTAGAGGGGGAAACGGTCTGAGAAAGATGCAAATAATGCAGAAGACACAGGAAGTCTTAGAGGCGCTAGTGAGTGAGGTCTTTCTAAGGAAAGAGGATCCAGGACTCTGGGTCTCAGACAGAGTGATCAGAGGCAAGTGATGGTTTCTTACTAAGCCCCAGGTGCAGAGAGGGGTGGCGGATGCTGCTTCCAGGAAAGGTACGGCCGTGTTGCACATTCGCAACCTCAGGCATAACTGCAGTCATAGTCACGTTGTACAGCGTGTTTCCTTCTCATTGTAACCATGTGCAAGATTCAAAGGACGAATCATCACCTCTGTGTTAACAGACCAGGAAAGGGAGTTGCAGGCGTGTTAAATGCATGTCTAGTGCACGGCTTTCAAAATCCCTCATGTCTTCCATCCACCCCTCTTCTCACCCCTTTCCAAAACATGCTGATGCCTGTGGCTTGGGCTGGAGGTCAGAGGCATGTCTGCACCACAGTTTCTCTGTGTAATTCTTATTCTGTTTTTTTTTTTTTTTTTTAAAGAATTTTATTGTTGTAAATTTACACCCATTTATTATGTGGTCAAAAAGGGGCTAATTCATTCCATCAGAAGTAAAGTGACATAGGGCTTCCCTGGTGGCCCAGTGACTAAGACTCCACACTCTCAATGCAAGGGGCCCGAGTTCAATCCCCAGTCAGGGAACTAGATCCTGCATGATGCAAATAAGTGTTTGTGTGCTGCAAGGAAGATCACAGGTCCCTTGTGCCACAACTAACACCTGGCACAGCCAAATACATACCTTTTTTAAAGGCAGCATTAAAAGAGAAGTAATAAAGTAACATTGACTGCTTGTCTTCCCTGGCTGACCGTGAGACAGATGGGCAGTCTGTCTGCCATCAGGGGAATTCCAGGGCTCACTGTTGTGCTGTCCTCTGATACCTGGTTCTGCAAACCTCAGATCCTGGAATTCACAAGTGACTACCTTGTGTGAGCTATTTCCCCTGTGCCCTCAATGACTCACTCCAAGGAGCTGCTGTTCAGGTGAAAACACAACCACACAACATGCCTCCCGGATGTACTTGCTGCTGCTGCTTCGTCGTAGGGAGACACTGTCTGAGCTTTTGCGGTTGGGCCCCTTCCTGCCTTTGCTGCGAGACCACATCCTGGCCCATCAGACAAGCAATTGATATGGGCTTGAAAATTCCTTCCACGGGCTTAGAAAACAAACTTGCATTGAAGTTGTGCCGAGAATGGCTTTTCCATGTCAGCAGCAGGAGCACTTTGCAAACTTGTTATAAATGGCCAGCCTTGTTATTGCCAGACGCGGGAATAAGGCAGTTTCCCGTACTGGATGGTGGAGAAGCCAGCAGGACTTTGGCAATCTGTGGCCTGAGACCATTATTTTCATTAATAAAGTTTTCTTGGAATGCAGTCGTGGCCATCAGTTACGTACTGCCCAGGGATGCTGCTCGGGCACTCAGATGGCAGAGTAGAAGAGTCACTATAGAGACAGAGTGGTCCACATGCTGAAAATATTTACTACCTGGCTCTTCATGGAAAAAGTGTGCTGACCCCTGTTCAGGAGCTCGGGGCCTTTCTTTGACTGCGGTTTAGCATGAGGCTGACAGCCAGGCTGTTTCTGCGCCTGCTCTCAGCATCGCTGGGCCCCGCTGCTAGGCATGTGGTTTGCGAGTACAGCTCACATTCCCCGGGGGGCGGGGGTGCTGGACAGTCATGTCCCGTGGCCCTTGGAGTAGAAGGGCTTCCAGGGGTAGCTTCTCTGCACTCGTGGGCTCTCCCCAGCTCTCTCAGCCCTCACGCGGGCTCCAAACTGAGCTGGGGAGACTCCCCAAAGTCCTCCTGGGCCCCATCTTCCTGGGCCCAGGCTGTCAGCCGTGGCTCTGCTGCTGTTTGCTCCCGAGACACCCCACACGGGCACCCTTCTCTGTGGGCTGACAGCGTGTGCCTGCGGAAGCCTCGCTTCTCTCCAGCACCACTGAAATTGCCGCCGGGGCAGTTTCTCCTCCCTCCATCCCACACCCCGCCACCAGGATAGTGTCTCCGAGGGATGGCTCCTGCTCAAGAACCTCCCTTGGCTCCCCAGTGACCTCCAGATCAACCTCAGCCTGGTCTTCAAGGCTGTTTCATCTCCCCACAGGGCTCTTGTAACTGAAAGTGGGTCCACCTGCTTGTCGCTCAAAAGCCGATAAAGAGGCCGGGTTGGTGGAAAGGAAAGTTTGCTTTATTGTGGATGCCAGTGACTTGGGGTAGTGGCGGGGGGTGGATGCCTGTTCAAAGGCCAATTTCCCCCTCCACCCTACCAACAATCAAAGGCTTTTTTATAGGCTGAGGGAGGCAGAAACAGCACAGTCAGTTCTGACAGTCATCCGGCAGTGGGTCATCGGTGGTCTGACCAGCGTCATCTTGATTGTTTTAAGTGCAGTTAGTCTTCATTTCCAGGGTCAGCTTGTTCTCATTTCCTCGAGGCCAGTTCTTGGAATTGTGGCAGCTCATGTCATAGCTGCAGTGTGGTTATCATGTAGTTAACTCCTTCCACGTGGCGGGGGTTTCAGTATCCGTTAGACAGCTCACAGGATATGGCTCAGAATATTATCTATAGCCCTTGAGGAAGTGAAGGCCTTTGCCTTTCCTTCTCCAGGGGATCTTCCCAACCCAGGGATCGAACCCAGGTCTCCTGGATTGCAGGCAGATTCTTTACTATCTGAGCCACCAGGGTATCCCCACTTACGGACTAAGCCATTGTTACGTGGTCTCCTTTGCCTGTTCGTCTTTGCTTCTGCATTTTCTCACTTCTCTGATTGAACTTATTCTTTGGCTAAGCTTTTCTACAGAGAGAGGTAGACTGAGGATGTGCCGAGGAGGGACCATGGTGTCCTGCTCCCTTTCCCCCAGGCTAGCCTGAGCTCCCCCTCCTCAGTGCCTCCCCCACTGCACTGATCTTCACTCTCAGAAAACTGTGCCTCCCCACGCCCTGCCCATGTATGAAAATCCAGCTTCTTCTTGTTGCGTCCCAGATCGGCTTTCCTCCACTCTCAGCCGGAGGTGTGTTCTCGTTCCCTTGAGCCTCCTGCCACTCTAACGCATGACCCCGCAAGACCAGCTGTGTTGTTAGGACCCTTTCTTCCTCCTCTCCCCCAGGTCTTACACCCCCACAGGGCAGGGATTCCTTCTCAACCTTAGTCATATTCCTTGTACTTCCCACCCCAAGCAGGCTGTCTGTGTGGCTCTATTTGGAAGTCACACGGCGCATGCGCACCATGGATGTGGGTACCAGCTGCTGTGAATCCTGACCTCATGGTGCTCTTATTGTTAGCCTTGCTGCACAGGTGCAGAGACAGCTCAGAAAGATCCACGTGGCCAAGTGCTGTCAAAGCCAGATTTGAGCTGGAGGCCCCGGTGCTCCACCCCGACAGGACCAGGGTGCGCGGTTGTAAGCACCCTGCACTTGGGCCCTGTGCATCGACACACACTCCCCCACCTGCCTGTGTATTAGCATCACCTGGGAGCTTGCACAGACTCCCGCCTGGGCCCCCGCCTCACACATTGTGTCTCAGTCCCGGTGGGGTAGGGGTGGTGCTGGTGTGTTTTCCAGATGATTCTAGTCTAGTCCCCACCCCCTACTCCAGAATAAGAAACCCGACAGGTTGGGGGAGGGCTCACGCAGGCCAGCCTGGGCTTCAGCTGCTGCTCCGGGAGCTGGGCTGCCTCTTCCGTGACCCCCTGCCAACCCTGGCCCTTTCAGAGGTGAGAAAAGACCCATCTGTCCATGGTCTCCTGTCTCATGGCATTTCTGACTTTGCCACCCCATGGACTGCAGCCCACCAGGCTCCTCTGAACATGGGAAGCTGAAGGTCTCCCTTTGGGGCTGGGCTCCCTGCACTGGGCAAGTGCCCCTCAGTGTGCACCTTTGACTCCCTAAGAGGTGAGCCTCCCCAGATGCAACCCGGCTTTCCCATAGGAGGAGGAGAGACTGGATGTGGGCCAGAAATGAGGGAGGGCTTTCAAATGGCATCTCTTTTAAAAAAAAAAGTGGGGGCTTCCCTGGTGGCTCAGTGGTAAAGAATCCACCTGCCAAACAGGAGATGCGGGTTCGCTCCCTGGGTCGGGAAGATCCCCCAGAGGAGGAAATGGCAACCTGCTCCAGTATTCTTGCCTGGAGAATCCCATGGACAGAGGAGTCTGGCGGGCTGCAGTCCATGGGGTTGCAAAAAGTAGGACATGACTTAGAGACTAAACAATAGCAACAAAAAGCAGGCTTTTTAATCTTGAGGGGAGACAGGCTTATTGAGGACAGAGAGCCGAGCGGAGCAGTGGTTCTCAAAGTCTGGTCCATAGATCAGCAGTATCCACGTCACCTGGGAGCTTGTTAGAAATGTAAATTCCCAGACGCATCCCAGATGCTCTGAGTCAGAGGAGACTCTGAGCTTGGGCTCCAGCAGTCCCATACCCTCCGGGTGATTTTGCTGCCAATGAAGGTTGAGAACTGTTGCTCTCGATTGATGGTAAGTATGTGGGAAGAACAGAATTTGCCTGCAATGTGGGAGACACAGGTTCAATCCCTGTGTCGGAAGAAGGAAAATCCCTGGAGAAGGAAATGGCAGCCCACTCCAATATTCTTGCCTGGAGAACCCCATGGAAGGAGGAGCCCATCAGGCTACAGTCCATGGGGTTGCAGAGAGTCGGACTTGACTAAGCAACTAACACTTTCGCTTTCATGGGTGTGGGACACTTGGAGTGTCAGTGGAGTGTCAGTGGTGTTCATACCTCCCCCCGCTGGGCACCAGAGATTCCCCGCCCCCGCCCCCAGCCCAACCCAGGGTTTTTTATAAAACCTCAGACTCCTGGGCCTCATCTCAGGGTTTGGTAATCTGTATTTTTAACCAGTGCTCCAGGATATTCTGAAATTCAAGTGTATTTTTTTGTTTGTTTTTGAACTGGGATAGCAGAAACCTGATAAATATTGCATTCTTTTAATAATCACTTTGTATCTACTTCGGGCAGGGTGAGGACACGTCCTCTTTTCCTGCTGTAGCTTCCTTCATCTCCAATTATCAAGACATGGCCATCAGACCTGTTAGCTGTTGAGTGGAGACAGCCATTGCCGCTGGCAGGCCCCTTCCTCATTGTTGGATTGCTCATGGCCACCTATGAGCCACAAGTGGGTTTACGGCCTTGTGCACGCTTAATAGTTCAACTTCTCCAAAATATGGTTTAAATAAGTGAAGACATTGGCCTCTGACATCATTGAGCCACAAAGTGTCTTTTCAGAATATCTGTATAGCTTAACTCTAGATTCAGAGAGGTGTCCATGAGGCTTTGAAGAGGTCACAGGGTCAAGGAGGTCAGGACCCTACTATTCCTCTTCTTGCAGGAGTGGGGGCCCCCTTCCAGGACAGGAGAGCGGGCTCTTGTCTAGCACTTGGAAATGAAGTCTCCCAGGAGACACATGTGCTGACAGAGCAAGAGGCTTTACTGGGAAGGGGTGCCCGGGTGGCGAGCAGGACGGGAAGGGAACCCAGGAGCACTGTCCTGCCACGCGGCGCCCCCTGTCTGGGTTTCATGGTGGTGGGGTTAGTTTGCAGCTCGTCTCTGGCCCCTCATTCTGACTCAGGGTCCTTCGTGCAGCCCTCAGCCAGGACGGATTCTGATGAGGAGGATCCTGGAGGTTGGTAGGATGTGTGGGACCTTCCGGAATTCTTCCTCTCGGTAGTGGCTCGTTAGTCCCGTGTTCCTTGCCAGGACCTCCTGTCGCAAGGTACCTCCTGCAGAGGGTCACTGTGGTCCCTGGCCAGGGTGGGCGGTTTCGGTCAGTGTTTCCGCTCCCAATGTCTCCCCTGTGGGTCGCTCTGCAAGGAGCAGGTTTGAGGCAGGACAAGAGTTGCAGGGGTGGGCCCCCGCGCTCTCTAGAAGAGCAGGTTCTTTTTGCTTTGCCCACAGCTGCCTCTGCCTTGCCACCCATATATCATCGTTATCGTCCACACCTGTGTGATGTTTTATGACAGGGCACACCTGCTAGAATGGAGCGGCTGTCATATTTCAGATCTGCTCCCCAGGACGGATGTCATGAAGCCTCATGGCAGAAACGAAATACACCTTCTGCTCATGCCTGCCTGTCCTTCCTCCCAGCTGCTGTTGCCCTCTCCTCCCCAGATGGGGGTCACCAGGCTGCAGACCCACCAGCCTGCTCGAGGCCCACCCAGGAGATGCTGCCCACACGTGTCTGCTTCTGTTACTGCCTTCTATTATTTTAGTTAATTTTTCACATTTTTGGCTGCACTAGGTCTTCGTTGCCGTGCGGGCTTCTTCTCTAGTTGCGATGCGTGGGGCCTGCTCTCCAGTGGCAGTGCCTGGGCTTCTCACTGCCATGGCTTCTCATTGCAGAGCACGGGTTCTAGGGTGCATGGGCTCAGCAGTGGCAGCTCCCAGGCTCTAGAGCAAGGCTCAGTAGTCGTGGCCCAAAGGCTTAGTTGCTCTGTGGCACGTGGGATCTTTCTGGATTAGGGATCAAACCTGTGTCTCTTGCATTGGTGGGCGGATTCTTTACCACTGAGCCACCTGGGAAGCCTGTTACAAAGGAAAGAAGGGTCTAAATGAAACCTTCTTTTTCACTTGTCCAGACCTTTGGTCAAGATCTCTGGGAGCATTTGAGAGCCATTTTAATGAGACCAGGAATCATGAAACTTTCTCGAACATGGCCACTACTTGGTGCTTGAAAAACAATCTAACTTATAGCTCGGGCTGCACGAGTTGTGAGCTGGCCTTGATTTGAGTAGAAAGACAACAGAAACAGGAATCAGAATGGGAATGCTGACGAAGGAGGGTGACACAGCCGTCCAGTCCTTGGTCATGAACAGGGACCTGCACAGCCCTGGGCCCTGCTCTGCAGAGCACACCCCAGGCCCAGGGCTGACAGAAAGGTTGCGGTAGTTTGTGTCATTGCCTTAGTGCCGTGCTAACCCAGGTAGAAGCATCCAGAGGGCTTTAACAAAATCCCAGCTCCCTGGCTTGGAAACTCAGAGGGACCTGGCATCTAAAATGTTTAAGTGCTTCCTGGCTGCATCCAATCTGAAGGTAGCATTGGAAACCCCTGGGTTAAAGGAGTCTCTTTAAATGTGTGGGGTTGAAAGAAGGCTAACAGGAATTACTGGGCTACTGTTTTTTTTTTTCAATAATAAAAGTAAATAGAATAGAGCAGGGGCTCCCCAACCTCTGGGATCTAATGATGGATGATCTGAGGTGGAGCTGATGTAATAATAATAGAAATAAAGCATATAATAAATGTAATGTGCTTGAATCATAATCCTGAAGCCATTCCCCCAGCCCTTCCGTGGAAAAATTGTCTTCCACAAAACCAGTCCCTGGTGCGGAAAAGGTTGGATGTGGGTGGAATGGAGGTATGTTAATGAGCACAGGTGTGTTTGTGTGGACATTGCAGAGAGGCTGTGCATATGGGATGCTGACACCTGTGCACATGTTTATATGTTTGGAGGAAGGCTAGATCCACTGACTCTTATTACTCCCTTTCCTTATCAGCACACGTTCAAGCACTCAGAGGCAGCCCAATCTCCCTAAAGATGTTATATCTGCCTCGGATATTCTTGTTCCTTTCCATTGCCACGGTACTGACCTTTTCTGCTCCCTTGTCTCAATAACAAATAGCCCAGCCTCTTTTTCTGCGGGGGTTACTTCTGTAGTCCCCATTCAATCCATCCTCCACATGCTGACCGTACCTGAGTCACACTCGTGTTTTTAGCACTTTGCTGGTCCCAACATGTGCGTGCTGCACACTAAGTCACTCCAGCCGTGTCCAACTCTTTGCGACCCTATGGACTATAGCTTGCCAGGCTCCTCTGTCCATGGGATTCTCCAGGCAAGACTACTGGAGTGGGTTGCCATGCCCTCCTCCAGAGGATCTTCCCCACCCAGGGATCAAACCCACATCTCCTGCGTCCTCCTACATTGGCAGGTGGGTTCTTTACCACTAGCGCCACCTGGGCAGCCCCAAGGATAAATGGTGACCATGCTTGCGGATGGCCCTTACCTAGCGTTTATTCATACAAGTGTTTACGCCTGGCACCAGCTCTCAGAGGCATCATCCTTATCCCCATTTTACAGATGGGACAGTGAAAGCATGGAGTGCCTTTGCCCAAGGTGATTGAGAGTCACAGACGGCCCCCGAGCTTTAGTTCTGCACGCCTCTGCTTCCCCGCCTCCCCGGACGTGTAGGGAAAGGCTACTCTGTGCTGACGGACTTTTCATACTGTTGTGTCTCATCTTCACATCTGTCCTGCCTGACAGGCATTATTATTCCTGTTCCAAAGAAATCAAGGCTTCGAGAGGTTAAGTAAGTTGATCAAAGTCCTGAAGCTAATTAAGGAGATCCTAGGTGGGATTCCAGCCAGCGGCCCCCGCCCCAGGCTCTGCGTTCTTTTCACCACCCTGCCTGGGATTGTCTGATTCCTCTAGGGCGGCTTCTGAGACTCCGTATAGTCTGTTTACCAACCGACCTTTCCACTCCGTATGTTCCATTCTGCCATGCAGTCATGCCACGCGGCATCCGCTCACCCCGTTGCGTTTGCCTGGAGTGCTCTTCCCTGCCCAGCTAGGGCTCCCATCACAGGGAGTCCTCCTACCCAGCTGGAAACGGCACACAGCAGGACAGGGAGGCTATTTGCGTTTTCTCTCCAAGGAACCCTAAAATAATGCATCTCCTCTTCACCCTCCTACGTGATTTTGCATCATGAATGTAGCATGTACCCAGCATGCACATCTACCTTCCTGCTCGGGGGGCATCTTGAGGCCAGGGGTCAACCCTCCCTCCTGTTTCCTGTGTTTCTATTTGTGTTGGGGTATAGTTGCTTTACAACGCTGTGTTAGTCTCGGCTGTACCCGGTGAATCACACATATCCCCTTTTGGGATTCCCTTCCCATTTAGGTCGCCACAGAGCACCGAGATCTGTCCTCCTCCTGTTTCTGTCTTGTGTCCTGGGCATTGTGAAGCCAACAGCAGATATTCAGTAGACATTTGTTAAACAAATGAGGCGCAGACAAGGATGCAAACGTGGGGAAAGTCATCAAACTGTTTGACCCAAGGAAACTCGATACAGCTGGAGTGCACAGAACAGTCAGGAAAATATTTACCTGATGGCCTTGAGAGAAATGTCCAGTGTTTGGAAATTTCCAGAAGGAAGTGAAGAGCTAATGATTATCCTACTGAGCTAATCTGGCTTGTCCATTTTGCTTACCCTAGGTTTTTTTCTCTTTGTAATTTTATTTCCTTCAATATGCTTTGCTAATTACCTCCTGGTAAAAAGCCCAAGAGTCCTATACCTCCAGCATGGACTTGAGAGATAGGATGTAGTTGCGAGACAGTCTGTGAAAGATGTGCCTTTTAAGACTTTCACCAAACTCCTGGAGAAGGGAAAGGCTACCCACTCCAGTATTCTGGCCTGGAGAATTCCATGGACTTTATAGTCTATGGGGTCACAAAGAGTCCGACAGGACTGAGTGACTTGCACTTTCACGAGCCCTAAAGGGGGCGGCTGTGGGGCAGGGAGGTGGTTCTTATGCGTAGAGGCAGAATCTTGCAGGATGGAAACATGCCAAGGAAAACTTCTTTGCCCGTGGGAAAGTTAATTCTTTAACTGTTTAATTAGGGTTAATGTTAATGTTAGTCACTCAGTCGTATCCGACTCTGCGACCCCCCACCCCCTCCTTGGACTGTAGCCTGCCAGGCTCCTCTGTCCATGGAATTCTCCAGGCAAGAATACTGGAGTGGGTAGCCGTTTCCTCCCCCAGGGATCTTCCCGACCCAGGGATTGAACCCAGGTCTCCCGCATAGCAGGCAGATTCTTTACCGTCTGAGCCCCCAGGAATGAACGGTTAGCATGCTGAGTAAACGGTTTTTGGACTCAAGGTGTAAAGCACTTGCACAGGTGATCAAAACAAGGCGAACCAACAGGCTCGGTGGGAGGGTTTAGGATGCGCAGGTGCGCTGCGCGGCGGGAAGGGGGCCTCCAGGGGGGGCTTTCCATCAGCACGGGCCTTGAGACTGCCTTCTGCACCCCACAGGTGAGCGTCCTCACCACCCTGGAGCGGAGGTTCAACCTGCAGAGTGCCGACGTGGGCGTGATCGCCAGCAGCTTCGAGATCGGGAACCTGGCGCTCATCCTTTTCGTGAGCTACTTCGGGGCGCGCGGGCACCGGCCGCGCCTCATTGGCTGCGGCGGCATCGTCATGGCGCTGGGGGCGCTGCTGTCGGCGCTGCCCGAGTTCCTGACTCACCAGTACAAGTACGAGGCGGGCGAGATCCGCTGGGGCGCCGAGGGCCGCGACGTCTGCGCCGCCAACGGCTCCGGCGGGGACCAGGGCCCCGACCCGGACCTCATCTGCCGCAGCCGGACCGCCACCAACATGATGTACTTGCTGCTCATTGGGGCCCAGGTGCTTCTGGGCATCGGTGCTACCCCCGTGCAGCCCCTGGGCGTCTCCTACATCGACGACCACGTGCGGAGGAAGGACTCCTCGCTCTACATAGGTAGGAGTTGCGCCAGCGCCCGGGGGCCGCGGTTCCCTTTGTGGCTGATTCCCGGTGTAGGGACCCAGGGCCAGGGCGTGTGAACAGAGGAAGGAAATTGGGGCCCCAGAGCTTAAAGTTTCGTCCGGAGCTTTCATTCTCAGACTAGGGGTGTTTGGGGAAAATGCTGATGCCTGAATTGCACACCCCAGAAAATTCTGGGGGTCTTTGGGGTGCAGCCTGGACTTGTAATTTTTTAAAGAGCTCCGCAGGTGACTCCAGGGTGCAGCAGAATTTGACCTCTGCTGTGCGTGAGCATCAGCAAGCCTGGGAAGGGGGAGGAGGAGATTGAGGGGAGTTTTAAATATATATATTTATCTGCCTTTGTGTGTGTGTGTTTGGACTTTGGGCGGCCTGGTATTTGCCACCAAGGAATCCTTGGGGGTCTACACATTAGAAACCCCTGTTATTAATCATCAAAATGACCTCCTGGTCATTGTCTTATTGAAGCTCAAAGATAAAAGTGATTGCATATGCCCAGCATTTGGTATTATTCAAAGTTGGTAACTGCGTGTGTGTGTGTGTTATTTTTTTTCGCCTGTAACGGGGTTATTTACTAGAACCGGATATTTGGGAAGAAATAAGGTATGTGTGAACTTTTGAAAACATTTGTTTTGTGCTACAATGACTTCTGTTATTTTATACTGGAAGGATGGAAACCATCTGCCAGCGTTGGGTTTAAGAAACATCCAGGGGTTGAATTACACTTACAGCAAACGAGCTTCTCAGTCACTGCTCCTGGGCACTGTCACATGATCATTTGTAGGGCAAGGGCTGGCCTGCCGAGCATCTCCGTTTTCTTGTTTACTGAGTTTAGTTTTGCCTCCCACCATCTGTTAGCTTCTATGATTTGACCCCAGTCACTGAGTGCTTAAGCTTTGGGAAGAAAGTGAAATAAATTACCAACACGTGCAGAAGCTCTGTGCCTCCCGAAAGCAGTGTGCCTTGGAGCATAAAGTTAATTACAATATGGAGGTTTAGGTTAAACTAGAACTTGAACAGAATTGGTCAGAAAGCCTCCTACCTGCCAAGTTTCCCCCATACACTGCCCAGGCTCTCTGAGACAGGAGGGTTCAAGGCAGTTACCCCTGAATGCTGGTTGTCCTCGGTGACTTCGTGTCCTACCTGTGAGGTAGATGACTCTATCTAATGCATACGTCGCACGTCTTAACCCTCTGTGAACAGGCTCTAGAGTAGAAAGGTAGAGTGCATCTCCCCCTCAAAGGGTGGAGAGCTTGTGGGCCTGGTCACAGCCTATCTGTGGAACGCAAAGGACTGATGGCTAGTCTCTCCACCCTGTGCTTAGGGGTTTCCGTAATTGTGTCTGAAGGTGGGCGCAGTGGGGAGAGGGGTCTAAGGAAATCATTTGCATTTTGATGCTTTTAAGGCTTCAGTGAAAACCCCTCCAGCATGAGTCTTCTGCAGGCCAGGGAATGGGCCACAGCCTGTAGCCAAAACAGTCTCCCCAGGTCCAGCCAGGCCACTGGACTCTGACTTGACTGATATCACTCTGGTACCCCAGGATAGAGAGATTTTGGTAGCAGTAACAGCAAGTAGATAAATCAGAGCCCAGAGAAGGAAAAGGGGAGCGAAACGCTGAACTCTTGTGTCTCATGATGAAATCAAGTAGAAAAATGTCTCCCTGGCATCTCTCCTGAAGCCACAGGTGAGGTGGATGACCTCTGCTTGGAGCCCACGCCTGGAGCTTGCATGCTCAGCGTCCTCTTGTGGTCGTTTACCCTGATGGTGCTGCTGCTAAGTTGCTTCAGTCATGTCCGATTCTGTGTGACCACATAGATGGCAGCCCACCAGGCTCCCCCATCCCTGGGATTCTCCAGGCAAGAACACTGGAGTGGGTTGCCATTTCCTTCTCCGATGCATGAAAGTGAAAAGTGAAAGTGAAGTCGCTCAGTCGGGTCCTACTCTTAGCAACCCCATGGACTGCAGCCCACTAGCCGCCTCTGTCCATGGGATTTTCCAGGCAAGAGTACTGGAGTGGGGTGCCATTGCCTTCTCCATTACCCTGATGAGTCAGGCATTTTCCAGTACGGATGGGGCCTGGTTCATAGGTCAAGCTTAGGATATGGACTCATTTCGGTTTTGTGAGAGATGGAAGCTTGGGCTATAGGGCTGACTGTAGCAGGCACAGCCTTTCTCTAGTTCTGAGACTTTTTCTCTGGGATTTACAGTGACTCTCTAGTAGGAGGAATGTTTCAACCAGATTTCTAGCTGGGCCTTCTTTTCTTCTCTGACAGTTTAGCATTCCCAGAGTTGGGAGTGTGTCTGTGTGGTGTGTGGGCAGCTTGGTGGCGTCTGGCCAGATTCCAAGACATGACAGTCCAGGGTTGTGAGCAGGCCTTCCTGAGTGCTTGTGAGCTGGTTTCTTGGGTCTGTGTTTTGAGCAACAGAGAGCAAGCTTCTGCACAGATTGGCCTCCATAGGTGGCCTTTTGTTCCCTGCATGGTTGGAATTCTCCAGGAACAGTTTAAGAAGGCCATGCATACGCAGAGCATAACTGATCCGATCATTTACTGTACAAGTCATAAAACATGTTTGTGACCATGGGACTGTTTTGGCGTTTATCTCCTGTTAAGAGGGAGCTAGTTTCTGAAGCTGTTTAATTTGGCTTTGGAAGTATTTAGGGGAGCTGACCGAATGGGATAGGTATGAATTATGGCGTCTTAACTCCCTGCAGCAGGACAGTCTGAAGGGACTGGCCCTGGAAGGTAGGTGTCAATGGATGCCCATCACCCGTCAGGGTGGAGTAGCCTGTGTGCCTCTTGGTTCTGCCCCTGCGGACCTGTTGAGAGGCCCACGGCCAGCCATCTGATCACAGGCCTGACGTGAGTGTGAACTGGGGATTGAAAGGGTTTTAAACCCTGCACATGTGAAGCACAGGCGGTTCACAGCTGCTCCTCCCCCAGGGGTGTCAGCATCGGTCCAGCCACAGGCAACAAGTCCTACCCCTTGAATAATCCCTCTTAGCTTTTTGGTTGTACAAAATCCTATGTTTCTGCAGTAGTGTGCTTCTGCATTGATGACTTACAATGGGTTACCTGTATCGTGAGTCACCAGCTGGGTGCCGTCAGGACATCCCCGTCTATGACCTAGACCCCTACAGCCAGGGGAAAAGGGAAGCGTTCCATCTCGAATCAAGCTGATAGTTTCTACCCAAGTGACTGTTTGCTCCAGCCTCTTGAGGCTGAATTACTGCCAAACTCCCGGATTCCTTGATGGTCATTCACAAGGGGCTTCTAGGCCTGGCACGATTCTGCGGCCGCTCCTGCCCAGCCTGGGGAGGGAGCCAGGGGAACTCATTACCAGGGGACAAAGCCCGATGAACGGGGACACCGCTCTGCTGGCAGACTTCTCAGGACCACACAGTGTGGAGCCAAGTCTCACGGCCCAGCCAGAGGGGGACCCAGGGTGGCACGTGGCGCTCTCTCTCCCCAGAGGGACTGATGGAACAGAGTGGTGGGGGGACCGTGTGGGTTGGGGGTGTGAGTGGGGTCCACCAGCCGACCTCTGGGAGCTGCTCCTACTACTCACCCATGTTCTGACCTTCCACGAGCTCAGCTTTCTTAGCTACTCTGTTTCACCAAGTTCAGACACAGCCTGTTGCATTGTTGGCAACAGTAAGTAGGCTAATGGAATGGGTCCTTTCATTAAGTTGCTATGTCAATCAGTTGGTGCCTTGTTTTTTTGCCTCTTTAGGAAGGAAAAGGCTCCTAAGGAGAGTGGTAAGGTTTGTTTGTTTTTTTTAATAACTTTATTTCTAGTTGAAAAGGATTACATGTTCACTGTGAAAAGTATAGAAAAATAATCATTTAAGAATAATTACTCTTAGCTTTATGTTTATATAAAATCCTCCTTTTCTGCACTGTTATGCTTTTCTCCACACAGAAGAGGTTTTTATCATGAACATATTTTGCTACTGTATTTCTCTCTCAATATTTTTTAAACATTTCCCTGTGTCATTAAATATTCTTCAATGATGATCTTTCTGTATACATCATATTCCCTTGTGGATCTATACAATAATATTAAATGCCCTCTATCATTGAACATGGTGTTTTTTTTTTTAAGTTTTGCTCTTATAAAACAAAGCTGACAAGTGAACTGTGATTCTGAAAGGTTAAGTAACTTGCCTAAGATAATAAATGGGCCTGAGCACAGGATCTGAGAGTGACGTTTGTTTTGGTATATCTGGGACAGGGCTGAGGTGGGTAGGGCAGGGGACAGAGGGCTGGGGGATGCTCCAGGGAGTCGGGAGCATGTGAGGGCATTCCTCAAGACAGCCTGAAGCCTCTCTCAGGGAAAAATCAGAGGTGCCAGAAAGGTGAGAAGAGCGCTGGGTGTCTCAAATCCAAAGGCGCAGATTCAGTTGGAATGGGGAGTTGGGAGCAGAGAGACGGGAGTCCTGACTAACAGTGCACGTCCAGGGTCTGGAAGGGCTTTTGCCCTGTTTCATGGTGCTTTGACTATCGATGGGTGCAGATCAGAGCCGGAGGATTCCGTGTTCCCCTCACCTCTCTCCAGAACTGTGGATGATATACTCTCACTTGGCTGTTCATTCCATTGGAACCACGATCACCATTGGGAAATTGCCCTTATGTCGTGTTGGAAATCCGTCTCCTTACAATGTTCCACGCGCTGGCTCTGGTCTGCCCTATGGGTCCACTTTGGGAAGTGGCGACCCCTCGTCCGTGTTTGGTCGCCCCGCAGCTGCTGAGTGCCAGCCTCGCATGGGCAGGGAAGGGCACCTAAAACGTGGGTCTTCTGTGCTAGGACCTCTGATCCTTACTTGATTCGGTTTCCTCCTATATTCAGCCGCTGTTTCCCTCCTTATGAGGGATGACGCCAAGGCTGGAGGGCTTGTTACTCGGGGGCAGGACCAGGTGAATGAGGCATGCAGGCTTTGGGTGCTGTATTGCTTTGCTGCTAAGTCGCTTCAGTCGTGTCCGGACTGTATAAGGTAGCACCACAGACTGAGTGGCTTAAACCAGTGGTCCCCAACCTTTTTTTTTTTTTTTAGCACCAGGGACCGGTTTTGTGGAAGACAATTTTTCTGCCAACCCAGTTGGGGGAGGGTGGTTTCAAAATGATTCAAATGCCTTACACTGATTGTGTTCTTTAATAATAGAAATGTTAATAGAATAATCAGTTCAGTTCAGTCGCTCAGTCATGTCCAACTCTTTGCGACCCCATGTACTGCAGCACGCCAGGCCTACCTGTCCATCACCAACTCCCAGAGTTTACTCAAACCTATGTCCATTGAGTCAGTGATGCCATCCAACCATCTCATCCTTTGTCATCCCCTTCTCGTCCTGCCTTCAATCTTTCCCAGCATCAGGGTCTTTCCCAGTGAGTCAGCTCTTCGCATCAGGTGGCCAAAGTATTGGAGTTTCAGCTTCAACATCAGTCCTTCCAGTGAATAGTCAGGACTGATTTCCTTTAGGATAGAATAATATATAGATAAAATGATAATAAATACAAATATATAAGTAAGTTAAGTAATATAAACATGATAAATAAGAAATAGAAATATTATAGAAATATGATGATTACATTAGTTCTACCTCAGATCATCAGCACTAGATCCTGGAGGTTGGGGACCCCTGGCGTAAGCAGTGGAAGATTTATTTTCTCACAGTTATGGAAGCTGAAAGCCCAAGACCCCGGTGTCAGCGCCGGCTCCCCCGGAGGCCACCTCGCTCGGCCCGCAGATGCCGGCTTCCCCTCCTGGGTCTTCATGTGGTCATCCTCCTGGGTGTGCACATGTCTGGTGTCTCTGTGTGTGTCCTAATTTCCTCCCCTTACAAGATCACCAGTCAGATTGAGGTGGGATGCACCCATATGATCTCATGTAACCTCAGCTCCCTCTTTAAGGCCCTATTTCCAAATGAGTCACATGCTGAGTAACTGGGGGTTAAGGCTTCAACATATAAACTGCGGGGGCCTGATTCAACTCATAACAGGAACCAGGGGGACTAGAACCAAACAAGACCTCTACCCCTTTCGTCCTAACTTTTCTATAAAGAACTTCAGTGTCGTGTTTGTTTGTTTGGTTCCTAGTAATCAAGGAATTATTTGAGAATGGAGTTTTTTTAAAAAAACTTTTTATTTTGTAACAATTATAGAATCATAAGTTGTTGCAAAATGCATGGAAGTTCTCTGTACACCCAATCCAGTTTCTCCCCATGATAACATCTTGCATCACTGCAGTACAGTATCAAAACAGGGGTGTGAACATGAGTATAATCCATGGGGTTTATTCAGATTTTCAGTATTATGTACAGTGATTTGTGTGTTTCTGTGTGTGCCTGTGTATAGTTCTGTGTGGTTTTATTACATGTGGATGATGATGTTTTAAAGATGCAGAATGGGGGCTCCCCTGGTCCAGTGGATAAGACTCCACCTGCCAGTGCAGGGCACAGGGGTTTGATCCCTGGTCTGGGAAGATCCCACATGCCTCAGAGCAGCTGAGCCTGAGAGCCGTAATTACTGAGCCCATCTGAGTGCTGCAGGTATGGAAGCGTGCATGCCTGGAGCCCATGCTCCGCCACAGGAGAAGCCACTGCAATGAGAAGCCCCTACACAGTTAGAGAGTAGCCCCTGCTCGCCACAACTAGAGAAAGCCCGCGCAGAGGAACGAAGACCAGCGCAGCCAAAAATAAACGCATAAATAATTTTACTAAAAGGAAAAATTGCAGAAAGGGATTAAGATGAAACCAGGTCATTCTGAGTCGTGTGAGTGTTTCACACACACACACACACACACACACACACACGGGAAGACGCAGAGATAGAGACGAGGCTATACGTAGAGTGGGAGTCGACTGGAGGAAATGGATTCTTTGTGAAGGGCTTGTTCATTCCCAAGAATGGGATCTTTGCAGGGTACCCGAATACACGGAGCAGTTCCTCCAGCTGGGAGGCACGTCTATTAGACACGAATGTGTCACATTTTCTTTGTTTACCCCTTCTGTTGAAACTTGCTGGAGCCCTCCACGTTCCAGTTAATGATGCAAAGAGAATTATTCTCAGATTTCATCTGCCAAGTGTTTGTTTAGCACAAAGGTCACTAATATCAGGCAGCAACCAAAGAGAACTAAATTTCTCTTCTGAGCCCTGGGAGTCCAGAGTTATTTTACCTCTGATGAGTTTTTATTTTAACTTGACATTGGGTAAAATGTGTTTTAACTCTCCAAAGAGTGTGGGTCGGGTATGGATCAAATACGCTGTGATTGCAGTTCATCTGAAAAAATAATTAAAAAGCCATCCCTTGTGGGAGCAAGCACAGCTCGTTATATTCTTGCAGCTTCACTGATATTAAAGTTCCCCTTGTTAATTTCTTTTTTTGTAAATAAATGACACTGTAAAACCAGTCAATTTGTTTTGGCTGGGTTCCATCCATTCCTTCTCCCCAGTGACTGGTCACATGCCATTTTTAGTGTGTTTTAGCAACTTGCTAGGAGACGTGTGTGTGGCTCTTATCTGGCATGTCCATATTCCCCGGGCTGGTGGATATTTCTCATTCATTCTCAGCTGCTCATAATTCATGCCCTAGGATTCATGGGATCACTGCTGTGCTCCCTGCCTGGGTGACCTTGGGCAAGACTCCGAGTTTGGGCTCTGATGGTCTTGAGATTCAAATCCTGGCTCCTCCACTGACCTGCCCACCAGGATTTTGGACACATTTTCAGTTCACCTGAGCCTGTTTCTTTATCAATAAAATGAGCTTTGAATCTACCAAGCGAGGCTTTGCTTGGATGTTAAGTATCATGCCACGGTGGAGGCCAGTAACTGCTGCCCTCTTCATCTTTGTGGTCGTATTGTCTCCATTTCCAGGTGTAGGAACAGGAGGCAGGAAAAAGCGATTGACTTGTTTAAATACAATGGCAGGTCTTTTGATAAGAGTGATTGGATCTTGATTTTCAGTCCCGATATCATCCATCTAGTAGATCTTAGATGAGCAACCTCCTCCATCCTGAATTAAATCAACAGGGCTCTTTTTTGCCTGCAGACCCCTTCCTGTGGCTCATCTCAAAATACAGAAAGTGCTACAGCTGCCCCAAGCAGCAGGCGATCTGGTTTGTATTAAGTCAGAAGCACCCCAGTGTATGGTCATTGTGCTAATGTGATATATTGATGGCTTTCTGGGTTCCAGCACATTGCTTCTTAATTTGCTTCTTAATATTTGTTCAGTTTTTAAAAGAATGTTTTCTTGTCTCAGTAAAATTGGGAAAAACAAAATAGAATAAGAAAACATAAATACTTTTTAAGCAGATACCTATAGGAAATTGTCGATATTTAGATATATTTTCATCCAGCCATTTTCATCTTTTATAATATTTGTTTGGCTGTGCCAGGCCTTAGTTGAGGCATGTGGGATCCAGTTCCCTGACCAGGGATTGAACTCGGCTCCCCTCCATTGGAAGGCATAGTCTTAACCACTGACCCACCAGGGAAGCCCTCAGCCATTTTTTTTTTTTCCTTTGTATTTAGTTTTACTTCGTTAAGACCATACTCTAAGTAAACTTGCTTTCTGCCAATGAAAGACTGTTTGGTGTCTCATGAACAGTCAACATCATTTGAGATGGCTGCACAGTGTTTTTGTCAGTCTAGAAAATCTGGAATGAGTTGGGGAGACATTTGGGTGATGGGTACTTCTGTGACTGTAGCCTCATCCACATTTGCTGGAGCTCAGGTTGGTTCAGATAGACTCACTGGGAGCTGAAAACCAGCTGTTTGGCCTTGCTGTGGCTCTTTCCAGAAGGTAAGTGAGGGAGGCATAGGGTGTCATGAAGAGACTTCGGGCCACAGTGAGTGTTGGTGCCCTTGTCTTGAGGACCCCTCCCACGTCTGCTGCATGCACGTGTGTGCGATCACTCATATCCGACTTCTTGTGACCCCCTGCCCCCAGACTGTGGCCCGCCAGGCTCTTCTGTCCATGGAATTTCCCAGGCAAGAGTACTGGAGGGGCTTGCAATGCCCTCCTCCAGGGGATCTTCCTGACCCAGGAATCGAACCCGAATCTCTTACGTCTGCTGCATTGGCAGGTGGGTTCTTTACCACTAGCACCACCTGGGAAGGGCTGTAGGTAGAGGAAGAAGAATCCTCTTGAAGGTTCCCTGAAGGGAGCATTGGGAAACCAATCCTATATAGGGCTGGTTGGGGCTTGTGGATGTTGATTCTGTGTGTGAAAGCATCTTTGCTCAGGGATTTTATTTTATTTTTTCAAATTTATTATTATTTTTGGCCATGCCATACAGCATGCTGGATCTCAGTTCCTCGACAAGGAATTGAACCCGTGGAAGTGCAGAGTGTTACAGTGGAAGCTTGGAGCGTTAACCACTGGACCACCGGGGAAGCCCCATGCTCAGGGGTTTGGGAACACAGCATCGTAGTGTTTGATAGACAGAAAGGAAGACCAGAGAGGGCCCAGGCTGACCTAGAGAAGATTCCTGGGGACGGTGAAGATGCACGGAAGGGAATTTTCCTTCCTTAAGCACCTGAGTCTCCTGTTCGTTACTTCTTTACCACCAGCCTCTTACTGTGCTTGGTGGTTGACAGCAGACCCCTTTCTAGTATTTTTCTTCTTGACTGTAACACAGGTATTACGCTTCAGTGAAAGTTTTGGAGGTGTTGTATTTTCCTGAATAGCATGCATCTTCTTTTCTTTAGTTTACTTCTGACCTTTTACTTCCCCTTTCTCAGAATAGTCTTGGCTTGACTTCCTTTTTTCCTTTCACCTACAGGAAGCTTTCTGGGAGAGCAAACACCATGAAGGGTTTGGTGTCTGTAGAGGGTTGTGCCTTCCCGTTGTTAGATTTGGGATTATAGGTTAATGACCTTCCTCTTCAGTGGGATGTGAGTTCTTCATCGCTAGAGAATTCTTTAGTGTTACAATGCTTCACAGAAGCGTCTGTGTTGTGGATGTTTGTTTTGGTCTGTCTAGAACCTCATTGTTTTCACTGGGAAACTGGATCTCCCCATCCCAGGTGGTTCTTATGGACTGCCAGAGATGAGCAGAGATGGTCCAGGCATGGCCAGACGTGACACAGAGAAAGACTCTGGTCTGCAGTGATTGGCCCCAGGAGTGAGATGACCAGAGTCTACCATGAGGTTAGAAAAATGGACTGGAGGGCTGGGTGGGGGGTAGAGAGAGATCTCTTACTTTCCCTTCCAGGACTGAAGCTGTAATACCTCTTTATGCCCACAGATTCCAATGTCCATCTTTGTTTTCACATGAGCTGAACTTGATCTCAAAGGAAAGTAGACCACCGGGAAAGGGAGAGGGCACGCGGGCTCCCTGGATCCTGCCTGAAGCTTGAATTCCAACTGGCATTCTCCTGAGACTCCCCTTGAGCGCATAAGTTATCCCTCCCAGCATCTGCAGTCAAATGTTGTGGACTAGGATCCCACGTGAGCTCCTGCTTAGTTGCTTCAGTCGTGTCCAACTCTTTGCGACCCTGTGGACTGCAGCCAGCCAGGCTTCTCTGTCCATGGGATTTTCTAGGCAAGAATACAGGAGTGGGTTGCTGTGCCCTCCTCCAGGGGATCTTCCCGACCCAGAGATTGAACTGGGGTCTCCTGCATTGCAGGCAGGGTCTTTACCACTGAGCCACCAGGGAAGCCCCAGGATCCTGTCTGTGCTAAGTCACTTCAGTTGTGTCAGACTCTCTGTGACCCTGTGGACTGGAGCCCACCAGGCTCCTCTGTCCATGGGATTCTCCAGGCAAGAATACTGGAGTGAGCTGCCATCTCTTCTTCCAGAGGATCCTGCCTAATGCGGCATTTCATGGCAGGTCAGAGTTGGAGTGGATTGATGTCCTTTTGAGGTCTGACTAAGCACCTTCCCACAGGGTTGGGTGTTTCAGTCCTCATGTAAGACAGCTGGCTGGTGATCAAAACGCTGGCTGTTCATAATGTCCTTACTCTAAAGAACTAATGAACGCATGACCCTGTACATCCAATCAATGGGTCAGGTCCAAGGTTCTGGTCTGGTTCTCTTGCTCTTTATTTCATAGACATTTAAGATAAGATGCAGGATAGGGACCCTGAGGCCACAAGTATGCCCCTTCCACTTTTTCCCTACCCACTCCCCACTCCCCTGGAAAAAAAAAAAAAGAAGTATTTAAAAATAACCTGGTGGTAGGCTTTGTGCAGGAACAATAAGTATTTAATAGCAAATTGCTTATGTGGGCAGGAGAGTGTTGAGCCCATGAAACTTATTCAGCGGTGCTATTTATTGGACGGAAAAACATAACCAACCCTGGCTGCTTCACACGGCTCTGCTCGCCAAAGCTACCCTTACTTCCTCTAATGACTTCATAGTGTCAGGAATGAATAAACTAAATGAATATGTTCCAGTCCCAGTTCAGCTTTGCCATTTATTTTTGCCAAGCCATGTGTGTGTGTGGTGTGTGTGTGTGGTGTGTGTGTGTGTAGGCACATGCTTGTTTTTGCCCACGTGGCAGATAAAATCTAAAGATTCTAAAGCTTTTGGTGGCTCAAGGACATTCATAAGAACTTTTAATTGCTTTTTAATTAAAAAAATTTTTATTCTATATTGGAGTATAGTTGATTAACCGTGTTGTGTTATAGGGAGCTCAGCTCGGTGCTCTGTGGCGACCAAGATGGGTAGAGGGGGTGGGAGGAAGGTCCGAGAGGGAGGGAATATATGTGTACATATAGCCAATTCACTTCGTTGCACAGCAGAACCTAACACAACATTGTAAAGCAACTATACCCCAATAAAAACAAACCCTAATGTATTAGTTTCAGGTGCACAGCAGACCGATTCAGTTGTACATTTACATGTATCTATTCTCTTTCCAAATGCTTTTCTCCTGTAGGGTTTTATAGACTATTGAGCAGAGTTCCTTGTGCTATGCAGAAGGTCCTTTTTGATTATCTGTTTTGGACACTAATAGAAACTTGCATGTAGTCTTCAGAATTGCGCTTGGTGAATTTGCCTGGAGGATGCCGAGAGAAATTGAATGCTGCCTAAGTCGGCTATTTGACCCTAAAGGTTGTCGGATGTGCTTTAGGGGGAGTTGTCCACAATCTTTTAAGGTGGTATGGAGATACATGTACACACTCTTGGCATGGAGCCTTTCACTGGATTCTCTAAGAGGTTTTTGACCCCAGAAAGGTTAAAACCCCTGAAAGTCCTTATGTTGAGCAGACCCTGATGACCGGAGACGGGGGATGAGATAAACCAAGAGAGTCGAGGTGATAGGTTGTATGGAGTGACAGATGGCATTTGGGGGCTGGAATGTGGTTCACTGTGCAGTCCTCAACTTGTTGTGTTCCCTGGGGAGACACTATACTATGACAGGAAGCATTTGGAGCATCACTTAGGCAACTGTGGGTGAAAAGTCAGAATGTGTTCTCAGTTGTACTGGAGACACCCTCTCGGCCCTCATCCTCCTGTGCCTTCCCCTCCAACCCCCCAAAAATAAATTCTTTGGAGGCTGAAATTTTCCATCCCTTCTTTCAGCCTAACCCTGGGTGTTTTGGATAATATTCAGCAGATTTTCTGTGCCAGTTTGATGCACAGATAGGAAAAATCAAAACTTTTCCTTTTTTGCTCTAAAAGCGAAAACATTTTAAAAATGCACTTGGATCATTAATGGAATCTGCACTCTCAAAGTCAAAACTTTCCATGTGTTCTTACTAAGGAAAATTCTTTGGGGGCAATTAAAAGGAAAACAGGCAAAAAATTGTGAGGGGTCTCCAAAAACTCATCTGAGAATGCTGACTCCCACTCTCCAAATTAAAAAGATGCAAATGAACTTATTTACCAAGCAGAGCCTCACAGACATAGAAAACAAGTTTACAGTTAGCAAAGAGAAAAAGGGAGAGGAGAGATCAATTAGGTTGTAAAGAACATATCCCTCTGCTTGTGCTCAGTAGTATCTGACTTTGCAACCCTATGGACTGTAGCCTGCCAGGCTCCTCTGTCCATGGGATTTCCCCAGCAATGATACTGGAGGAAGTTGCCATTTCCTATTCCAGGGGATCTGCCTGACCCAGTGATCAACCCCTCATCTGATTCTTTACCACTGTGCATTGGAGAAGCTCAGTGAGCATAGATGCACTTATTATATATAAAGTAGGTAACCGACAAGGACCTACCGTATAGTGCAGGGAACTATACCAATATGTTATAATAACCTTTAAGGGAAAAGAATCTGGAAAAAATACACATACATGTAAAACTGAATCACTGTGCTATGCATTTGAAACTAACATATTGTGAATCAACTACACTTCAATTAAAAAAAAATCATCTGAGGACATAAATAGACTTGACAGACTTTCTGTGGGTAATATTTTATCCCAGAGTTTTTAGGATAGTTGTTGCATTTGAGAAACCTTACCGTTTTTACCAATTACCATTGCCTCTTATTTCAAGTATGAGAGGTACAGGGGACCTTGGAGTTAAGCTCATCCTAATCTCTCTTCAAGGAAACATGCTTTTCCCCCCTTTCTCTTCAAGGTTCTAAGCATGTGATGCGAATGGATGTGATTTCCCACTGCCTCCCTTCCTGGGCAAGGCATTATTACCATAAGCACATTCCCAGCTGCCCACCTGCCTCGTGGGTTGTTAATGGAGTTTACAAAGGGAATTTGGATTCCCAGCAAGAGACCTCATTAACACAGCAAGGATCTAATAGATTCTAAAATTGTGTGTGGACACTGGGAACCTTTCGAAACCCAGTGGTGTTTATTCTTAGATCGAGATCATTTCCCCTACCCTGGCCTCAGTCTGTACATTTTGTATCATGGGGGAAAAATCTTGTCTTGATCCAGCCAGACCAACTGTATTGGTTTAAGTTAAGCATTAATGCTTTGTGATTCTGGGACTAAAGACAAGATTCAAAAGCCATCGGGCTGTATAAAGGACAAAATGTCTCCCACACTGGTGCTTTTGTTTTATTTTTATTTTTAATACCGGCCTTGTTACTGGCTGTGAGCAAGTGTTTAATTTTAGGATCCCTTGTTGTCACCAAGAACACCTAGCAGCTGTCAGTGTGTTTAGACAAGTGTGTTAAGCACCCACGGGTATGGATAGTGACCACAGTGGCACTCAGTACGCTAGCTCTCACTTGTGGACTGTTTGCTGTATGTCAAACGGGAAACAGGAGCTGTGCACGTGGTCACCCTTGCTCCTAGGATTGTTATTCTCAGCGTACCGATGAGGAATCGGAGGCTGAGCAACTTGTCCAGGGTCGAACAGCTGGCAGGTGGCAAGGCCCGGTGGCACAGTGGTAAAGAACTCGCCTGCCAATGCAGGAGATGTAGGTTCTATCCCTGGGTTGGGAATATTGTCCTGGAGAAGGAAACGGAAACCGACTCCAGTATGCTTAGCCTGAAAGTTCCAGAAGAGCCTGGCAGGCTACAGTCCATGAGGCTGCAAAGAGTCAGACATGATTTAGCAACTAAACAACTCCATTACCCTGTATCTTTCCCACCGTAGGCTCCCCTCCCCTGTCCATAGACAGTATAATATGCCACCAGCATAAATAGGACCCCAAGTCTGCTCTGCTGCTAAAAATGGCTTAACTACCTAATTTTTTCTTTCTCTCTCTCTTTTTTTTGCTATACTAAATACCTAAAGCTGTGGGTTGTTTTAGCAGTAAAATATGAAATGGTGATGAGTTTCCAGGCCAGGAGAGGTCTCATGGGTACAGACCGCTCGGGCCCTGGTTTTCCCCATGGGAATTTTTTAAACTCTCATCAGATAAAGCTTTCTTCCCACCAGAAACCCCACGTGACTTGTTTTCACAATCTCCCTGTAGTAGAGCGAGAGAAGCACCCGCCGCAGACGGTTTTGTTTACACTGGAGACCTAGCAGCTTTAATTGGTGAATGCTCACCCCTGTTATGCAACTTGGATTTGACTTGTTTTCCCTCCCAGGCTTGGCTCCACTGCCTTGCTTTTCTGTGTAAGTTGGGGAGTGATTTTAGAACCTACTAGACCGTAGCTGGGACAAAACTAGTGAGAAGGTAAAATGAGAAAGAATTCATGGGCCAGAGATAAACATGGGAGAAAGAAAAAGAGTAGGTGGACATCAACAGGTCGAAAGAAGGTCAGTTCCCAAGGGCCTTTCTTTCTGGGGAAGTAATCAGCCTCCACTGTTGTTCAGGCCAGTGGGGTTTGGAAGAACTTTAAGCATAGAACATTTATGGAAATAAACTGCGTTAGCAGGATAAAGTAGTTACAGGATGGATCAGATGGTGACAGAGCCCTCCTTTAGTCGATCTGGGGGACCTGATGTCCAAGTAGATGAACACTCTCGCCTGTACAGGCAGACCTCGGAGAGACTGCAAGTTCTGTTCCAGGCCACTGCAATTAGGCAAATAGGGCAATAAAGTGAGCTATAAGACTTGATTGGTTTCCCAGCACATATAAAAGCTGTGTTTATGCTGTTCCACGTGTTGTGTGCATGATCAGTCGCTCAGTCGTGTCTGGCTCTTTGCAATGCTGTGGCCTCCAGACCACCAGGCTGCTCTGTCCATGGCATTTTTCAGGCAAGGATACTGGAATGGGTTGCCATTTCCTTCTCCAGGGCAACTTCCTGACCCAGGGGTCAAAACCCACGTTTCTGGCATTGACAGGTGGATTCTTTTCCTGAGCCACCTGGGAAGCCCTCCTGTTTCCACTGTACTATATTGTACTCAACTAGTAAGTTTTCAGTAGCATTAGGTCTTAAAAAACCAATGCGTATTTAATTAAAAAATATTTTATTGCTGAAAAATGCTAACCGTCCTTTGAGCCTTCAGTGAGTTGTAATCTTTTTGCTTGTGAAGGGTTTGCAATTTGGCAAGGATTATCCAAACACGGCAGAGACATGAGCAAATGGTGCTGGAAAAACGGTTCCGATAGGCTTGCCTGATGCAGGGTTGCTGCTGTGAATTTGTAAAAATTGCGATATCGGAATTTCCCTGGTGGTCCAGTGGTTAAGAATCTGCCTTGCAATGCAGGGAACAGGAGTTTAATCCCTGTTTGGGGAACTAAAATCCTACACGCTGAGGGGCAACTGAGCTCACATGCCACAGCTACCGAGCCTGAGAGCCCATGTGTCACAGCGAAGGATCTTGCATGACGCAGCAAAAGGTCCTGAGTGCTGCAGCTAAGACCCGGCACAGGCAAGTAAGTAAATATCTAAAAATGCAGTGTCTGCAAAGTGCAATGACGTGAGGTCGTCAAGCCACACTTTACTAAGGTCTTGGTCGTGGCCTGTGGACAAGTGACCCCTTTTTCACTGGTCTACTTGGGGGAGTAGAGAGAGGGTTCAGAGGGCAGAAATCAGGTGTGAGTGACCAAGTGTTCAACCTACAAATCAATCAGGAATAGAGTTGGAAATTTGGGCAAGTGAACTCTTCCAGTTCATAACTCTGGATCCATATGTCTAGGTTTTTTGTTTGTTTGTTTTTGTTTTTTAAGATTTATTTGTGGCTAAAAAAGTCACAACATAAAATTTACAGTGGTAACCATTTTCAAATGTGCTGTTCAGTAGTGTTAAGCATACTCACATTATTCTGCATCAGATCATGATCTTGCAAAACCGAAACCATGTATCCGCTAAACAGCTCCCAGCCTCTGACAGCCACCCTACTACTTCTGTCTTTATGGGACTGACTGTTGGTTGCCTCATGTAAGTGGAATCTCTGCTTCTGTCTTTATGGGACTGACTGTTGGTTAACTCATGTAAGTGGAATCATTGCTTCTGACTTTATGGGACTGACTGTTGGTTGGCGCATGTAAGTGGAATCATTGCTTCTGACTTTATGGGACTGACTGTTGGTTAACTCATGTAAGTGGAATCATTGCTTCTGTCTTTATGGGATTGACTGTTAGTTGGCGCATGTAAGTGGAATCATTGCTTCTGTCTTTATGGGACTGACTGTTGGTTGGCGCATGTAAGTGGAATCATTGCTTCTGACTTTATGGGACTGACTGTTGGTTGGCGCATGTAAGTGGAATCATTGCTTCTGTCTTTATGGGATTGACTGTTGCTTGGCTCATGTACGTGGAATCATTGCTTCTGTCTTTATGGGGCTGACTGTTGCTTGGCTCATGTAAGTGGAGTCACTGCTTCTGTCTTTATGGGACTGACTGCTGGTTGGCGCATGTGAGTGGAATCTCTGCTTCTGTCTTTATGGGACTGACTTGGTTGGCGCATGTGAGTGGAGTCTCTGCTTCTGTCTTTATGGGACTGACTTGGTTGGCTCATGTACGTGGAATCATAGGGCCTCTGTTTCTTTGTTCACTTTGTATTATGTCCTCAAGGTGCATCCATGTTGTAACAGGTGTCATAATTTCCTCTTTAAAGGCTGAATCATATCCCTTTGTATGCGTATTCCCACGTTTGGCTTAGCCATTCATCCCTGATGAACGTTTGGACTGCTTCTACTTGTTGGCTACTGTGAATAATGCTGCTGTGAACATCTGTGTGCAACCTATTTCTGGCTTGTTGAATGACATCTACTTGGGTGTCAAGCTCAGCTTAAGTCCAGAATTCAACTCCTTCATTTCCTCCCAAGTTTGCTTTGTCATTGACCTACCATCTTCTTTCCTCCATCCCCCGCACCCCACATTTAAAAGCCACCACCTCTTACTCCTGGAGAAGAGAACACCTACCCACTCTAGTATTCTGGCCTGGAGAATTCCACGGAGAGGAGCCTGGCAGGCTAAGTCCGTGGGATCGAAAAGAGTTGGACATGATTGAGTGACTTTCACACACTTCTTACTGGGGTCTTCCCTGGTGGCTCACACGGTAAAGAATCTGCCTTCAGTGTGGGAGACCCAGGTTCCATCCCTAGGTTGGGAAGATCCCCTCAGGGGAGGGAATGGCAACCCACTCCGGTATTCTTGCCTGGAGAATCCCATGACAGAGGAGCCTGGTGGGTTACAGTCCATGGCGTTGCAAAGAGTCGGGCATGACAGGGCAACTAACACTTTCACTTTCACCTCTTACTGGTCAGGACTCCTGGAGATCCCTTGTGTCTGGCTCCCAGTTCCCTCTACATTCCCTGCCCCAGACCAGGTTCTCAGCCCCTCTCAGGTAGACGGTTGTGTCAACCTCCAATGGGTCTTGCTGCTCCCAATCTGGTATGTCTCCAAATTCTTTCCATGGTGCTACCACGCCAAAGCACATTCTGCAGTTCTTAGGAATCTGGAGAGAATTTTCTGGAGCCTTTGTTACAGAAGTTCCAGGGCATCTGCATGGAATTTATTTGAAGTTTCTTACATGCCCAGTGAAGGATAATAATATGCTTGTATGTATTAATATAGTTCAAGTGTTTTAAATAATAGTACTGTAATTTTTGAGATACTAAAAGTAATTTGACCCTTTTTCAGAAGTGGAGGCAGGTTAAATTCAATTGTCTACATTTTATTCGTTCACTCATTGATTTAACAAATACTGATTGAGAACTTGAAAGTGTTAGTTGGTAGGTTGTGTCCGATTCTTTGCGACCCCATGGACTATAGCCCACCAGGTTCCCCTGTCCATGGAATTCTCAAAGCAACAATACTGGAGTGGGTAGCCATCGCCTTCTCCTGGGGATCTTCCCAGCTCGGGATTGAACCTGGGTCTCCTGCATTGCAGGTAGGTTGTTACTGTCTGAGATACCAGGGAAGCCCCAGAGAGCTTGCCATGTGTCAGTCAGGGCACTGGGGATCCCTGGAGGAGTCAGACCCACTGCTCCACCCACCTGTAAAAGTCGTGGTGACATTGGCAGAGGTTTACATGCACTTTCCGTGTGCCAGAGACTATACACACATCTTTAGTATATTATATGGTGTGGTTTCCAAAACAATCCTTTGAGTTAGATTTCATTGTCCATATTTTATGGAAGGCAGTCAACACAGATTGAATAACTAGTCCAATAGGGGACAACGTGGGGATTTGAGCCCGATGGTTCTCTCTCCAATGAAAATGTTCCCAGCAAACTCTATCAGCAACTGTCACATAAAGCAAGAGCTCAGAAGATAAGGCAGAATGAAATGCCAGGCTAATAGCAACCAGCCACCACATTTGTCTATGTGGATTGGAAACCATTGACCAAACGTGCTCAGGAATATTTTACAAGCATAAGTAGTGACTGAGTGCCTTGCAGAAACACAGGCCAGACCACAGCTGCTGTTAGAGAAAAGAAACAGCGTTCAGCTTGTTAAAGCAAGAACGTGTGTAAACTGCACGTCTGAGGTGTCAGATGCTGTTCCCTGAAGTGATGCACTATCCAGGCAAGAAAATAACATGGCAAAGCCTCTCGCCCAGGCTCAGAAAGGAAGGCGATGTCTGAGCTGGCTGTCTGGATGTCTGGGAGAAGTGGTTTCAGAACTTGGGAGTGTTTACAGCTGGGGAGGTGGTGTTGATTTCCTGTGAATCATGGAGGCAGCCCAAGAGGCAGCCCCTCACTTTGTGAGTGTGTAGGTGAAGGGAGAAAGCAGAGATTGTTGTTATTCATCACACCTGAGACAGAGCGTGTTCTTTTTCTTTTGGCCTGAGCATCATGAGGGATCTTAGCTCCAGAATCAGGGATCGAACCTGCACCCTCTGCCTTGGAAGCATGGAGTCTTAACCACTGGAACCTTCAGGGAAGTCCCAGATGTGTCCTTTTAAAAAATCTTTTCACTCCTGTTGGAGATAGTCAAGCAAATAATCTGTGAGCATTACACTTTCTAATTTCAAGTCAGGATGGAAGATCAGGCTCCCCAGCTTGCCATCTGCGGTGGTGAGCACTTAGAAAGCTGTGAGGGGTGGGCGGCTCCACTGGGCCCCTGTGCTGGGCCCTGAGCTCAGCATTGCCCTTATGTTTCCTCATTTTATCTTTTCATGACCATGTTATAGCATAGGAAACTGAGGTGCCACAGAATAAAGCACCTTGTCCAAAGTCATCTCTTTTGATATGTGAGTGATAAGATTTGGACATAATGTCTACTGTTTGTGTCTGGCCCCAGAATTGAGATTTTGTAGAATAACCAATTTCTTTTTATTATTAAGGGAAATTAGAGGCATATCCAAAAGGAGAAAGGATAGTTGAGTGAACCTGTGTGCCGATGGCCCAGTCTTTATAAAAACGTGACCTTTCTTCTTTCATCGCTACTGTCAGCGAGTCTCCCCTCTCCTTGATTATTTCAGGTGTACTGTTTCAGAAATTTTCAGAGGTATGTATCATTTTGGGGTAACTAGTATTTCTCAAAGATGAGAACTCTCTAAAAACCTAATCACAATATCATCGTCATGCCTTAGGAATTAAAACCAGTTGCTTAATATCAATAGATACTACTCAGTGTCCAAACTTCTTCACTCCTCTCGGATTAAAGTGTTGAATCAGATCCGCAAAGCTCTGTGGTTTGCGGTTTTTTGCCTTGTCTCTTAAGTGTCTGTTTATCTCTAGGTTTTGCTCTCTTTCCTCTTGCCAGATAGAGAAACTGTACCATTTCTCCTACAGTTTCGTGCAGTCTGGGTGGTTCTTTTTAACACCTTCTTCTGAACTCTCCTTGCACTTCTTGTCAGTTGATTGTGTTAGAGCTAGAGGGCTGATCAGATTCAGGTTAATTTTTTTCGGTGCCAAAAATACTTCTCAGTGGTGATGTGTACTTCCTTTATAAGACATACTGTCTGGTCCCCTCTATGGTATTGACAGCTAGAGTTGATCATGGTCTCAATTGTGGTAACATTTTAATTCTAGCATTCCTTCTTCATTTTCTATTAAAAGAAACTGCCTTATTTCCACTATTTTATTATCCTGAGATGAAAGTGAAAGTGTTAGTTGCTCAGTCCTGTCTGACTCTTTGAGATCCCGTGGACTGTATTCCACCTGGCTCCTCTGTCCTGGAATTCTCCAGACAAAAATACTGGAATGGGTTGCTAGTCCCTTCTCCAGGGGATCTTCCCGACCTAGGGATCAAACCCAGGTCTCCCGCATTGTAGGCAGATTCTTTACCTTCTGACCCACCAGGGAAGCCCTGAGATAGTACTGCAATAAGAAAAAGCAGGAACTTTTTGGCCCTAGTTCTAAGGTAGTTCCTGTGGAGGCTTCCCCACACCAGCAAGCCTTTCTGGTGTCCACAAGATCAACTCACCTCTCACCCTGTCTGTCTGGAGATAGAATGAGGTTCCCAGGTAAAGGGCTCAGTCCTGCAAAACCTCTTTCCATTTCAGATGTCATTTGTAAGCCCAGATGGTTACCTGGGCTTCTAACTGAAGCATATAAATCATAGGTTCCTATGACCCTATGGTTAGGTTGGATTCATTTGCTGGAGTGGCTCACAGAGCTCAAGAACCACCATGTACTCACTAGGTTACTGATGTTTTATACAAGGACATTAAAGGCTATGCATCAGCAACCAGGTGAAGAGACGCACAGGACGAGGTCTGACAGAGGAGCTTGGGGCCCCGCACAGGGAAGCCTTGCGGGTCCCAGACTCAGGAGCTCTCTGAAACGAGGGACCAAAATGCTGTCTTGCGGGGCTTTGATGGAGGCTTCATTACATAGTCATAATTGACTAAATCATTTGCCAGTGTCACTGATTCAGCCTCAAGCCCCTCTCTTTGCCCCAGAAATCAAGGGGTGGGATTGCAAGTTTTAACCTTCTAATTGGGACTGAAAGTTTCAACCTTCTGATCACACATCACAGGGTTGGTTCTCCTGGCCCCACCTGTGGTGGGATGAGTAGTCATTGACATAAACCCATTGTGATGGAATAGGGCTCCTTCCTCTGTCCATGGGACTTTCCAGGCAAGAGTACTGGAGTGGGTTGCCATTGACTTCTCCGCTTATGAATAACAAGACACCTATTTTCACCTTTGTGGCCCTATATATGGGGTTAGCCAAAAAGTAAGTTCCTTTGGGTTTTTCTGTAACATCTTATAGAAAACCCAAACAAAAATTTTGGTTAACCCAATATAAGAAAAAACACACCCACACACACCCACCTACCTTCCCAGGTGGTACAGCTGAAGAATCTTCCTGCCAGTGCAGGAGACTCAGGAGACTGGTTCAATCCCTGGGTCAGGAAGATCCCCTGGAGAAGGAAATGGCAACCCATTCCATTGTTCTTGCCTGGAAATTTCCATGGACAGAGGAGCCTGGCAGGCTACAGTCCACGGGGTCACAAAGAGCTGGACATGGCTGAGCACACGTGCATGTATACTTCTTACAAATCATAATATAACACTGATGATAAACATTTCACTAATCAGATTTTTTTCTAGCTCTTTTTGTCCTTAAAGCATGTCCTTTTGGGGTATACAGTTATATTCCTATGTTTAAAAATCATTAACAATGGCGCCTCTCTGTGTGGTTAGGACTCTAATTCAGTGAGCAGTTAAGCTTATCCCATGTTGCTTTTGATTTTTATAGATTACTTCTTAACATGTAAGTTTTTATAATTATGTAAACTACATGATTTCAAAGTCAAATCTACAAAATAGGAATATTCTGAGAATTCTACCTTCTAAACCAGTCACTGCTATCTGTACCTTACCTTTATAGTAGCCATTTATTTGTTTGTCTGGAGTTTTTATTTTTCTGTATTAAAAAGGTTACCAAATGCGCTTACATATTAATACCTCCCTTTTCTTGAATAAAAGGTAGCTATTATATATATTTTCCTCCACCTGACTTTCCTTGACAATATAGGTTGTAAATAAAGGAATATGGCATTAGATGAAGAATTAGGGTAATTAACGTTGTATAGAGACGTAGAATCATTGAATTTTGAGAGCTGATGGTAATAGCAAATACCCCTGTGGCACTTACTCTGTGTTATGCCCTGTTCTAAGTGCTTCACATAAATTCACTCAGTAATTCTCATAATAGTCATCCTCTGGAGTATGTACTGGTGCTGTCCCCATTCTACAGATGAAGAAACTGAGGCGTGGGAGGGGAGTTAGATGACTTGTTCAAAGTCTCAGAGCTGGTGTCTGGCAGATTTGAATGCTGGTGTCTGCTTTCGTAAACCACACTTTGCTTTAGAATTCGGAGGCTGGTTTTGTGGGTTTTATGAGTAAGGAAGTTATAATCCCTGGGCAATTAACAGTCTGCCTGCCCATGTGTCCTGTCCCTAGATTTCTTTCTTTCTTTTTCAAACGGTCACTACTTTGCCTTGAGCTCCTTGTTGAGTCTAGAATTTGCTTTTATTAATGTCTAAATATTACAGTGTTAAAAGCTAAAACTCGGCCTGTTGTTACTTCATGGATGCTCAGAAGACATGGGCTGCATGAGTCAGAGAGAAACATTTATCACTCCTGGTACAATAATCTGCATGTTGTTACCCTTCCTTTTGTCTTGTCAGCGTGATGGATAGGTGGATGTCTGCTCCTGCTGGGAGCTGTGTTCCAGGAGAGGAACGCTGCATTTGAGGTATCCACTGCTTTTCTAGCAGACAGTAAGCAAGCCTGTTCTCTGTCTGAAGGGGCAGTTCTCTCCTTTGTCAAGATTGCTTGCTGGACAATGGCAGGGTGAGAAACAGCCTTGGCTTCATCTCACACACAGAAGTTGTGCAGGAGCTCAGAGGGTATCAAGGGCTGCTTCTTTCAATACTTGTTTTTTAATATTCATTTATTTTGGCTGCCTTGGGTCTTAGTTGAGGCATGCTGGCTCTCTAATTGTGGTGCTCAGGCTTAGTTGCTCCCTGGCATGTGAGAACCTAGTTTCCTGACTGGGGATCTGACCTGCATCCCTGGCATTACAAGGCAAATTCTTAATCACTGGTCAGGGAAGTCCCCTTGCTATTTCTTCGTACCTGTCTTATTGGCTTTAAAATGGTCAAATGGGCACCCTGTACCATTTCTTTGACAAACTACTGCTTTTTAAGACATTTGCCAATACTCCCTGACATAGTAACTCCAGGTTTTGTAGTTATCAGACTCTCACTATAGTAAAAACAAGAACCCAGGGAGATCTCTTTGGAAAGCTGCCCTGAACGAATTACCAACACTTGCCACATTGCAGACCTATGGCTTTTCTCTTTTATTTGTAACATAACATTTTGAAGCCAGCCAGAGGCATGAGGTTGACAAGCATTGATCAGCTTCATTGCTGTATCATAGGTTTCTTTATTTCTTTTTTCCTGGTTGAACTTCTTTCCAGTGTTGAGCCAAGTTTTTCTCAGCCGCGATTTTTATAATTCTGTACATTACGGCTCTGTCCAAGGCTGTGATTATAACTTCACCTTTTCCTAGTAATACCTTGAGCTTTGAATGAGAGCTCTCTTGGGGAGGGGGGGTGGTCCTCTCCAGCAGGTTGGCATCCTTGGGGAATCTCCTGATTGAGGTGCTTATATTAAGGAATATTGAGGGTCTAAGCCTTGCACCTTTGAGGGAGAGAAGTGATCTGATTAGTTAGGAGAAAATGTAATGAACTTTTTGCCAATGTGGTTATCAACTCTGATCCACTGAGGGATCAGAGACCTGAGAACATTAAAACAAAAAAAAAACAGGTCCTGGGTTGCGGGCAGGGGAGAGATGAGGCCAGTGAGGGCAAAGGTCATTCTTGCACAGTAGCCCTTACCTTCACATGAGCCCACTCTTATTAGCTATGAGGATGGGGTCTCTTCAACCAGCTAGATTATTAAGTCAAGTATGTGAGCTGTGGGTAATCCTTAGCCTCCTCTCTCCTGGATTTTAATTCAGTCTCAAGTCTAGGGGTGAAGGAAGGGTGATTTGGGGGTTGCTGGTATGGGGGAGAGGGAGAGGGCTTGCCACTCCCTTCCTGATGGTGCCAAGGGAGTGTTTCGCATGACGGTGCTCTGGGCTTGCTACTGAACGGCGGTCAGTGCCCGTACCTAGCCTGCCTTTTAGGAGCTTTCATGCTTCCTGTTGGAAGGATCTGTTGTTTGACCAGCCTCTGTGGGTTATTTCAGAACCTTCAAACTGTTTCAGGGAGGTCCCACCACAATTAGCCTTGGGAACATATGCTAATTGGGAATATAAAGCTCATTATTAAAGTTTTCACAGGTCTGAATGGAGAGGATAAAGCCCTGCTACTTAGCAAACCGCTGAGCACAGGATGCTGGTGGCTGAGTGACCGCACTGCCAGCGCTCCGTCCTGGCTCTCTGTTGCTCCTGAGCTCCGTGACTCAGTTTCCCCCATGGTGCAAGGGGAGCGATAATACCATTTCTCTTAATCGCAATGTTGCGATGATCATGGAACTGACGTGAAAATGCACCATTCCTAGCAGGTGGTGAGTGTCGCACAAGCCCAATCTCCCAATTTTTACCTGGCTTCTAGGTTTACACTGTAGCCGATTTTTTGCTAAATGTGACCTGCAGCTGCACTGTCCAATATGGCACCCACTAGCCACACATGGCTATTTATCTTTTTGTTTTTATTTCTTTTCAAAGCATTTTTTAATATGTGTATTTATTTGGCTATTCTGGGTCTTGGCTGCAGGATCTTCAGTCTTTGCTGTGACGAGTGGGAGCCTACGGTTGACCTGGGAACTCTTAGCTGAGGCATGTGGGATCTAGTTCCCCGATGAGGGATCGAACCCAGGTCCCCTGCATTGGGAGTGTGGAGTCTCAGCCACTGGGAAGTCCCCACATATAGCTACTTAAATGAATTCAAGCCAACTAAAATTAAAGATACGACTGTTCAGTTGCACTGGCTGGATTTGTTTTCTTATTTTTTGGCTACACCATGTGACATGAAGGATCTCAGTTCCCCCTACCAGGGATCAAACCTGTGCCTGCTGCATTGGGAGTGTGAAGTCTTAATCTCAGAACCAACGGGAAAGTCCCACCATCTGAATTTCAAGATGCAAGAGCCACATGTGGCTCCTGGCTCCTCTTTGGGAACATGTAGGCTATTGAACATTTCTTCTATGGCAGCAGGTTCTGTCAGACAGCTCTGGGCTGGAGGATTTAAACCCCCGAGGGGTTTGATGACATTGTAATGACTGTTTAGTTTTGGAACTTTTTTCCTGGCACTATTCCTCTTTCTGTGTCCTTTTCTGCAGATAGAGAAGAATGTAGGTAGTGCCGATACAGGACTGTGCAGGCTATTTCCGTGCCTGCTGGGATGAAGAAGGCCTTGCAGATCAAGTTGAGGAGGAGGAAGTTTCTCCGAGGTGAAGGCTAGGGTTGTCCTCAGAGGTGGCTGAGGGCCGCTAACTCCCTTTCAGCCCCTGTGATGTCACAGAGGCTGCGTTTCCCCCTTTGGCCACAGTCCCCAAGATGTTCTCGAGTTTCCACGTTCCATTCTGTTTCCCTCATGGGTACTTTGTGTCCCAATTTGTGTCCCTAAAATAAGGTCACTGTGATTGTGGGACACCAAAGGCCTTTCATTCATTTGCTGAGTATGGATAATTAATATTGACCCAACTTTGCTCTCAGAGTCCACGTAGAAGGAAAGTCAGTCCTGGAAAGGGGTTGGAGAGTCGGGACACCTTTATGTCTGTTTCCCCTGGGTTTCATCTCCATGAGAAGAGTATGGCTGCATTTTGTAGCTAAATAACCTGCTGTCATCCCAGCTGATGATGTAAATGGAAACCCCCCACTTACATTACAGTATGTTTTCTGCTTATGAGCTCTTGAGGGCTCATTAGAGGTGGCATTAATAAGGACTCTGCTCTACTGACATCTCTCTGCCTTTCCTAGGAGCATGGAGCACAAGGAAAGCACTCTCTAGGTGCCGGCCCTGTGGGAACAAGGGCTGGAGCTAGAAACTATGACTGTACCCTGCTCTTGGAGGAAGGTGGTCTCTGTGAAGGGAACCTAGTGAAGGGGATTTCCAAGCTGCATTGTTAAGAAGAGGGGAGCTGATAAACTGGGGGAAAGGGAAGAAGGGAAGGGGGCATTTGGGAAGAATAGATTGTACAAAGTTTTAATTTGAGATGGTGAGTAACTTATCAGAACAATTCCACTTCCAAGATAAGCAGTCCTGGGTAAGTTACTTGACCTCAGTTTTCACATCTGTAAAATGGGAGTGCAATTAGTAATAGTACCCACTTCATCAGGCTGTTTTGAAGATGAATAGGATAATGCATGTGAAGCATTCAGAGTGTCACCTGGCTGAGTAAGCACTTCGTGAAAGTTAGCTGTCACCATAATTATCTTTCTTTCTCTTCCTAGTATTTTTATCATTATTAAAAGAGAAACAGGCTTTGGTGTTGGATTCAGATGTCAGTTTCACCACTGATCCTGTGCAAACCACTGCCGCTTTCTGAGCTTAAATTTATTCATCTTTAAAATGTGGAGAATACCATCTGTGTTATGAGACTTCTTGCAAAGGTTAAATGAAATACTGAAGTTTAAATGAAATACTGTCTATAAATTGTGAGAACATGGCCAGGAAAAACAGCAGGGCCTCAATCACCTTCCTTTCCTCCTGTCCTCTTCCTACCAACTTTCCTGGTAGTCATGGGGTAACCCATTTAGTTGAAAAGTGATGGGAGGATATGGCATTTGAGGAAAATTAGTCCAGCAGCTCATGTGCAACACTGCAGCTTAAATAGAAAATGAACACATGGCTTTTTGGTATCTAGGTATCTGTGTCATAGTTACAGGATGGCGGCTTCTATGATTCCAGGAGTTCTTTCTTGGTGCCAAGGTGCTTTAGATGTTTGACATATATTTACTGATTTAACCCTTAAGACAAACATAAGAAGTAGGAGTATTGTTCCCATGTTACAGGTAAGGAAACTGAGGCCAGAGTGATTAACTTGCCCACAATCACCCAGCGAGTATGTGGTGTTGCGGGCATTTGCACTCTCATCCACAGACCCCAGAATCTAACTACACAGCCTCAGTGGTTGGCAGTTCTAGATTTGGTCAGGGACTGCCGTTTTCAATTTAGCAATCTTACAGTTAGGCACAGAGGGATAGATGAGAGAGTTAGCAGAGAAAGAAAGCAGAGGTAGGTCACCGGTAGCTTTTAGCCTTCTCTGGAGGAGCTGAGCAAAGAGGGCAGGCCTGGAGGTTTCCTAAACTTAGACCATGGTGCTCTCCCACCTCTAGGTGAAACCTTGGCCTGGCGCCTGCCCTCTTTCGGGAAGTGCCTTGAGCATTGCGGAGGGGAACGTGGCCCTGCAGAGGGACTCCCCACTGCCCGGCTCTGCCGGCCACACGGTCTCCCCCGCAGCTCTGCAGAGGGCCAGCCCTCCTGCTTCCCAGTTGTTCTCTGGCCTGGGGAAGGCAGCGGACGCTGGCTGCAATCCTCCCACCCGCTCCACACCCCTTGGTGAAAGGAGCCTTTCGTGGGACCTGCAACGCGGACATGTGAGCTGGTGGAACCAGAGAAGATGCCAGGCTTCTACCCCTTCTCCCCCTTCCAGCGTCCTAGCCTGGACCTGCTACTCCTAGGCCTCCTTCCTGCTTCCTCCATCCACCTCTGCCCAGGACCTCTCCCCAGCTGTAAAGGCAGCTCCCTCAGTCCACAGGGTGCTGCCCAGAGCCTTGCCACCCTCCTGCTGGTGTGTTACTGAGCCCTCCCGTGGGCCACTGATTTAAGCACAGAGAGGTCAAGTCACTTGCCCAGAGTCACATAGCTGGAGAGTAGCAGCAGCAGGCCTTGAGCCTCAGTAGTCTGGCCCTGGGGCGCATGTTCCAGCCCTCAGGAACGTAGAGTACTTTTCGGGGTTCAGGGAATTGCAACAGGGTTATTCAGGAGCGTCGCTCTGGTGCCTCTCGTCCCAGCAGACGCCTGGCCGCACACTCACATGGTCTCGTGAGCCTCAGCCTTCCTGGCTGTGTTTGCATTGGTGCACCCGTGGGTATTCTTCAAAGCTCAGGGTCTCCTTTGGCAACCCAGAGAGCCTCCTGTGCCCAGATACCCCCATGCCAGCCAGTGTTTTGTACTGAGTAAACCTCATTTTCTATGGGTGACCTGGGTAAATATCCTGACTGCCGCCTCTGAGGCTTGTTTCTGCCACTTTCTGACTGGCCCAGGCCCCCTCCCTCCCTGCCTCCGGCAGCTCCTGAACATCTGGGCAGGCCTGCTAGATGTTAATGAGGCATCCGGCTCCGGAGGGCCCCCTGGACGTCTGGCCTCTGGCTTTGCCATCCTGCCATTTTACCAGAGTGATTTATTGACAGGGAGGCAGAGGTGGAGGGTGGGAGGAAAACGCCCTTTTAAACTGAGGGCTGGTTTTGCCTGCATTAATGTGCAAGCCTACAGCCAGGCAATTAAAGGTCGTTAGGCAGCTACAATGCGAAATTAATTCTGCAGGCTCACCCCCCACCCGTCCTTGCCTTGCATGACTGTGGGCAAAATTGCTTCAGGGCAGGGAGAAAGCAGGCGGGTTCCACTGGCCTGGTGAGGAGGTTGAAGTGTTCTCTTGGGAAGACGCTGAGAGCTTGCTGTGGGTTGTGTGTGTGTCTGTGTGCGTGCGTGTGTGTGAGGGGGGTGTTATTTAGTCACTAAGTCCTGTTGGGCTCTTCTGTGGCCCCCACGCACTGCAGCCTGCCAGGCTCATCTGCCGGTGAGATTTCCCAGGCGAGAATACTTGTGGGAAAATAGGTTGCCGCTTCCTTCTCCAGGGCATCTTCCCGAGCCAGGAGTCGAACCTGGGTCTTCTGTATCAGCTTATGTTTTCTGTAGCGGCTGCATGATTCCGCTGCTTGATTAATGATGAAATGGAGGCCCACTGGGAGGCTTTAGCAGGACATCAGAGCCCTGATGGAGGAGGAGATGGCAGCCCACTCCAGGATTCTTGCCTGGGAAATCCCATGGACAGAGGAGCCTGGCGGGCTACAGTCCATGGGGTCGCAAAGAGTTGGACGTGACTGAGAGACTGAGCACACACATATAGAGAGCCCTGAGTGAGAAAGAGATGACTCGGATTGTGTCATCCTATCTCCACCCTCACCCCCCTTAGGGGGGTTCTGCCTTCCCCCTCCGAGGCCAGCTCTGGCTGGGCACCCATGGCAGGGTTCTCCCCGCTTGCCTCTTTAGGCCTAAGGGCTGAGGACACTCTCCCACCATCACTCATCCTGGGTGGGGGCACCCCTTGGTGGGCCCTTGGCTGTGGTCTCACACTGCAAATCATCATTCATTGTGTTCTCTTCAGTGCAAACCTGGGCGTGTAACCATCTGCGACACGCACACTCTCCCTGACCACCCACTTCTCTGCACAGTGGCCTCGGGCATGTTGTACAACCTTACTGTGCCTCAGTTTCCCTCATCCGCAAAATGCCTCCTTAGGGTTGTTGATAAGCCATGTTGATATACCTGAGGGACTTAGAAGAGCCACTGGCACTTAGGAAGCCCTATGTAAGCATTGCTATTATCTTTATGATTTCCGTATCCTTCTGAAAGGCCCCTCTTCAGACTCTAAAGCTGGCTTAGGCCTCTGGGGCCCTTCTATTCCCATGTGAGCCCCATGGGGTTTCAGCAGCTCCAGGTTTCTGAGCTGCGGAGCAAGAAGGCCAACAAGGGGGAGCTGTATTATCCAGGAGGCTTGAGAGATGTCCCCTGAAGAGATGAAGTGCTGGGCGTGCTGGCTGCCCCGGCTTTTGGTGAGCCCTCCTCTCGGTACAGCAGCTGCCGGGCTGGGCTCCGGGTGGCTTTGGCTTCAGTGCTCACCTACTCGTGACCTTCCTGAGTCAATAGATATTGATAAGAGGCCAGTTAAGAAATTTAGGCAAAGCCTTCTTGGGGCGCCTGCTGCACCTAGGGGAAGTGAAAACAAGTAGCAGCTTCCCTTGCCGACTCCCTCCCCAATCAGGGGGCGAGCTGGTTCCTAACAGGGGGTGAGGGTAGGGGTGTGCCCAGGGGTCTGGCCAGAGGGCTGGCTCATGGGGTTTGCCCACCCTTTGATGAGGGGGTGTGTCAATTCAGTTCAGTCGCTCAGTTGTGTCCGACTCTTTGCGACCCCGTGAATCGCAGCACGCCAGGCCTCCCTGTCCATCACCAACTCCCGGAGTTCACGCAGACTCACGTCCATCGAGTCAGTGATGCCATCCAGCCATCTCATCCTCTGTCGTCCCCTTCTCCTCCTGCCCCCAATCCCTCCCAGCATCAGAGTCTTTTCCAATGAGTCAGTTCTTCGCATGAGGTGGCCAAAGTACTGGGTGTAGTACCCCGTTTTTGCTCCCAACACCCTGTTTGCTCCTGGCCCCTTAGAAGGGGCACTTGGATTTCCAGTCTTTTCGTATCTTGCCCATAAGTTGCCCCACGTGCACGTGCACACAGTTGCGCTTATTTTTAGTCCCTTATAGTTTCTTTGCGTTTTGTTGCTCCATTTCGTTTTTCCAGGTGCAAGCACGGCAGCCCAGCGTCGCAGGTCCCCGAGGTTAGATCCCAGCCTCTCTCACTTCCGGGTCCCTTTGGAGCCTTATCCCTCTGCCTGGCCCTTGGCAAGCAGACAGGACACAGTGAAGTCCTGGGGGGTCTGAATATCTGAAGCAGGGGATTTGGCGACGGCTTCTTTACCAATGAGGTGTCCTTTGCAGGGAAGCCCTCCTTGAGATCTGGACACTTGAGTCACTTCTGAAGCAATGTGAGGGGTTGGGGGGCTGTCCGGCCAAGCAGAACTGATGATGGCCACCCTGAGACGAGGTGTACACACACACACGCGTGCAAAGAAACATCACACTTGCCTGAAACTTTCTAAATTCTCATTTTAATATGTGAATGATAAAAATCTCCTTCCTACATTCCTATTTTAACCATTCTCCTATATTTTCTATTAGAGAAAGTGAAAATGTTACTCACTCAGGCCTGTTGGATTCTTTGAGACCCCTTGGACCGTAGCCCACCAGGGCTCCTCTGTCCATGGGATTCTCCAGGCAAGAATACTGGAGTGGGTAGCCGTTCCCTTCTCCAGGAGATCTTCCCAACCCAGGGATAGAACCCAAGTCTGGATTGGGAAGATCCCCTGGAGAGGGGAAGAGCAAGTACTCAGGCCCTTATTGAATTATCTGGACAGTTTATATTCTGCCATAGGCTTTGCACTTTCTTTATTCATGCATCGATATTTTCTATGTGGTTGGCTTTGGACTGGGTGCTGGGAACAAAACCACACGGCCCTGGAATCGTGGCGTTGATGTTTTCTTAAGGAGGAGCTCACGGTGATTGAATGCATCAGTAAGTAGGCGGACAGTGATCACAAGCTGTGGCGACCTCCGTGGGAGGGTCTCAGTGGCCCTGCAGGAAGAGTGTGTGCAAAGGCCCTGTTACTGCGTATGAGAAAGGGGAATAAAGCCGGCGTGGCAGGGTGAGCGGGAGGCATATGAGCTGACACTGAGGCGGGTGGGGAGAGGATGGCAGGGCCCTGCAGGAGACAGCGAGGCCTTCGAGGGCTGCTTTCATCCTCAGGGTTTGCGTCAGAGCGATGTGATCTGCTGATGTTTCGCTGATGAGTGAGCGGGTGACAGGAGTAATTAGGAGACTGTTGCAGCAGCTGGGGTAAAAGGTCATCATCGCCTGGGTGACCAGGCTGTGCTGTGGGGGCAGTGATAGACTCAGATGGACTTGGGAGGGTTTTTTTTTAATGTACTATAGTTGATTTACAATGTCATGTTAGTTTCAGGAGTATGGAAGTGATTTGGATATATGTGTGTGTGTTTCCTATTATACGTCTTTATAAAATATTGAATATTGTTCCTTATGCTAAACAGCAGGTCCTTGTTTACCTATTTTATTTATAGTAGTGTGTATCTGTTAACCCCAAACTCCTAATTTATCCCTCCTGCTCCCTTTTCCCCTGTGGGTAACTGTAAGTTTGTTTTCTATGTCCATGAGTCTTGTTTCTATTTTGTAAATAAATTCATTTGCATCACTTTTTTTTTTTAGATTCCACATAGAGATATCATATGATATTTATCTTCCTCTGACTTCAGTTCAGTTCAGTTGCTCAGTCGTGTCCTACTCTTTGCGACCCCATGAATCACAGCACGCCAGGCCTCCCTGTTCATCACCGTCTCCTGGAGTTCACTCAGACTTGCGTCCATCGAGTCCGTGATGCCATCCAGCCATCTCATCCTCGGTTGTCCCCTTCTCCTCCTGCCCCCAATCCCTCCCAGCATCAGAGTCTTTTCCAATGAGTCAACTCTTCTCATGAGGTGGCCAAAGTACTGGAGTTTCAGCTTTAGCATCAGTCCTTCCAATGAACACCCAGGACTGATCCCCTTCAGAATGGACTGGTTGGATCTCCTTGCAGTCCAAGGGACTCTCAGGAGTCTTCTCCAACATCACAGTTCAAAAGCATCAATTCTTCGGCACTCAGCCTTCTTCACAGTCCAACTCTCACATCCATACATGACCACAGGAAAAACCATAGCCTTGACTAGACGGACCTTAGTCGGCAAAGTAATGTCTCTGCTATTGAATATGCTATCTAGGTTGGTCATAACTTTTCTTCCAAGGAGTAAGCGTCTTTTAATTTCATGGCTGCAGTCACCATCTGCAGTGATTTTGGAGCCCCCAAAAAATAAAGTCTGAGACTGTTTCCACTGTTTCCCCAACTATTTCCCATGAAGTGATGGGACTGGATGCCATGATCTTCCTTTTCTGAATGTTGAGCTTTAGGCCAACTTTTTCACTCTCCTCTTTCATTTTCATCAAGAGGCTTTTTAGTTTCTCTTCACTTTCTGCCGTAAGGGTGGTGTCATCTGCATATCTGAGGTCATTGATATTTCTCCTGGCAATCTTGATTCCAGCTTGTGTTTCTTCCAGCCCAGCGTTTCTCATGATGTACTCTGCATATAAGTTAAATAAGCAGGGTGACAATATACAGCCTTGACGTACTCCTTTTCCTCTTTGGAACGAGTCTGTTGTTCCATGTCCAGTTCTAACTGTTGCTTCCTGATCTGCATACAGATTTCTCAAGAGGCAGATCAGGTGGTCTGGTATTCCCATCTCTCTCAGAATTTTCTGCAGTTTTCTTTGGGTCTATGACAGAGATTTTTGAAGATGAGTTGTTAGGAGTTCCTGATGGATTGTGGTGAGGAGGAGGGAAAGATTGTGGAGAGAAAGAGAAAACTCCAGGGTAACTCTAGAGTTTCTGGCTTCCTGAAACACCTCATCTCATTCTCCTATAATCCTGGTTGAGGATCATCTGACATACTCTTTAAATGTGTAAATGTCCCTCAGTGATAGAAAGACAGGGGTCAGGCAGTGCTGTGTGCTACTCATGGTCACGGGTCCACTGTGGGCCTCTTTCTCCAGATGCAGGTCCCTGGGTCACCCTGGGTCCCTGGCCCATGAGGACAGGCCTTTTGTCATTTAAGAACTGAGAAGACTTAGAGATCACTCGTTCAACTTCTTCTTTGTAAAGTTAGAGGTGCTTCCCTGGTGGTTCAGTGGTAAAGAATCCACTTGCAATGCAGGAGACATGGGCTCAGTCCCTGGGTTAGGCTGATCCCCTCCAGAAGGAAATGGCAACCCACTCCAGTGTTCCTGCCTGGAGAATCTCATGGACAGCGGAGCCTGGCGGGCTACAGTCAACGGGGTCGCAAAGAGTCAGACATGACTTAGCGACTGAACAGCAGCGTACAGACTGAAGCAGCTTGTCTGGTGTCGTACAGCTGGTCAGTCTACATTCTCGCCAGAGGTATCAGTCCCGGGCAGCCTGCGGGACCAGTTACATCCCGGCCGGTAGTTCCCAGATACCCCTGGTTCCGGGCAGCGCAGTAGCATCATTGAGGAGCACTCAAGGTCACGCTGGACAAACTCCTTTTGGGATTCATGGCTAATGGGAGAGGCTGGAAAGTCATTGGTGCTGGTGACGCACTAAGACACATTCATCTCTACCCAGGTCTGAGGGCAAGAAGCCTTATGTATGTTTATGTATGGAAACTTCTGGGCACGGCTGGCTGTCTCCAGAGGCAAACCAAGGCTTTATAGCAAAATTTGTGCATTCCCCTTCTTGTGTCTTCCTCTAATGAGGAAGCTTCCTCTGTTACATTAAAATAATAACTTAGGAGATAAAAGTGTCTTCTACCTGGTAGACCTATTCAAGAGAAAGGTCATATAAGGAACTTCAAAAAAAAAAAAAAAAAAAACGAAAAGACAGTGAGCGGCCTCCATTTACGTGGACAGAGAAAGAGGACAAATTATGTTGGCCCAAGGGCTCTTGCTGACGAAGAACCTTTCAAATGGGCCTGAGATGACAAAGCAAAGGTTACAAATTCACCGGTAGGGTCAACAACTGAGATGTCGAATCACTTTGCCCTGCAGCAGAAAATAACACATTGTAAGTCAGCTATACTTCAATAAAAAAAATAGAAAGAGCTGACATGTCAAATGGCCCAGTCAATTATGATATACGAAAAGGATGGAATATTTTACAGGTATTAAAGATTGTAGTCTGAAAACTATAGTGTTACATTCAAATGCATATGTTGGATGATCAAGTGAAATACAGACTCCAAAACTGTTGTACAGGGTGACTACTTAGTGTACTTAAGGAAAAGGACTTAAAAGAATTATACCATTTCCTGCCCCTCCCCATGCCCGAATGTCTCTAATGGAGGTTTTTTTTTTTTACATTAAAAAGAGAGAAAGCAACCAGGACCCATTTTTCCGTTTAGTTTTAATGCTCAAAGGCCAAGGAGAGAAAGACAACGACCTGAGTTGTCAAAATTCTCCTCTAGGGGAGGATTGGTACCCATCCTTTGGGAAACATTCAGCAGTTGATGGGAACTTGTCACCATGGAGTGGCAAAGCCGGGGGATGACAGGTGGCGTCAGGGTGGGATCTGCCAGTGGGTGTCCATGTGGGGTGCTAGCTCCCTAGTGCCATGCTCCAAGATAGCGGCGCTAAGGAAGCTCGCCGGTGGGCCTCTGAGGGGTGGGACAGCCCATAGGATGTCACACCAGGCGCAACGCTGTGCGCGTTGACCTTTGGTCTTATGCCTTTCCTCTCTGGACCTCTGCTGGGGCCGTGGAGGGCCGCATGACAGGGCACAGGAAGCTTGGCTCTTCAGAAATAGGATAAGCCCCCTCTTTGCCAAGCCTGGCCATTTCAGAAGGCCCAGTGGCAGAAAGGGATGCTTGCCCCTCCTGACCAAGAGCGGCTTGTCTTTTACCTGGAAGTCCAATTAGTACGCAGGCCTTTCTGTGAAAACTTGCGGATTCTCACAGGCCTCACCTCTCCTGAATGCGTTTCTGTAGCTTTGGTGTGGCTGAGACTGGCCGAGTTAGCATCCTTCAGCCTCTTACCCATGGGGAGCCGTGTTGCCTGGACCCCCTGTATCTCTTCTTCCCTTTCTTCTCTGCTGCCTGTGGTGGCCCTTTGTAAGGATATGCATATGTTGTTCTTCATTCATCAGTCAATAGATATTTGAATTGTTGCTAGTTTTTGGCTGCTACAATGCTGCTCTGAACACATGTGTATAATTTCCAGGTTCACTTCAGTCACTCAGTCATGTCTGACTCTTTGCGACCCCATGGACTGTGGCACACCAAGCTTCCCTGTTCATCACCAACTCTCAGAGCTTACTCAAACTCATGTCCGTTGAGTCAGTGATGCCATCCAACCATCTCATCCTCTGTCGTCCGTTCCTCCTCCTGCCTTCAATCTTTCCCATCATCAGGGTCTTTTCCGATAAGTCAGTTCTTCACATCAGGTGACCAAAGCATTGGAGTTTCAGCTTCATCAGTCCTTCCAGTGAATATTCAGGACTGATTTCCTTTAAGATGGGCTGGTTGGATCTCCTTGCAGTCCAGTGGAGTCTCAAGAGTGTTCTCCAGCACCACAGTTCAAAAGCATCAATTCTTCTGTACTCAGCTTTCTTTATAGTCCAACTCTCACATCCAAACATGACCACTGGAAAAAACATAGCTTTGACTAGACAGACCTTTGTTGGCAAAGTACTGTCTCTGCTTTTTAATATGCTGTCTAGGTTGCTCATAACTTTTCTTCCAAGGAGCAAGCATCATTTTTAATTTCATGGCTGCAATCACCATCTGCAGTGATTTTGGAGCCCCCCAAAATAGTCTGTCACTGTTTCCATTGTTTCCCCATCTTTTTGCCATGAAGTGATGGGACCAGATGCCATGATCTTAGTTTTCTGAATGCTGAGCTTTAAGCCAACTTTTTCGCTCTCCTCTTTCACTTTCATCAAGAGGCTCTTTAGTTCTTCTTCACTTTCTGCCATAAAGGTGGTGTCATCTGCATTTCTGAGGTTATTGATATTTCTCCCAGCAATCTTGATTCCAGCTTGTGCTTCATCCAGCCCAGCATTTTGTATGATGTACTGAGTTCAGTTCAGTTCAGTCACTCAGTCATGTCCACATATAAGTTAAACAAGCAAGGTGACAATATACAGCCTTGACGTACTCCTTTCCCTATTTGGAACCTGCCTGTTGTTCTATGTCCATTTCTGACTGTTGCTTCTTGACCTGCATTCAGATTTCTCAGGAGAACATAAATTTTCTTTTATTTATTATTTTGACTGCACTGGGTCTTTGTTGTGGAGCATGGGCTTTCTCTGTATTTGCGGCTCATGGGCTTAATTGCCCTGCACCATGTGGGATCTTAGTTGCCCAACCAGAGATTGAACCCATGTCCCCTGCATTGGCAGGTGATTCTTAACTACTGGGCCACCAGGAAAGTCCCTGAACATACATTTTCAGTTCTCATGGGTATATGCTCAGGAGTGGAACTACTGGATTATATAATTGTGTATAGCATTGTGAGGAATTGCCAAACACTCTTCCAAAGCCATTGCACCATTGTACAATTCTACCAAGGTTCCAGTTTCTTGACAACTTTACAAACACTTGTTATAATCTTTTTGATTGTAGCCATGCTAGTGAAGTGGTTTTGATTTCCATTACCCTTATGCCTAATGATGTAGAGCTTCATTTTCATGTGCTTATTGGTCATTTGTGTATATTCTTTGGAGATATGTCTGTTCAGATCCTGTGCCTGTTTTTAAATTGTTATTGATCTTTTTATCGCTGAGTCATTAAGAGTTCTTTATATTTTCTGCTTACTAGGCCCTGACCAGAGACGTACTTTGCAAGTATTTTCTCTCATTCTCTGGTTGTCTTAAGCATACATTTGTACTAGTGCCTTTCACCAGAATTTTGAGCTGTTAATCGCCACAAAGCCTAGTGCTCAGACACTTTAGCAGCAAACAATTACGTCTTTGTTTCGCTAGCATTTTACCCAGCGCTTGGCATGAAATAAGTACCAGTGATTCGAGTAAATAAATGCATGGTTTTCCTTTGCCACTTTCCGAGGATAAAAATGGATCTGGGTAAGGCAGGCTGAAATGGATAATAAATTGCCGAGCAAAACCACAGAAGCGAGAGATGCACGTTTGCACACTCAGGCCTCTAGTATGTGGATATCATTTTCAAGATCAGTGAAGGGGAAGGATGGACTGCAGCGCTGGGCTTGCACCTGCATTTCTGATGCAGTAAATATACTTATCTGAGATCAGTAGCGCAGCTCTGCACAGCTCTGTAAACGTGGTGTAATTATCGCACTGAGAATTATAGTTGTCACCTATTGATTGCATCCTCTCGGCAAGTATTTGCACATTTCCTCCTGCCTCCACACCGCTCCACCCCAGCTCCAAAATCTAATCCTCTGTGATCTCCTCCCAAATTACTGGGTTCAGTGAAGAAGGGGTGAAATCCAGCTAGGCAGGTGCCAGCTCTCTTGTTACCATCACCTTGGTGAGGGAAGAGGCAGCTGGGAGGGTCTCAGATTTAGGGGGAAAGGGGGCCAGTGTCACACAGAGAAATGGAATCAAAGAATCCAAAGAAATGGGTAGGCGTCAGCCATGGGCGGCGGGGGGCTGTGTCTAGAATCAGCTGGGGAGAGGGATTTCTCATTCTGCAGATAAGACCTGGAGGGAGATCTAATCCTAGAAAGAGATCACATTCCGTAATCCTAGAAAGAGGTCCCAGGCCATCCCTGTAAAGGAAGACATCTATTTATAAAGTTGCTAAATGTCAGATAAACTGTCATCTTAAAAAGTATAAGTCACTCACTCATTCACTAATTCTTTCATGCATTGAGTGAACACTTGTTGAGCTCCAGGAAGGCCCTTGCCAGGGCTGCGGAGAAGAGTCAGGGACAAACTGTCCTTCTGGAGCTTGTCTCCTTCTGTGAAACCCAGGCAAGGAGGCAGATGAATGCAAAGGAGACTCAGAGGTGGTGAATGGGATGGGGTCCCCATCCCAGAGGTGGTATGGGGTCGGTCCTCCCCCAGGGGCTCAGTGAGGGGCTCCAGGGAGCAGGTGGAGTCTGCAGGGAGGAGCTGGTATCTGTCAGATAGACTGGGGTGTTGCCAACAGAGAGGGAGGTTCCTGTTGGGGCCTGCACCCATGAAACCACAGGGCAGGGTGTGGATGGGAACCACAGGGAGTATGCTGAGATGGTGGCCTCAGCTTGTCATCGGGAATGGGGACAGGGAGGTTGGCAGTGGAAATTTCCCGCCCTGTGTTCAGCTCTGCAGGGTGGGAGTGGGGGGTTGGGTGGCAGGAGATCTGGGAGGGAGGGATTGGGACTCTGCTGGGTTGGTCTCAGGGTGGGGTGGCGGCATCCTGCCTGCGCGGCTTGGTGAGTCTGTGTGGGGCACTGCCTCTGTGCCTGGAACACCCAGTCTCATCTCTGAGGCTGACTGGTCCATGAAACAGCATCTTCCTGGGGATAGGGGGTTGGAAGGGCGAGTGGATTGATTGCAACAGTAAGCAAGTCTCACACTTTTTGTCCTCAGGACTCTTAACACTTCTCAGAATTACTGAGAATCCCAGTGAGCTTGTGTTTACCTGGGTTATATCTTTGGATGTAGACTGTATGAGAAATTAAAACTGAGAACACATAGGCACACATCCATCTGTCATCACGTGATAGTGTCTTCAGACATCATGTGGAAGCCTCCACTATACACTCGAAAGGGGATGACAGTGAAGAAGTCAAATAAGATCTAGGTATTATTCTGGGAAGTTTTGACCTCACAGACCCTCCTAAGAGGGTGTTGGGAGCACCAGGAGTTCCAGACCACACTTCAGGGTCCTGTTGGATTATAAGCTATACATGTAGGTCCATATTCTGCTTGGTCCCTGAGCCCCTAGTGTGGCTCAGAATTATACTATATATATATAATATAATAGTATAATATAGTATATAGTATATATATATAGTATACTATAATATACTATATAATAGTATAGTATAATATATATAGTATAATATATATATAATATGTCCACCCACTAAGTGGGCAGGCCTGGGGTGCTCTCTGGGGGCCAGGTCTCGCTGCCTGTGTGCTCAGTCAGGTCTAACTCTTTGTGTCCCCATGGACTGTAGCTCACCAAGCTCCTCTGTCCATGGAATTTTCCAGGCAAGAATATTGGAGTGGGTTGCCATTTCCTACTCCAGGGCATCTTCCTGACCCAGGGACTGAACCCCTCTCTCTTGCAAATCTCCTGCACCAGCAGGCAGGACTCTTTACTAACTGTGCCACCTCGGAAGCCCTGGGGGACCAGGATGGGGGGGGGGGGGTATTTATGGGGGAGGAATATCAAGCCAAGTAAGAAATTCCTGCCCACTGCAGTTCCTAGGGGGCTAGAGTTCAGTGTGGAATTGCCTGTGGAATTCTCCAGGCAAGAATACTGGAGTGGGTAGACATTCCTTTCTCCGGAGGAATCTTCCCAACCCGGGGATCAAACTCAGATCCTCCTATATTGCAAGCAGATGCTTTACTGTCTGAGCCACAAAGGAAGCCTCAGAGTTCAGTGTGGAATTGCAGAAGCAGATATTTCTCTTGCGACTGTGATGAGCCTGTCAGGGAGGGTGATGAGCCGAGCCCGCGGGCTTCCCAGGGAAGTGAATCCAGACTCCTAGCAGAAGAGGAAGTTGGCCGATGGAGAGTACTGCAGGCTGAGAAAGTGGTCCTGTCGGAATTTGATCAGGATGGAAGAGGCCTTTTGGTCCGAAGCCCAGTGACTCAGGGAGAAAGGGGACATATTGGAGGGGGAGAGGTCAACCTAAAAACCCTCCCCTTGCCTCCCCACTGGAGGATGCCAGCGGGAGTCCATTGCCAGCCTGAACTGCCTCTGGGTGGTGCTGAGTGCAGCCTCCTCTGTGTTGCCTGCCCGGGGCTACTACACGTGGGGGGTGCGGGGCAACTCCCGGCCACGCCCCCAACTCCCGGCCACGCCCTTCCTCGCCTTTGTCTTGAGCCGCATTCTTCTGCGTCTGTGGACCCTCATCAGCTGTTCCTGGCCCTCACACCCCGGTTCCTTTGTTTCTTCCCCACGTTTTCCCACTATGCCCCAGTTGCCTTGCGCACCTCTGCTTCTTCCTATAGCTCATGCCTAAGAATGATCACAGCTCACTTTCACAGGCTAAGCCACAGTTTCACAACCCTGTGGAGTGGGTCTAATATTATCCCCATTTCACAGGTGAGGAAACCAAGGCCAAGAGATTAAGTATGTAGCATAAGGCCACAGTGGGGAAGGAAACGGCAATCCACTCCAGTATTCTTCCCTGGAAAATCCCATGGACAGAGGACCCTCGTGGGCTACAGTCCATGGGGTCACAAGAGTCGGGCACGACTTAACGACTAAACCGCCACCACCATAAGGCCACAGAGCTAGGAGGTGATGGGACTGGGATTGAACCCGGGCAGTCTGGTTCCAGTCTATCCTAGTAACCACTGCACTAGGTTGACCTCTTAACCCGTCATTTTCTTTCCAGCTCTCAAACCACGTGTTCATTCCCAGGCTTCCACACAGTAGGTGCCCATTAGAGGTTTGACAGATGAGTTTCGTCTTCCTATCCTGCCCGCCTCGGCGTCACGCCTTGTACATTTGCCATTAATAAAGAAATCAATACGTGGGCTGACGAACAGACGAATAGATGATGCCACCTGTTGGTGTGTGTGGAAGCTGTAGTTACCAGCATTCTTCAGGGCAGAGGTGCAAGTTCGTAATGACTGGACAGGTTCTGAAATCATCCCCGTCGTTGGTGAATGCAGTTTTGAAATGACGTTGTAGCTATAATGTCCCTAGCCATCAGGAGGTAGTGTTTTTACTCTTCTATCAAAAGCCAAAGCCTCTTGGGGCATGGGACCTCCAAGGCTTGGGCTGGGGCTCTTATTTAAAAGCGAGGAGGAGAGTGCTTCCCCAGGCAGGTAGTTAGGAAGCCCATCCAGGGGTACTTGGAGATCAGAGCCAGCTTTTGGAGGATGAAAATGAGTTAAAAGTCTGGCCATGATAATTCCCTTATCTCTGACTTCCTGCCAGCCCTCCTGACGTCTGAGCTGCTCAGAATCTGGGTGGCCTCTCTGCAGGGCTCTTGATGCAAAATGAGCCCCAGGTGTTGGGGATAAAAAACCCACTGTTGGTCATTACCACGCCCCCTCTTCTGGGCCACCCTGGGTCCCCTGGCTTTGTGGGGTTTTCCCCTGCAGCTCTGCTGATCTGCAGGCATATTTATTTGTAAGTGGAGTAAGTGGAATTTTTCAAAGGGAAGCACTTTACAAATGATGAAAAGAAAACAACTTGGGGTAAATGGCTCATCTGGCAATGGGAAACAGCCCCTGGCATCCAGAGCTCTTTAACCTTCTCTGAACAGGCAGCAGGGAACTTGGCTTCTGTATCATCTTACAGAAAATTTTTCTGTCTCCCTACTGAGGCCAGACCCTGGGGAGAAAGAGAGGAAAACCCAACCCAGGACCCTTGGAAAATTTGATAGGTGGGTGTCTCTCTGCCCCATACGGTCAACCTGAGTGCCCTTCCTATCCAAGCCTCTGTGACTTCTGTCCCCAGATGATTCCGTAGTTCTCTACTTGTCTCCTGACTTCTGCCCCAGTCACTTCTGATACTGCGGCCCACAGAAAGATCTAAAAATCCAGAGTGGATCTGCTCCATTCCATCTGTGAACGAGGCCTCTGGTGCCCCGTGCACCCGCATAGAAGCCGCAGAATTAAAGCTGGTCTTACCAAGGCCTGCAGAGCCCCATGTGATCGGGCCCTTCTGTCTTTCTGGTCCCATCTCCTGCTGCAGCCACACTGGCCTCTTTGCAGTTCTCAGTTCTTCAAGCCTTTCCTACCCCAGGGCCTTTGCATCTGCCATCCCCTCTGCCTGCCTCCTCACATCCTCCTGGTTCTCCCTCATTTGGCTGTGGGCTGTGCTCAGATAGCATCTTATCAATTGGGCCCTCCCTGTGGCCTTCTATAAAGTATCCCCCCTTCTCTCTTGCCTGCACTCCCTGCCCCACCACCATCAGCTTTAGGCTTGCTCCACAGTTATGGAGAAGGCACTGGCACCCCACTCCAGTACTCTTGCCTGGAAAACCCCATGGACAGAGTAGCCTGGTAGGCTGCAGTCCATGGGTTCGCTGAGCGCTGGACACGACTGAGCGACTTCCCTTTCACTTTTCACTTTCATGCACTGGAGAAGGAAATGGCAACCCACTCCAGTGTTCTTGCCTGGAGAATCCCACAGATGGAGGAGCCTGGTGGGCTGCCATCTATGGGGTCGCACAGAGTCAGACACGACTGAAGCGACTTAGCAGCAGCAGTACAGTTATTATATATGTTATTTCTATGTTCAGCTTTTTATAGTTATTTATTTGTTCAGTTTCTGTCCTGTTACATCAAAATATACATCCGAATGTAAATGCCTTAAGGACAAGGACTTTATTTACTTTTACTTTAGATACTTCTTTATAGGGGGTACATCGCATATGGTCGATCCATTCATCCTTTGATGGACATTTGGATGTTTTCCACCTTTTCACTGTTACAAATAATGCTGCTGCAAACTTTTGTGTACAAGTGCCATGTGAATGAGGAAAGCTTTGGTTGGACATCTTCAAGTCAGTTCACAGATGCTGTCTTTGAGGGGTATTCATGCCTGGAGCCATGTCCCAAATCTCCCAGTGGCTCCTGAACTCATTGGTTTCAAATTATGATTGTATTTTTAGAGGGCTGTGTTACTTATCCCAGCAGGCTTTCTTTTGCTATAAGACTGATTTATTATTACTGTTTCCACTCTCTGTGTGGTTGGCTGGGTATCCCTTTAATGCTGCCACCTGCGCTTCCTTTCTTTGTACAGACTAGTTAACATCTTATTTGTTTGTTTATTTTTATTTTGACTGTGCTGGGTCTTTGTCCTAAAGCTCAGTCTTCTCTAGTTGTGGTGCTTGGGCTTAGTTGTAGGATCTTATTTCCCTGACCAGGGATTGAACCTGAGTCCCCTGCATTGGCAGGTGAATTCTTAACCACTGGACCACAGAGAAGTCCCCTAGTTACCCACCTGATGTCTCTTCTAGTTTTACTCTGCTCAGCTATGTGGCTTTATTTGACTCCATCCTCAGAACTGATTGTGTTCTCCCTAGAGCTTCTCTTTTCTGATGAAATTTGCCATCCTGCACCAAGAACCCTCGACTCTAAGTGGATTTGTCTGAAACGTGATCTTTGAGTTCGTCTCATTCCAGTCAACTTCGTTATCTCCTAATTGCATTACCCACGACCCCAGTAGAATTCCAAAAAGCATTTATAGAAGATGCATTAAGTTTGGACTGCTGGTGAGGCTGTGATGACAAAGGCAGCCTCAGGGCTGCTCTGCCAAGTGCCAGGGTTTGAACTCAGGGTAGCTTTTTTCCTTTGCCCGAAGGAAAGCATGTGCAGGTTTGCTCTGCAGGGCATCTGTAGCAGCAGCCAATCTTCTTGGGAAGGAGAATTGAGGTGCAAAAGGCCAGCTCTTTCATTCTGCTCTGAGGACACAAAGGAGGGTTTGTTGAAAATATCTGTCAAAGGTGGGTGGGATTCCAGAGATCATCCATGTCTCACGTGATCAGAGAACCTTTTAAAGATGAATGAATGAATTGATGTTTTTCTTTTTGGCTGCACTGGGTCTATGTTACTGCATGTGAGCTTTCTCCAGTTACGGCAAACAAGGGCTACTGGCTAGTTGCAGTGTGCAGGCTGCTGCTTACAGCGGCTTCTCTTGCTAAGGAGCATGGGCGCTAGGCACACTGGCTTCGGAAGTTGTGGCTCACAGGCTCAGTTAGCTGCCTGCAGGCAAGTGGGGTCTTCCACAATCAGGGATCAAACAAGTAGTGTCCCCTGCCTTGCAAGGTGAATTCTTAACCACTGACCCACTAGAGAAGCCCCTGTCCAGAGCACTTTTGAGTGCGTTTTCCTGCGTGTAGATCAAACCTCAGGGCCTTTGCACGTGCACTTCCGTGTCACTCAGGACTCTGTTCCTCTGTCGCCACATTGGGAAGGTCTTCCCTGAACAGCCTGCCCCCACCACTCACCTCCCACCTTCACTCTTGGCCCCCTTCCCGGGCTTTCTTTTTCTTTACAGCACTTATCTTCGCTTTGTATATTATCTATTTCTTTGTCTCTCGCTGTTCCTCAACAGAACGCAAGCCCCGTGAGAGTGCATCAACCAGTGTTACATCTTTAAAACTTAACACGGTTCTCGGAACACAGGAGGGACTCAGTAAGTGTGTGTTGAGTGAATGCATGAATGCATTTGCTTTTTATGAAAACCCTTGGGGCAAAGGTACTGTTAATGCCGTCATGTGGGAGAAGGAACCAGAGTCAGATGACTGGAGACAATTACTCAAGGTCACAAGCTGGGATGTGACTGAGCCCTGAATTGAGTTGGCTCTTCTGGGTCCCTGGGCTCCAAGAGAGCCTCTGTAGGTCCTTTGGAAATTCTCAGAAAAGGCCACAGTCTTCAGCAGGAAGTGGCAGACGAGGTGCACAGAATGGAGTGGAAATTTTAAGAGCTACGGAGCAAGGATTTCCTGTGACCTGAGATGGAAAACAGGAAATAAATGAAACCTGGAAAAACAGCGGTGGAAGAGACTTGCAGTGATCAGGGAGGGCGGCAGTGGAGGGAGGGAGGGTGACTCAGTGGAAGTGGCTGCAGGAGGTCGTAAACCCGGAGGAATCCCTCCACAGGATGTTTTAGGAGCCTGTGATGGACGCAGGGCCCACTGGTTCCCTCAGGCTGTTCCGTGCATTTCCCCCCACCCCTAGTATGCCCTGATGTCTCTCTGCAGAGGATTTAGCAGTCCAGGGGAGGAGACGCAGTACCCTGCGACCATGAACTCTTGAGTGCTGTGCTCAGGAGAAACAACAGATACCCCAGGTCCCACTGGATCTGACTGTGGGGTGCGTGCTGTGACTTTTCTGTGGGAGGTGGTACTTGTATGGATGGGGAATCAGGGTGTCTTCCATTTGTGGAAACAAGTTGGCAGAAAAAGGAAGCCGGTGATGGCGCCAGAAACCTCACTCAGGATTATCAACTTGGCTAGTGCTGGTGGTCACAGAGCATCAGGTGCTGATGTGAGGAGGTCAGGACTGGAATCCAGAGGCTCCCGGGCCGCCTCCTGTTCCTGATTCTGGGCTTGCTTTCCGTGCATGTTTTAACGCAGCCTCAAGTCCTGCCTGTAGACTTTCCCACCTGTTCCGTGCTGGCTCTCCAGAGACCCACAGCCAGAACCTCCTCCGAGAGGCTCCGGGGGACTTGTCCTTGCCGACAGCACACAGACCACACGTGCTGTGGGGCTGAGAGAGAGGGGACTGCTAAGCCCAGTGCATCAGAGCACAGGAGGGGTAGAGCGGCCTGGGGATTGAAGAGAAAGCATGTGAGGACCCCCGCCCCCATCTCTGCGCCTGGGGCCCCAAGCCAGGCCTCGCCCTCGGGGTCCTCAGAAAGAGACCCTTAGCCCCATGGGTGGGTGAATGCCCCAGGGTGAGTTAGAAGCCCGGGATGCCGCTCGAATTCCCGGACTCTGCGTGGGACTGAAGAAGGACTTTTAAAACTAGAGCTGACAGGTCAAAATAAACGCCCTCCATCGTGAGGAGCAGCCCCATTTGGGCCTCTGAGGCTGCCTCAACTTCAGGCTCTCCAACAACACCCTGCATTCAGTGTCCGCTTCATGACCCACGCCTGGCTGTGCGCAGCTCTCCCCACCCTGCTTCCCCGCCCTTGCCAGCGGCCTCCTTCCCATCTCACCGGCCTGTCCTTGTGACTGGAGTGGCCAGGACTCGCCTTAGGGTGCGCCCTGTGGAGACGCAGCAAGGGAAACAGGATTCTTGTCTGAAGGCGCCCTCGGGCTGGGGGAGGTAGTGGGAGCCTGTGTGAGTGTGTGTGTGAGTGTGAGTCTGTGTGTGTGTGTGCGTGTGTGTCTGTGTGTGAGTGTGCATGATTGTGTATGTGAGTCTGTGTCTGAGTCTGCGTGTAGATGTCTGTGTGTATTGCTGTGTGAGTCTATGTATGTCTGTGTGTGAGTGTATGAGTGTGTGTGTGTGAGAGTGTGCATGATTGTGTATGTGAGTCTGTGTCCGAGTCTGCGTGTGGATGTCTGTGTGTATTGCTGTGTGAGTCTATGTATGTCTGTGTGTGTGAGTGTATATATGTGTGTGTCTTTGTGTGAATGTGTGAGTGAGTCTGTGTCTGAGTCTGTATGTGGATGTCTGTGTATTTCTGTGGGAACCTGTGTGTGAGTGTATGAGTCTGTGTGTGGGTATGTGTCTGTGTGTATTTCTGTGTGAGTCTGTGTGTGTGTGAGTGTATGTATGTGGATGTCTTTGTGAGTGTGTGTGTCTGTGTGACTCTTTATGTCTGTGAGCATATGTATGTGTATATCTTTGTATGACTGTGTCTATGTATGTCTTTGTGGGAGTGTAGGTATGTGTGGGTCTTTGTATGAATGTGTTTCTGTGTGAGTCTATGCATGACTGTGTGTGTGAGTATATGTATGTGTGTGTCTGTGTTTCTGTGTGAGTCTGTGCATATGTTTGTGTGAGGGTGTGTGTCTGTGTGAGTCTATGTATGACTGTGTGTGTGTGTATGTATACGTATCTCTTTCTATGAGTGTGTGTGTCTGTGAGTCTATGTATGTCTATGTGTGAGCATATGTTATGTGTGTTTCTGCATGTCTGTTTTTGAGTATATGTATGTGTGTGTGAGTATATGTTTGTGTGAATGTGTCTTTGTATGTCTGTGTGAGTGTATGTATGTGTATGTCTTTGTATGAATGTGTTTCTGTGAGTCTATGTATGTCTGTGTGTGAGCATATGTATGTGTGTATTTCTGCATGGCTGTGTTTTTGAGTATATGTATGTGTGTGTCTGTGAGTGTATGTTTGTGTGAATGTGTCTTTGTATGTTTGTGTGAATGTGTCTTTGTATGTGTGAGTGTATGTATGTGTATGTCTTTGTATGAATGTGTTTCTGTGAGTCTATGTATGACTGTGTGTGTGTATGTATGCGTATCTTTCTATGAGTGTGTGTGTCTGTGAGTATGTTTGTGTGAGTGTGTCTTTGTATGTCTGTGTGAGTGTATGTATGTGTATGTCTTTGTATGAGTGTGTTTCTGTGAGTCTATGTATGTCTGTGTGTGAGCATATGTATGTGTGTATTTCTGCATGTCTGTGTTTTTGAGTATATGTGTGTGTGTGTCTGTGAGTATGTCTGTGTGAGTGTATGTATGTGTGTGTCTTTGTATGAGTGTGTATCTGTGTGTGTGCATGCACACGTGCCCTCAGGGCAGTTCTTAGGCCGGAGTGTGGACACTCTGCTCTAAATGGCTTCCACGCCCAGAATGGGCTGCTGGAGGCCTCTGGCCAGAGAGAGGCAAAGACTTCTGCGCCGGTCCAGCCTGAGGAGGACATGGTCCCAGACCCCAGCTGTGTGGAAGGGAGCGGGAGCTAAAAGGGGAGCGCAGAATGGGCTCTCAGGAAGCTCGAAGCTGCCCGCCATCAGCATCCGCTTGGGGCAGCTGTGCTGAGAGTCAGTGTGGCTCTCCCTAGCCAGGCTCACTCGGTGAATCACCCAGAGGGCACCCGTGCCTCTCACTCTGGTGGCTGCAGGGCACTGCTGCCCGGCAGATTACGGGCCGCTCTGATCTGGAGCAATGCGGCTGAGTGGAGGCAGGTGGAGAAACGACCCAGACAGTGACGGGGGCCGCCCCAGCCGCACAGTGCCCGCGCTCGTGGTGGCAATGAGGTCAGGGCAGTCTGCTCCGTGACAGATTTGGGCCGCCGAGGAGAGAGGAGTCCAGGCTTGGTGCTGACCGAGACCAGTGCAGATGGAGTGGGCCACAGTTGGGGAGTGTGGATGGCACAGAGTTTAAGCCAAGGAGGACTCTGAAGGCCGAGTTTCCTCTGCTGTATCATGCACACCTCTCAGTGACAGTCTTTCCTCTGAACACAACGTGGCATCACTGTGTCCCCACGCTGCCTTGGGCAGAAAGCCCCCTCTTGGATCTGGGCACAGAGTTGCAGTTCTGAGCAGTTCAGGCTATGACGTATTGAGTCCAGCGCCCGAATTTTGTGGACTCAGGTTTGTGTTAAGACAGTAGGCAGTGATGTGCTTTTCAAATGCAAATTTTAGGAACATTTATTTCCATAGGTCCCTTAGCATTAGCATTCTCCAGGTCCCAATTAGCCTGGGCATTTTAGGATGCCTCAGCAGGGGAAGAAAGCCATGCCTGGGCCTTGTTGACTCTTCTCAGAGCCAGCAGCTGGCAGGACTCATGTAAAGATGTGGTTTCAACCCAAGGCTGAGTGATAAGGTGGTACTTTGCAGAATGTAAAAAATGTGAACCCTTGCTTCTGCAAAGAGCTTGGCTGCTCTACCACAAATCACATTTGTATGGCATTTTACTTCCAAAGGGCAGCTTTAGTCATGGAGAAGACAAAAGCTCTAAGTTGTTTTTTTTGGACAGCAAGAGAGATGAGACATAATTTGTGTTTTTGAACTCTGCTTTCAAATCACTTTATAAATGGCTTTAAAACTGTCATAGTGTGTGTTCAGGCTGTTACAACATAAATACCACAGCCTGGGTGGCTCAAACAACAAACATTTGTTTCTCACCGTTTTGGAGGCTGGGAAGTCCAAGATCAAGGCCCTGGCAGATTCAGTGTCTGGTGTGCGCTCACTTTCTGGTTCCTATAGATGGCTGTCTGCTCACCGTGGCCTCACATTGCAGAGGGGACATGGTTGCTCTCTGGGATCTCTTTTATAAAGCACTAACCCCTTGGACTGCAAGATCAAACCAGTCCATCCTAAAGGAAATCAGTCTTGAATGTTCATTGGAAGGACTGATGCTGAAGCTGAAACTCCAATACTTTGGCCACCTGATGCGAAGAACTGACTCATGGGGAAAGACCCTGATATTGGGAAAGATTGAAGGCGGGAGGTGAAGGGGATGACAGAGGATGAGATGGTTGGATGGTGTCACCAACTCAATGGACATGAATTAGGGTAGGCTCCAGGAGTTGGTGATGGACAGGGAGACCTGGCGTGCTGCAGTCCATGGGGTTGCAAAGAGTCTGACACGACTGAGTGACAGAACTGAACTGAATCCCACTGATGACAGTTCTAACCCTCATGGCCCAGTCACCTCTCAAAGACCCCATCTCCTAATATGAGAACACTGAGAATTCGGATTCCAACATACAAATTCAGTATACAACATACACATTCAACCCCTTCCAAAAACTCTTTGTAAATGATCCAGAAGAGCTGCCTCTGAAGTTTTTTTTTTTTTTAATATCTGTTTATGTATTTATTTTTGGCTGTGCTGGGTCTTCATTGCTGTGTGTGGGCTTTCTCTAGTTGCGATGAGTCGGGGTGACTCTCTAGTGGGGGTGCTTGGACTTCTCACTGTGGTGGCTTCTCTTGTTGTGGAGCACGGGCTCTGGGGGCACAGGCTTAGTTGCTGTGTGGCATATGGGATCCTGGCAGACCCGGGATCAAACCTGTGTCCCCTGCATTGGCAGGAGGATTCTTAACCACCGGACCACCAGGGCTGTTCTCTCTGAGCTAGTTTTGAAATGCCTTAATCCATTTGCATTGCTAATGGTTTTCTTTATAAAGAGGCACAGACATGATTAGATGATAGGAATCTATGTCTAAATGAATGCAATGGTTCTTGCTTTTATATTTCTTTTAAATAAAAATTCTACATGATGAAAGAGCTTTTTAACTGTCAGAGCATACCGGGGAGGTTTAAGGAAGCGCAGAATGCAGTTCTCTAGTTTGATTGCACAGAAGTGGACTGGGGTCTAGATTAATCTATAAGCACAAATAACTCCTTGGTAGCTCAGCTGGTAAAGAATACACCTGCAATGCAGGTGACCCCAGTTTGATCCCTGGGTTGGGAAGATCCCCTGAAGAAGGGAAAAGCTGCCCACTCCAGTATTCTGGCCTGAAGAATTCCATGGACTGTATAATCCATGGGATCGCAAAGAGTTGGACATGACTGAGTGACTTTCACTTTCACAAATCCCATCGTGAAGCTTCTGTGGTGTCCTATGGTAGAATAGCTACCCTAGTTATGCTTTTCTTTGGTTAATAATGCTATTTGCCTCTTTCGCTCCCCTTCTTGTACACAGGAGCTGATATGGGAACATAACCCCAAAGCATTGCCACAAGGTGGGGACAGATAGCACTTGACATACAATAATACTCCAGGCTTGGATGAATCCATGGCATGCCAATAACCCCAGGTGAAATGAATTAATTAAACCCATTTTACAGATGGACTCACCATTTGATCCTGGTCCTGTTGACTTCCAGCTCCTGTTTTCTGTCCTATTTTCCTGGATCCTGTTCAGTTCAGTTCAGTCGCTCAGTCGTGTCCAACTCTTTGCAAACCCATGAACTGCAGCATGCCAGGCCTCCCTGTCCATCACCAACTCCTGGAGTCCACCCAAACCCATGTCCATCGAGTCGGTGATGCCATCCAACCATCTCATCCTCTGTCGTCCCCTTCTCCTCCTGCCTTCAATCTTTCCCAGCATCAGGGTCTTTTCAAATGAGTCAGCTCTTTGCATCAGGTGGCCAAAGGATTGGAGTTTCAGCTTCAACATCAGTCCTTCTAATGAACACCCAGGACTGATTTCCTTTACGATGGACTGGTTGGATCTCCTTGCAGTCCAAGGGACTCTCAAGAGTCTTCTCCAACACCACAGTTCAAAAGCATCAATTCTGCCATGCCCAGGTTTCTTTATAGTCCAACTCTCACATCGATACATGACCACTGGAAAAATCATGGGCCTTGACTAGATGGACCTTTGACTAGATGGACCTTTGTTGGCAAAGTAATGCCTCTGCTTTTTAATATGCTGTCTAGGTTGTTCATGACTTTCCTTCCAAGGAGTAACCGTCTTTTAATTTCATGGCTGCAGTCACCATCTGCAGTGATTTTGAAGCCCAGAAAAATAAACTCTGACATTGTTTTCCCATGTATTTGCCATGAAGTGATGGGACCGGATGGATCCTGTTACCTATCAAATGTTAAATATCCAGATCCTGGAAGCTGTTATATCAAGTATCAAAAGCACTGTTTGGGGCTGTGGTTACTTTCAACAATGCAGCCATCTGAGAGGCACTCGAACATACCGCAGGAATAAAGGTCAAGGTCACTGCTTTAGCAGTCTCCCAAATCCCGTGGGCATGAGCTCTCTTCCTGTCTATGTTGTCTGCAAGATTCAATGCCAAGAGTTCTCAAGGGCAGATCTTCAGGCAGCCGGACCAAGAAGAAGGCTTTGCCCCCTGCTCTGTCTTGCCTCTTCCTCAAAGATGCAAGGTGGGTTTGCAATGCCTGTATCGTATCTTCTCTACCCTCATTTCTCTTCCCTTATTTGTTCAGGTGCTTCCATTCTGGTTATTTGCTCAATTCCTCTCCCTCGTCGCCTCAGAAAGTACCCAGGCAGGCAGCCCATCCATCAAAACGCAGTGCATGTCCACTTTCTCAGACAGAGCAAATGATCATAAAGGCTGCGGAGGAAAGCACGTGCACCCCGTTTCAGTGTAGGATCAGAGACTGGGAAAGTTGTCTGCAGGGTGCCCCGCAGCCTGCTCCGGGCTCCCTCCACCTCTCTTGGGAAATGGAGGGGAAGGAGTGGGAAGCGAGTTCAGCTGATACTGTCAGATGATGCTTACTAGCCTCCCGAGAGCTCTCTTTCAAGTAAACTCTGCAGAGTTCTGCTGGGATCATTGGAGACAGAGTGTGACTCATAGACTGGCCTTCTAGAACTCTCTGGACTCTTGTTTATTATGCGGCATGAAAGCGGTCCCACTAGAACAGAACAGTGCCGCTCGCTGATCACATCTGGTCGCTAGGGGAGATGATTAAGGCACCACAAACCACCATGGGGACAAATTGTACCAAAGCCTGGTCCTAACGCAGGGAAGTTCCGATTCAGACAGGGAGCGAGAAGGAGCTGGGATGGAGACACGTGACACCCCTCCACTACTGTGTGCACATGTGTGCAGAGCACCTACACGCTTGCACACGCACTACGCACATACACGCCCATCATCTTTATGCCCTAACGACAGGCACTGCACTGCTATTAGTCACCTTAGGGTGGCCCTGGGTACTGGTACCTTTGTGCTTTGCATGAGTACCAACACCTCTGCATGGAAACCTCTTTCTTTTTCCTCCACCCCGTGGATCTGGCAAACCACGGTGCTTCATGTAGAGTCAGCTCAAGGGTCTCCTCCTTTGGAAGCCTTCTCTGAGCCCCCCTATCCCCACATACATACACAGGGGCTCCCTTCCAATGATGCACGTGGCACGGCCATCCTTCATCATCAGTCTGTGATATGGCATCTGTTGCCCATGAGCCTGTCTCCCCATTCTACCCCGAAGAGTGAACCATGTTTTTTCATTGTAAAAACGGATGTTGTGTGCATCAACTTGCCTGGCACATACAGGCCATTAGTAGATCTTTGTTAAATGAATGAATGAGCAAATGAACAAGTGGAGGAGGAGGAGGATTGCTTTGGAATATCTGGCCATCGTATGTGGACACGTAGAACTCGTTGTTCTTATGCAGTACCGTTTCTTACACTTGTCTGTCTCTCTAGTTATTATTCTCTTTCAATTAGGAACACTACCAAAATCTGCTTTGGACTTGGTAATCCTCAACCTATATATATTGGGTTAGTCAAAAATTAGTATGGGCTTTTCCATGAAATGGACGGAGAAGCCTAGTAGGTTACAGTCCACGGGGTCGCAAAGAGTCAGACACAACTGAGCGACTTCACCTTCACCTTCACCTTCAATGATTTCTTTTCTGGTAGACGTGTTAGAAACGTCCCTGCTGTTGCCAAGGCTGGCCTCTGTGTTCTCACCTGAGACATCTCTGTTATCCCATGCAAGGGATCAAGCTCCCTCTCCAGGCCCTCCTGATGGTGGAAACTGGGCTCGGTTCCAGCCTGAGTGGTGGGAAGTTGGCCAGAGTTAGCCGCTTGGATTGCTGGCTAGAAGGAAATTGGAGCTGGAAGCAGTGGTCGATTTCTTGGCTTTATGGGCCAGAACTCCCTAGCATTATGTTTGCCATGGCGACCGAGGCAGTGTAGTGTTTTCCCCTCTCAGCTAAGTGCTAAAAGGCGAAAAGACTTTCCTTGCTCACGTGGAAAAGCATTTAACTCCAATCAGGAAAAAAAAATGTCTTGGGGCCATTAAAAAAAAAAACAAAAAACGAAAGGCATTGGCGTTGAAATATAGCACCTTTGCCCAGGCTGTTCAGAACATTCATAAGGAATGTCCTGCACGTGGAGGAGAGAGGTAGGGTTTGTTCCGAGCTGCACTTCAGTGTATGATTTAAAGTGTGGCCACAGTGCCGGGTATTTGCATACTTGTCCTGGGCCCTGTTTTTGAAACAAGGAGAGATGTGATGAAATCCGCAGCTGGGGAGCTAGCCCCAAGCCTGGGCAGCTGGGGCTCCAGCAAGGCTGTGGAGTCGCTTGTGTGAGGTGCCTGTAGGGTAGGGGGAGGTCTGCATGCAGTCCCGTGCCTGCAGCCAGCACAGCAAGGTTGACGTGGAATTCTAGGTCTGTGACCCTTCCCTGCGACACTCCTGCAACATGAAAGCAAGGAGGTAGGGGATGAGCTGTCACTGGTTCGCAGGGACCCAGAAGGAGCCCTGGTGAAGCTTATTTATTTATTGTTGTTTAGTCACTCGGTTGTGTCTGACTCTTTGGGACCCCATGGACTGGAGCACGCCCGGCTTCCCTGTCCTTCACCATCTCCCAGAGCTTGTTCAAACTCATGTCCATTAAATCGGTGATGCCATCCAACCATCTTGTCCTCTGTCCTCGCCTTCTCCTCCTGCCTTCAATCTTTCCCAGCATCAGGGTCTTTTCCAATGAGTCGTTGTTCACATCAGGTAGCCAAAGTACTTGAGCTTCAGCATCAGTCCTTCCAATAAATATTCAGGGTTGATTTCCTTTAGGATGGACTGGTTGGATCTCCTTGCAGTCCAAGGGACTCTCCAGTGTCTTCTCCAGCACCACAGTTCAAAAGCATCAATTCTTCAGCTCTCAGTCTTCTTTATGGTCCAGCTCTCACATCCATACATGACTACTGGAAAAACCATAGCTTTGACTCTATGGACCTTTGTTGGCAAAGTGATGGTCTCTGCTTTTTAATACGCTGTCTAGGTTGGTCAAAGCTTTCCTTCCAAGGAACAAATGTCTTTTAATTTCATGGTTACAGTCATCATCTGTGCTAGATGGTTCTTTTTTAAAAAAATAAATGAATGGACCCATTTTCCCCAACACCCTCATACCTCCAGGTCTCTCCTGACCAAAAATAGCTAGTGAGTGTGGATCCCACTGCCATGCAGCGTCTTGCCTTGCAAGACATGCCTGCACAGACGTGAAGCTTCCTTCTCACAACCAGCAGCCTCCCCCAGCCAGAAGAGCAGACGAGGCTGATACCTGTTTGGCACACAGGGAGTGTGTGTGTGTGTACAGATCCTTAGGTAGTTATAGGCTTATATGTTAGAGTCTCACTATTGGCGAATTGTATATTTGCAAACTCACCTACTCAGTACTTTATCTGAAACCTCAGGATCAATCCTTGTAACACTTTTGTGATCATCTGTCACGTGTGCAGAGCACCGAAACGTTCGAGTGCCCCCCCGCCCCACATCCCCAGCGAAGGTCACCTGAGGCCATACCCTGCCTGCTTGTTTCAGCTCTGCTACCGTAAACAAGTGTCCTTTCTGGGGTCTAGTTCTTGCTGCATTTCTGTCCTTTCTGTTGGTGATTTTGCTGTTTGAATATATTCTTGCCTGGAGAATCCCATGGACAGAGGAGCCTGGCGGGCCACAGTCCAGGAGGTCGCCAAGAGTCAGACATGGCGAGCGACTAACACGTTTCACCTTCACTTTGCTCTTTGAAAGGACCCCCGGGCATAGTGCTGAAGCGCTGTCTAGTGTCCCTAAGTGCGGGAAGACTGTGATATGCCTGATGGGGAAAAGAGGTGTGTGATAAGCTTGGTCCAGGCATGAGTGACAGAGCTCATGTTGGGCTGCAAGTTCAATGTTAATGAATAAGGTTCAATGTTAATTAAATAAGGTGTCTTGAGCCTGGCATGCTCATGGGATCACAAAGAGTTGGACACGACTGAGCAACTGAACTGAACTGAAGCAGAAACATACTAAACAAGGTTATACATGGATCTGTTGATGGAACTGCTGCCTCCAGAGGCTGGCAGGTGCTAACTAACCATGTAGTTCCCCTGGGAGCAGTGGTTCAGTGTTCACTAATTCCGTCTTTGCAGAACCTACATGAAGCAGAATCACGTGATTCATGAGTACTGAGAATGAATTGAATAAAGTGCTTCATGCAAGAGTTTTACATAGACTTTTGTATCTGCGGTGCCACATTTGGAAACATTTGGCTGTGGTCATGTGGAGAAACCTCTCGGACACAGATTGTGGGCTCACGTGGGTCTGGTGCTGGGGTAGGGGTGGGAATGGAGAGGAGGCAGCTGCTATGAACAGGACCCCAGGAAGATGCTGTGTACTGACCTATACTCTGGGTGAGAACCGAGGCCCAGGGAGCATCCTAACATTGCCCCCAGTTTGCTTCCTGTTACTCTCTGGTCCTCTGCGGATCTCGGCTATGAGATGAACTGTGCCCCCATCCACACAAACCCTGGAAAGCGCAGGGGGTGGGCCCTGGGGTAGGGGACTGAGATGGAAGGGTGAGGACTTTCAGCTCTCCACTCCCTCAGTCCCCAGAAAAGAAATGGTAATGGATATCCAGGAACAAAAATGTTCCTGCAGGCCCACTGCAGCCAGGTGCTGCGCATTCGATCTCATCTGAACTTGACAGTGATCATCTCCTTCTGGTGACTTGGAGCAGTTGCACAGAGGTTACCTGAATAGTCAGAGGACACGGCTAATAAGGGATCAAAATTAGATTCAAGCCTCAGTTAACTAATGATGCAATGAATGGGCATTGGTGGGTGACTGGAAGAACAGCAGGAGGAAGCTAGGATTTTTTTCTGAGTGTATAAAATAAGGGCCTACCTGGTGGCTCAGCAATAAAGAATCTGCCTGCGGTGCAGGAGACATAAGAGACCTGGGTTCAGTCCGTGAGTTAGGAAGATCCCCTAGAGTAGGACATGGCAACCCACTCCAGTTCTTGCCTGGGGAATCCCATAGACAGAAGAGCTTGGTGGGCTGCAGCCCAAAGGGTCGCAAAGAGATGGACATGGCTGAGTGACTTAGCACGCAGCATGCACGTCTAAAATAATGGTTCCTTTGAGGAAGATGGAGTTGCCTGAGTGACCGCAGGGGACGACGGTGAGTTAAGACCATGGTTCTCAGTCTGGGATGATTTGTCCCTTCGAGAATGTTTGGCGATGTCTGGATTCATGTTAGGTTGTTGAGGATGGGAGGATGCAACGGGCATCTAGTGGACGGAGGGCAGGCATGCTGCTCAATATCCTGAGATGCACAGCGCTGCCCACAACCAAGAATTACTCAGCACTAAATGTCACTAGTGCTAAGGCTGGGAAGACCTGAATTAAGATGAAAGCAGGTTCTTAAAGGAAGTGTGTTGCTCAGATATCTGGGGTCCGAATGTGGAGACCCCCGAGGTGCCTGCAGACAGACCAAAGGGAGACCGCAGTGTTGTGACTGCGAGGGATAGCGTTTTTATTATACTGGGGGTTTCCCGTTACGTTTCCTCTGTTGACAGATTAGAGACTGTAATCCGGAAACTTCAGCAAAAGTATTTCCTTCAGACCTGTCATCATTCCTGGCTCAAAGTTGACTTTTTCTTTGTACATTCTCTGTATTAAGTAAGACGTACTCTGTCTGTGAGCCCTGCGGTCCCGTGGTGGCAGACGAGATCAGTGACGAGAGAGACAGTGTCCCCAGACCTGGGAGGCCAGGCTGGGGGCCTTTTGCTGTCTGTAATGACCACAGGTGTGGGCACCGCTTGGGGCCTTCACTGGGATCTGACACTAAGGACAAGTCCAGGGGCAGCAGTGGGTCCCAGAAAACAAGGTCCCAAGGGTTTAGACTGACCTAAGTTTAGGGATGTCCCTGGTGGCTCAGACAGTAAAGACTGCCTGCAATACAGGAGACCCAGGTTTGATCCCTGGGTCAAGAAGATTCCTAATGCAGGCAATGGCTAGCCACTCCAGAATTCCTGCCTGGAGAATTCCCTAGACAGAAGAGCCTGGCAGACTACACACAAGTTTAGGGACACCATTGACTTTTTATTTCTCAGACTCTTCTTACTGTTTGCGAGGTTTGTTTGTTGGGTGTCTGCAGGCCTATTTGCAGTATATATTTGCGGTGTGTCCTGGAGGAGCTGGTGAAGTTTTCAGAGACAGACTCATGAATAAAAATGAATTGTGCAAATTCCTTCCTGTGCTGGGAGTATTTGCCGATGTTGGGGAGGGGGGCACTAAGCTGGGGGCATGTGTCTTAGCCTAGAGGAGACTGAGGAGAGTGAGGGATGTCTCAGCTGAGTCACTGTCAGGACCAGAAGGTGGAGGAGGAGTCCAGGAAGAGGGAGGGAGATGCTGGAAGGTGGAAGCAGCCAGGCAGAGGGGGGACTTGGCTGTGGGAAGTCAGCTTAGCCTGGGGCAGATGGATAGACCCAAGGCCATGGAGAACCAGGTGCCCCTGGAAGAGGGATCGCTGAAGTTTCAAGGGATTTACCTTTAATTTTTTTTTACTTTGTATTTTTTAATACAATTTCTAAAGGTTACTTTTCGTTTACTGTCCATTAGAAAATGTCGGCTGTAGGTTGTTCAATACATCCTTGAAGCTCTCTCACACCCAGTAGTTTGTGCTCCCTGCTTCCTGCGCTGTCACGGCTAGTTTATCTGTGAGTTTGCTCCGTTTTTGTTACATTCAAGAGTTTGTTGCATTTTTTAGATTCCCCTTATAAGAGATCCCATACAGTATTTGTCTTTCTCTGACTTATTTCACTTAGCATGATGCCCTCCGAGTCCATTCATCTTGCTGTAAGTGGGAAAATTTGCTTCTTTTGTGTATATGTATCATATATGTAGGGCTTCCCTTGTAGCTCAGCTGGTAAAGAATCCGCCTGCAATGCAGGGACCCCAGTTCAGTTCCTGGGTCGGGAAGATCCCCTGCAGAAGGGAGAGGCTACTCACTCCAGTGTTCCTGGGCTTCCCTGGTGGTTAAGAGTCCACCTGCAGTGCGGGAGACCTGGTTTCAATCCCTAGGTCGGGAAGATCCCCTGGAGGAGGAGGGCATGGCAACCCACTCCAGTATTCTTGCCTGGAGACTCCCATGGACAGAGAAGCCTGGCGGGCTGCAGTCCATGGGTTCACAAAGAGTCAGCCGTGATTGAGCAACTAAGCACAGCACCGCACATCATAGATAGATAGATAATGTATATACACACGCACACACACAAAGAAACACACATATGTATACACCGCACCTTCTTTATCCATCTGTCGATGAACACATAGGTTGTCTTCATATCTCGCCAATTGTGAATAATGCTGCTGTGAACATTGGGGTGCATGCATTTATTGAGTTAGTGCTTTTTTAAATAAACCCAGGAGTGGAATTTTTAATATCAATACCAGGTCCTATAGTAACTCTAGTTTTTTGAGAGACTTCATGCTGCTGTCCACAGTGGCTGCACCAATTTTCATCCCCGCCAACAGAGTAGCAGGGTTCCCTTTTCTCCACATCCTTACCAACACTTGTTATTTGTATTCTTTTGATCACAGCCTCTCTGACAAGTCTGAGGTGATATCTCACTGTGGTTTTGATTTGCATTTCCCTGATGATTAGCAATGTTGGTCATATTTTCAGATGCCTCTTGGCCACCTGCATTTCCTTTCTCTCGAAGAGGCAGGATCCCTCCAAGAAGGCAGACCCGCTTCCAGCCTCTCTACAGTGGGCAAGTGTAAGGTCTCTCCAAGTGTCATGATAAAGCTAGTGTCCCATTTTGCATCAAAAGAGAAGACTATTTCTTCATCGAAAAGCTGGATACCTTGCTGGGCACTAGATACCCTTCCCAGAGGATGGGAGCCTGGGTGTCTGGCTGCCTGGGTTCCCACCCAGCATCTCTGCCTGCTCACTGTGCGCTGTGGGTCATTCACTTGATTTCTCTCTGTCGCAGTTTCTTGTCTGTAAAATGAGTAGATACATCATTGTTTTTTTTTTTTTTAATGAGATGAAATGACTTAGCACAAATAAGTGAAAGTGTTAGTCATTCAGTCATGTCGGACTCTTCAGGACCCCATGGACTGTAGCCCTCCAGGCTCTTCTGTCCATGGGATTCTCCAGGCAAGAACACTGGAGTGGGTTGCCATTTCCTTCTCCAGTGGATCTCCCCAACCAGGGATCAAACCCATGTCTCCTGCTTTCCAGGTGGATTCTTTACCATCTGAGCCACCAGGGAAGCCCAGTGCAAATAAAGTAAATCCTCAGTTAACATCTGCTAGCATGTGCCCTCTTTACCGTTTAAGGGAGGCAGTGGAAAAGAACTTGGAGAGAGAGTGTCAAGCCCCAGGCTGAGCTTGAGAACTGGCAGCCTGATGTGCTGCAATTGGCTGTCAGAAGTGCACTGTTTTTAATTGAATTTGAACGCCTTTGCCTGGGGCTGGCAGGATCCACATTCTATCCTGCACCCCAACCCCCTCCCCAAACCTGTCCAGCCTCACACACTTAGTAACCCCTGATCTTGGCTCCCTGGACACAGGGGCAGAGAACAAGGAAGCTGTGGTCCATAGGGAGGAGAAGATACGGGGGAAACTGCAGGATTAGCCCTGAACTGAGCCAGCTGTCACACCCACAGACATGGGTGTGAGCCCTTTTGATAAAGTGGACTGTTTTCAAAGGCCGGATTCTGCCCAGATGCTCACTGATGATCAGTTTCCATGGCAGCAGGTTCCCAGGCCAGGAGGGTGCCCCGCGAACCCAGATGGTGGTTGTGGGCCTGTGTCCAGCTTGACCCTTCCTTGCAAAGATGGCTCCCTCCTCCCGCTCCCTTTTTCCATCCCACTCTCTCCTTGCACTCCCACCCCAGCACCCAGGGGGCGCTCCAGGCAAGAGCCTCCCCTGGCATACAGCAGCCTGGAGAGCAGCGCTTGCGACAGAGCCCGGTGGGACCTCGTGCCCTGGAGAAGGCGGACCTTAGGCTGAAGTGTGATCTTGGGCAGCTTCCTCGAGCCTCACAGTGGGTGTGACATTCTGCCTGTGACGTCGGGGTACTGGTTTGGCTTGCAGCAACTCTCTGTGATTGTTAGGATGCCAGAGACAGGCGGTGCATACAGAAGGGACTGAAAAAACGGTGGGTATTTACTCTGCAAGGAATAGGCATTCAAAATCATTCAGTTAGTATTATTTCTCAAAGCATGGCCAGGCAGTCCACAGCCTAGGACTGCAAGGAGGCATGTGTGTGCTGATTGGGGTAGGGACCCAGACTGCCCTGGGGAGAAGGTGGTTGGAAACAAAGGTATTCTATAGGCAGAGAATTTTTTTTTTTTAAGTTTTAACCATGCATAGCTTATTTTTAATTTATTTTTTAATTGTTCCAGCTTTATTGAGATATAATTGATATGTAAGTGTGCTGGGCTGTGTCTTCAGAGTAGGAATGGAGTAATGTCCTGATTTGGGACTGCTCTCAGGCGGATTTTGTAGCTTGGCGAAGGGTCCTCAGGCTCACTGGGACTCTGCTCTCCCAGATCCAGGCTCAGCTTGTTTCCCTACAGGTGGGAAGTTGGGCTGCTTCTGGTACAAGGCACTCTTCTTAGCATCCTCTCTGGCCTCCATTACCTTGAGGAAGACAACAAAAGCTCCTTCTGTATCTTATGCATCTAGGAGGGGAGGTTCTGGACCAAAAAGGAGTTTGAATCTCTGCTTTCTGCTCCTTGTCCTGTGATGGGGAAGCAAAAGTATTTTGCCTGAAGCTCTTTATCCTTTAAAATGGAAATACTGGAGTGCAGAGCCTGCCTCTAAAAACTGTAGGGACTATTGGATGTGCTAACCCTGGTGAATGTTTAGAACACAGAGCACTCCATGAATATTCACTATCATGATGAAAAATAATCTGATATCTGCTATTATCATCATCTTTAGCCACTCTGAGTCCCATTCTGTCAGATAGTAGAAATATAACGGGAAGGACTTCCCCGGTGGTCCAGTGATTATGTCTTTGAGTTCCCAATGCCGAGGGCCTGAGTTCAATCTCTGGTCAGGGAACTTAAGATGTTTCATGCTGTAAGGTGGAACCAGAAAGAAAAAAGAAATATGATGGGAGCCACAAATGCAAGCTGTAATTGTAAATTTTCTACTACCTTAAAAAGTAAAGTAGCTACAGTAAAAAAAAAAAAAAAAAAGAACAGGTGAAACTAATTTTGATGCTATATTTAATCCAAAATATCTACAATATCATTTTGACACTTGATTGATACAGAAAGCTATTTCACAATTGATACATTAGCTATTTCACAATTGTCCTTGGATACTAACTTTTTGAGACCCAGTGTGAGTTACACTTTCAGTGCATCTTCGTTCGGACCAGCTACATTTTAATAGTCCTGTGTGGGTAGTGGGTACCTTATTGGATAGCATTGCTGAAACCATATATATGATCTGCTTCCAGAATGTGCCATCATCCCTCAAGATTTCCGCTTATCATACTCTCCCTCATCAGCTCCATTGTCTTTATTGGATAATTCCTATTTATCCCTCAGAGTGAGGTCTGGCATCAGATTCTCCTGGGAGAATTTTGTGACCCCCTAGTCTGAGATAGGGCCTCTCTGCCCACAGGTCCGGACCGTTGCCTGCATCCCGTGGGCTTTGGTGGATCACAGGAGCAGTGGGGAGGGGTGAAATGGAAGGGGTGACTGCGCAGTTATGAATGGCAACCCAAAGGAACATTGGCAGGCATATCCATATTTACTTCCTATTCTACCTTTCTGTGTGTTTGGACATGGTTTACAAGCAGTGGTATTTCTCTACACTCATTGCTTAATACAGTCTTGGATTTATGTGATTATAGTGTAGGTTTTAGGTGTATCCGATCATGTGATCTGGCTGAAGTCAGACTCCAGAACCTTAGATGGACAAACAAATTCCACAAAAATTTGTTTAGCTCTTTGTTGTACAGTGGAAGAACAGAAATGAGAGGAGACGTAAGGAAATGCTACGTTCTACATTTAATAGTTGACAGACTTACAAATAGTATCTGATTGGCCAAAAAGTTTGTTCAGGTTTTCCACGCCATCTTACAGTAAAACCCAAATGAACTTTTTGGCCAGCCCACTATTATTAGGATTGGCTACTGTCACATTCATAACAACTAACCTGTGTTTTTTCCTTAAACATTTTATTTTGTATTGAGGTATAGCCAATGAACAAACAATGCTGTGAATGGGCACAATGTAGTTTCAGGTGCCCAGCAAAGGGGCTCTACACATGTACCCATTCTTCTGACTCAGGAGGGAACATAGGTATCCCTATGGCTGATCCATGCTGATGTTTGGCAAAAAACAACACAATACTGTAAAGCAATCACCCTTCAATTAAAAATCAATGCATTTAACTGAAAAAAACTCCCCCTCCTATCCAGGCTGCCACCTAACGCTGAGCAGAGTTCCCTGTACTATACAGTTGGTCCTTGTTGGTTATCCACTTTAAATATAGTATATGCACATGGCCATGCCTAACTATCCCTTCCCCGCCATCCTTTGCCCCAACAACTGTAAGTCAGCTGATCTGGTTTTGAGCCCTTTTTCATTCCCTGTGAGGCCTTTGCCATATTGCCTAGTCTTTACCTGTCTCAGTTTCCTTGCCTGCCAGCTGGGCATAAATTGACCATCTGAGAGAACTGTGATAAATAGAAAATACATAAGTAGAGACTATTAATTTCCATCTGGTAGAGTTTGCTATTGTTTGCTTTTTAGTTATTCACATGTAATTTTGATAAGTCATGATTCTCTGTTTTTCTTTTGAAAAAAAGAATTATTGATCCAAGACTGAAAAAGGAGTACTAAGCTCATTCATGCGATGCTGTTCTTTTCAATGTCTCCTTGTTGCTAATTTTCAGATGCTGAAGTACAAGGTACTTTCTCCATACCATCTATCTTATATGAAATGACCTTGTTTGTTATTTTTCTTTTCTTTTTTAAAAGTCAGATTTTTTGAGATATTACCTCTGATAAAATGTACTCTTTCAAGTGTACTGTCTGAGTTTTGACAATTGTGTATAGTTGTGTGAGTACCCTTGTAATCCAGATATAGAGGTCCCATCACTGGTGAAAGTTGTCTCTGCCCTCTTCCCAGACCGCCCCCTCCTGCCTTTCCTGGCCCCTGGCAGCTACTGGTCTGAATACTACCCTTATTGACTTGTCTTTCCAGAACGTCTTGTGAATGGAACCATTGTGTATGGAGCCTTTTGTGTCTGACTTCTTTCATTCAGCTCAATGCTTCTGAGATTCAGCAGTGTTGGAGCACTACCTGTAGTTGATTCCTTTTTATTGGTGAATAATATTTCATTGTATAAACATATCAATTTGTTTATCCATATGTCATTCAAGGGACATTGGGCTGTTTCAGTTTTTTGACAATTATGAATAATGCTCCTGTGAACACTTGCCCACAGTTCTGTGTTTTCATTTCTCTCTGTTAAATACATAGATGTGGGATTGTTGAATTTTATATATGTCAGTTCAGTTCAGTCACTCAGTTGTGTCCAACTCTTTGTGACCCTGTGAATTGCAGCATGCCAGGCCTCCCTGTCCATCACCAACTCCCGGAGTTCACTCAAATTCACGTCCATCGAGTCAGTGATGCCATCTAGCCATCTCATCCTCTGTTGTCCCCTTCTCCTCCTGCCCCCAATCCCTCCCAGCATCAGAGTCTTTTCCAATGAGTCAACTCTTTGCATGAGGTGGCCAAAGTATTGGAGTCTCAGCTTTAGCATCATTCCTTCCAAAGAAATCCCAGGACTGATCTCCTTTAGAATGGACTGGTTGGATCTCCTTGCAGTCCAAGGGACTCTCAAGAGTCTTCTCCCACACCATAGTTCAAAAGCATCAGTTCTTCAGTGCTCAGCTTCCTTCACAGTCCAGCTTTCACATCCATACATGACCACTGGAAAAACCATAGTCTTGACTAGACAGACCTTTATTGGCAAAGTAATGTCTCTGCTTTTGAATATGCTATCTAGGTTGGTCATAACTTTCCTTCCAAGGAGTAAGTGTCTTTTAATTTCATGGCTGCAGTCACCATCTGCAGTGATTTTGGAGCCCCCCAAAATAAAATCTGACACTGTATATCTCATTTTAATATTGTTCTTTCTATTTATGTTGCCTGATATTTTTCTGTCCATTCTTATATTTTTATACTTTCTAGGGCTTATATTTTACGTGCTTTGTCAAACAGAATATATTTGGATTATGGTTTATCTCTTTAAAACTCATTCTGGCTTTTTTTGAATTTCTCTCCTTTTATATGGATTTTGTGTTTTGTGTTTGCTTATTTATATATTTTATCTTTCCCTTTATTAATTACTGGTGTGAATTGGAAGATTGTTTTTAATCCTAGTAATGCTTTTCATTAGATTGTAGACCTGTATTTCTCTAATCATTATAGATAAGGGAAAAAAAGCTAGGAGTAAGATCTTCCTTCCCATTGAAAAAATTAGAAATTCATTGACTTTCTTCCTTTGTTGTTCAGCTAGCCCTCAGCCAATTTCCAATTGTTAATATAATCTAAGGCTATAGTCTCTGATTCTGTATAGACTCAGGTTCTCACTGCATAATTATTTCTACCATAAAGTACGTCTTCAAGCTCAGTTTTTGGCTTTCACACTCAATTTTTAAACCAAAATTTTAGCAGCCATTTATACTTCATTCTTTACTTTTAGATGATATTGCTCTTTGCCTTTCCTAGTATCCTGGGACTTTCTCATTCTTGAGTTCTTGATTTTAGTTCTTGAGTATGTGTTTGAAATGTTTTCTCAGTAAAAGCATGTGGATGGTGTATTGGATTTGCCAAGAAGTTGGTTCAGGTTATCCATAATGTCCTATGGAAGAACCCGAACAATTTTTTTGCCAACCCGATCTGAGTTCCTGAGTATCAGAGAAGGCTTTGTGTTTCTTTTGACCTCAGTAATGAATTGCCCAGGTAGAAAACTTACTTGTCACAGTCATTTTTCCTATCACTATGGAGCTGTTGTCTTTTGGTGGAAGAGTAAGCTAAGATCCGCCTGACCTCTGTTCCTTTGTATGCAGATAACATGCTGCTTTACCTTCAAGCCTGTAACCAACCAGCCACGTCCTCATGGTGCATGGCGAGAAGCGAACCGTCTGTCCAAGGATATCCTGATACATTTCCTGTTGTCAGTGAGACACTGAGAGGAAGCGTCTCCTGGCAGCTCTAGAAATGGTTTTCATTAGGTTGTAAACCAAATAATAGCTCAGTACATTCTGGTTTAATTAGAGAGGAAAGAAAAAATGTTGGGAATGTACCCCAGGGAAATGGAGTCCTAAGACATCGCAGGAAAGAAGAGCCAGAGGCGATCTTTTCTTTGCAAGCACACCTTACTAGAAATGCTTTTAATGGTTGAGGTTAAAAATGTATTTTCTTGTTTTTAATATTACCAATACTTTTAAAAACTGTATTCACTTGTGTTGGCCGTGCTGGTCTTCGCTGCTGCGCGGGAGTTTCTCGTGTTGGCTGTGCTGGTCTTCACTGCTGCACGGGAGTTTCTCGTGTTGGCCGTGCTGGGTCTTCACTGCAGCGCGGGTGTTTCTCGTTGCAGCGAGCAGGGGCTGCTCTCTAGCTTTGGTGTGTGGGCTTCCCCTTGCAGTGGCGTCTCTTGCTGTGGAACCTGGACTCTAGAGCACTCGGGCTTCAGTAGTTGTGGCGCACAAGTGTAGCTGCTCCATGGCATGTGGGGTGTTCCTGGGTCAGGGACAGAACCCGTGTCTCCTGTATTGGTAGATGGGCTCTTTACCACTGAGCCACCAAGGAAGCCCCCAAATAACATCTTCCAAATGGTCCCCCCCCCCCAGTGGACTCTAAACGCAACAAGGACAAGGACATTGGCCATCTTGTGTTTTGCTCACTGTTGTCTCCTCAGAACTTGCATGGGACCAGGCACAGGAAAGACCCTCACTCAGTAAATGTTGACTGTTGACTCACATATTGAAAATGGAAATATTGATTATTGGATCAGATGTTGGACCGGATAATCTCCTACATAAACATAAACAACATGCCTTTTGCTTCTAGTTGGTTTCCTCCCATCAGCACTTCGGGGGAGATTTTTAGATTTCTCAGATGCACCAGGGCTAGGAAGGATGTCTGCTGGAGGTCATTGGTCAAAGTCAAATCCATAAATCAGTTACCAGAGGGTTTTTCTCACCCATAAATTATAGCCTCAGTCCTGCACAGCCCTGTCCTCCCATTATGGTTTATGAAGACGGATTATTTCTGATGTCGATATTTCCAATCCTTTAATTCATTCTTTCCTCAGTGAACTAAGCTCCCTCATTCTTCAGTAAAAATGGAGCTGTGCATCAGTGCCTGGCATCAGCACAAGGGAAAAGCTTTCTGTGAGCATATGGCCTTTAGAATGAAAGCCAGTGATCTTTAGTTCTTAATTACCCAAACCACTGACTCATCTAAGCTCTGGTCCATATTCCAAAGAGGAGCAAAGGATTTGGATGTCAGTTTAAGTCTTAGCATCTGTTCTGTATTCAGGGCTCAGAGTATGGGAATGTGCCCTTTTTCTTTTTCTCTCTCTCTTCTCAGTGGAAAGTACTCCTTTTTCTGTTCCCACTAGAAAATTTGTACATGTATTAGAATTTTCCCACCAGAGTAGATTTAATAATTACCCAGGTGTTTACCTTTTGGCAGCATATGCTAATGATTTTAGATTCATAGAACAAATTCAAGTCATGATTCATTCAAATCATGAATGAATTCAAATACGAAAGCTGCTGTTGAAAACAGGAGTTCAGGGGCCAGCAAACGATGGCCCACAGGCCAAATCCTGTTTTTATCAGTGAGCCTAAATTAGTGACTCTGGCCTTTTACAGGAAAACTTTTTGCCAACTTCTAATCTAGTTCAGTGCTTACAGTAAGCTACCACCCTCAACTGCCCCATCTGCTCCTCTGTCTCTCCCGTTGGTTCCCTAAATCGATGACCAGCCTCAGTACTCTTCAGTACAGTTGCTTGTTTGTGTCTGACTCTCTGTGACCCCATAGACTGAAGCACACCAGGCCTCCCTGTCCGTCACCACCAACTCCCAGACCTTGCTCAAACTCATGTCCATCAAGTCGGTGATGCCATCCTACCATCTCATCCTCTGTTGTCCCCTTCTTCTCCTGTTCCTCACTTGGGCTAATTACCACTTATGAGTTCAGACCTGCAATTTCACCTCTGACGTACAGATGCTTCATCTGCGCAAAGAGAAGTGTAATATATTTCTTGGTGTTAAGCCTTGTACCACGTTCGTTTACATGCATAAAGCACCTGGCATGGTACTTGGCAGTTAGGAGACCCTCAATCTATATTCCCCTTCCTTCTTGGTACCTCTTTGCCAACACATGTGACCGTCTATCCATGCTAGGAAAAAAGTTAATGGCCCCAGAGTGCACAGAAGTGAATTTGCAGTCACACAGCCTAGGTTTAAATCACTGCTTTGCCCCTTCCTTACCAGCTATGTGACCTTGACCCAGACATTTAATCCCATTAAACCTGCTTCCCAAATGGTGATAATAATAGTGTCTATTTCCTAGTCATATTGTGACTACTCAGTGAATAATGCATGATAAGCGCTTAGCAAAATGTCTTGCACCCAGTATGTACTACGTGGCCCCACGTATCATTTTCATCATCCTTATTACTGAGGTGCAGGCTGCTGGTGAGGATGGTGACTTTCACCAGCTCTGCTCCCATTTGTCGGCCTCACCTCTGCCCCTGAGCTCCACTTCTGCAACAAAGAACGCAGGCATCCTCCTGGGGGGAAGTGAAACTCAGTTTCACCTTCTGAAATGGGGCATAACTAAAAATAAAGGGGGCTCAGTGGAGAGGCTAGATTTGCACATTTTGGTTTTTTATTCTATTTAAATCTTTTTGTTGTTGTTTTTGCTGTGGGCCATTTTTTAAAAGTCTCTATAAAATTTGTTACAGTATTGCTTCTGTTTTTTGTGCTGGGTCTTCACTGTGGTCAGTGGACTCTGTTGCCCCACACATGGGCTTCTCTCCTGTTGTGGCGCTTGGGCTCGGTAGTGGTCAAGCTTGGGCTCTCTACTTGTGGTCCGTGGGCTTAGTTGCCCCGCGGCATGCAGGATCTTAGTTCCTTGATCAGGGATCGAACTCGTGTCCTCTGCACTGGAAGGTGGATTCTTTACCACTGGACCGCCAAGGAAGACCCAGCACATTTCTTTCAGGTGCACTGTCTGTTTGCCTTCAGAGTTCTTGCATCCTTCGCGGGTCCCCTCCATCTTCACTGTGCACTTGCAGCTTTATGTCCCTTCCCAGCTCTCAGGGGACTGCTGGGGTGGGAAGAGGACACCACCCTCAGGTGGAGCTCCACCCCCCACCAAGTCACGTTTGTTCATTCATTTGTTCATCCATTCACTTTTTCACTCAACATTCATTTTACTCTTCTGTGCACAGAGAGATCAAGGGAGATGAATACTTAGCTCTGCCGTTAAAGAGCCCAGCATCTTGGGCCCCGATTTTGAGGATGTGTTGGAAAGGCAAGAACTCGAGGACTGGGGAAGTAGGGAGTTTTAAGTAATCGAAGTGAAAGATGGTGAGTGAATGAACAGAGTGATGGAGGGTTCTAGGCTAGGATGAAGCTCTCATCCTTACGAAGTTTCTCATCTTGTTTCCAGTGGGTCCCTTCAAAACACAGCTCCTTGACTATAAATCCCCCTTGCCCAGGGATCATTCTGCAGGGCTCGTGCGTCCCTGCCTCCCTTGGGAGCACTCTCCCTTGCACGTTTCAGCTGCGGGTGATCAGAGGGCAGGCTGGAGTCACTACAGTGTGAGCGAGTGTCTCTTCCTGTCCTGGGGTCCGTGAGCAGACCCAGCCCCCAGGAACACCTGCTTCCAGTGTTTGGTGCGTGCTGGACAGAGGCCATTGGCTGACTTTCCCCAGACCCAGGACACGGTGACTCCAGGAAGGACAGCACCTACCCACCCTCCTTGTGCCCTAGGGGCCGGGAGACCGTATGTCAAGCCCCTTATGGAACAGTGAGTCCCCCTGGGGTGGAAGTGCCCTGCAGCTGTGGCTTTCTTGTCAAGCACAGGCCTGGGAGAGCCAAAAATAGCCTGCCCTGGGACCAGAGCCGTCCAGGAAGTGGTGAGAGCGAGTTTCCTCCCTCCCCGGAGAGCCAGCCAGCATTCCTCGTCCCAGGCAGCCTGGGAGGGTAGCATCCTGGTCTGGGGAGGGGTGACTGGGATCCTCGGGTTCCTGTCGCATCAGCCAGGCCCACCTTCCTCTCCCAGCTCCCTGCACCCTTTGTGCCAGAGCTCTCCTCAGAACCCCCTGCTCCTGCTCAGAAAGCCCCGCCAGATGCCATCACCAGCCAAAGGAAAGCGTGACCCAGCCTGCGAGGTCGCTTGGAGTGTGCCAGATTCTCTCATCTCCCATTTCGCTCCCCCCTGCCCCCCGCCCCCACCCCCGCCCAATTCCCTTTAGCTCCCATTGAAGTTACTCCTCAGCTTTTCCCAAACAAGCCCATGTTCCTACCTCGTGGCTTTTTGCTCTGGCCATTCCCACTGTGAATACTTCCTGCCTGTGGACATCCTACAGGTCCTTCAAGGATCGGCTCAGGTGCCAGGTCCTCCTGGCATCATAGGCGTTATCGTTCACCTTGGACTCTTCGGAACAAAATTCCCAAACCAGAACTGCCTGGGCAGACCTGGCCGTGAATCTCTCCAAGAAGCTGTTGTGAAAAGGAGCGGGTCCCTCCCTTTCCTAGTCCGCTCACTTCTTTCTTGGTAAAACCCTTGGTACAGATGCCAGGCTGAATATGAACATCAGCGTAATGAATATGGACATCAGCGTAAACGTTCAGTTCCTGTCCCGGCGTCTCAGCTCCGTGGACTGCTCTCCCTTCCCCAGCCTCCAGCACGACCGCGTGCTTGAAGGTCGATTCATAGAATCAGCCTGTGGGGGAGCGGGTTTGCCTGGGACGTGCCAGGTTCCACGCGTGTTCCTCTGCACCACAGCACTGCTCAACCAGGTTACCCACATCAGCCCCAGAGGGGGCAGGCCCCTGCCATGAAACCCTGGCACCCTGTTTCAGCTGGCAGGCCAGACTCTCCCGACTTTAGGCAGCTGCCTCAGGAGATCCTGCCAAATTTGTGACAGGAAGAGTTAGCTGATGGTTGCCAGGAAAGGACCGCCTACGGGTCATGCCAACCACACATTCCTTGAGGTGGGAAACGTGGCGTGGCTTCTTGTTTTGCATCAGTAGATCACTAAGCAATCAGAGCAAGGCCCCCAGCTCTAAAGTGGCTTAGTCCACGCACAGGAGTACCTGTTGAATTAACTTCACAGTCCGGCCTCAAATTTGAGGGGTGGGCTCTTGTGGTGCCATGGTAAAGAAGCTGCCTGCCAGTGCAGGAAATGCAGGAGACTCGGGTTCAATCCCTGGGTTGGGAAGGTCCTCCTCCCTGGAGGAAGAAATGACAACCCCCTCCAGCATTCTTGCCTGGAAAATTCCATGGACAGAGGAGCCTGGGAGGCTGCAGTCCTTGGGGTCACAAAGAGTTGAACACAACTGAGCGCACACACTCACTCTCTCCATATGAGAAATAGTTGTAGGAAGTAAACTTCTATACTTTAAGAGCCCTGTTGAAGTTTCATTTAAGAATTCATGAGATTAATTGCACCCAGAGGAATAATTCCCAAACTGGTTTTTTTTTCCCCCTTTTTTTAGCTAGGGAACTCTTTATTCAAACAAATTCTTAGGCAGACATCCAAAATGGAAAACGACGAAATAGAGCTTTTCTGGGTGAAGGAGATGATGGGGCTTGAAGGTCCATGCATCCCCCAGCCAGCCCTCTCTCCTGAGTATCTGAGAAAACAGCATTTAGGGAGGAAGACCTCTGCCTTGGAATCACAGGTGACTTGGGTGGCTAACGGGGGAGGCACAGGACAAGTGTGGCAGAAGAACAGGTGCTGCCCACCAGTGTTGCAGGAGGTGTGCAGTGAATACTGGGGTGGCCTGGATTTGCCCAGAACCAGCCAGCTCATTCATGAAGGCACCCCAGTGAGTCCCAAGGCCTAGGCTGCCCACACCACAGCCAGCAGGGGCACGAGAACCCATCCGAGTGTGACTTACCTGCACATCCCAGGAACTGCATGGCTCCATGCCTTCCCAGAATGGCATCCCTGCTCGAGTCCACGGGAACCGCGGCAAGATACAGCTCCATCCCCAGGAGAGTGCCCTCTCCCTGTGGCTGCTCTTTAGTGTTCAGTCATGTCTGACTCTCTTGTGACCCCACGGAGTGTAGCCCGCCAGGCTCTTCTGTCCATGGGATTTCCCAGGCAAGAATACTGGAGTGGGTTGCCATTTCCTTTTTCTCCAGGAGATCTTCCCAATCCAGGGATTGAACCCACGTCTCCTGCATTGCAGACCGATTCTTTACCACTGAGCCACCAGGGAGATCCCATCTCTCTATGTATCCCCTTAATTATTCCATGCTGCCAGGGGTGAGGCTCATCAGAAGCAGCAGTCACGTTTTAACAAGTCACAGCTTACAAGATGCACTTGACTTCTTGCTGTAGCAGTCGATGGTAAGTGAACAGGCATGGTCCTGTGTGCTGAGCGTTTCATTTCATTTTTACAACACTCCCATGAATATTGCCCGGTTAAGAATTTTAATAACGAGACCTAGGTACCTTTTCCCCCACATTTTTCTCAGAGCATGGCTTTGAGAGTCATTGGGCAAGAGAAGAGAGTTGCTGCTTATTTCTAGAGCAATCCTCAGGTTGCCCCTGCCCTTCATCCTCATCCTTTGTCTGATCCTAATGGGCATGCTGTCCAGCTGAGGCAATGCAGCTGGTTTCTAATTCCAGCTTAATCTTTAATTGACTCCCCTGGACGGACTGAGAGCTAAAATCCATCAGGAAGAAACACAAGGCTGAATTTCACCCCAGTGCTCAGCACACTTTTAAAAGTAAATTATTTATTTCCTTCTCGAGGCTGTAAAAGCACATTTGTTTGGCTGCAACATGGGGAGGCCGTGGGGCCTGATTTTTCACTCGGTGAAAATCAAGATTTAATACTTGTGACCAAAAGCAATAAAATAGTGTTGATGGACAGAAGCTTGATATCAACATGAAATTTGCCATGGGAGCAGAAACAGGGTGGAGGGCAGTTGGAATTCCCCAACACGTGCATAGATCTCTGATTGTAGAAGTCCTGATGCAAGGTACTCCACCAGGGGTACATCCCTGAATCCTAGCAGCGCTCTAATTTGGGTCTAGATGCTGCCGTGTGTTGTAGCATGAATCTGTCTATAGTAACTAGGCTCATCAATCAAGGAGGGAAATGAGGACAGTTACTAGGGAAGAGGTGAGACACTCGGTGGAGGCGGACTCGGTTCCTGCTCACGTGGTTTTCCAGCTCAGCCACTGCACCTCTGCCCCACTCCCAACCAAACAGGGATTCTGTTTATCCAGACAGGGAGCTGCAGGGTCAGGTTTGCTCTTGTTTCGTCACCCTCTGAAAAGAAGGGTCTGTGCCTTCATCAAGGTTTGCTTGCTTGCCAGGCCTATCCAATTTGTTGACTTTTCTCAAGGGCCAGTGGTGGGAACCCAGTGCTGAGACCTAAATCTTCTTTCCAGACTATTTCTGAAGCTTCAAAGGGAGATAAAGGTCTGTCTGATAACCTCTCTCTTCAGCTGTGTTTCCACAAGTAAAGAAAAAATGAAAATTTAAAGAAGATTCCCTGGAGGATTCAACTGTCCTTCTTATTGGAGATTTATGAATAATTTTAAAAGTGCAAAATGTTCACAAAGTCTGGGTACCTTGGTACACTTTTCCTGAGAGATAAGATGGTATATTTATGTGAACGCATCTAGATAAGGGTGTCCGAATGCTTTGGGTTAGTGAAACTTTGATCAGAAAGTTTCTGTAAGTGCCAAGAATAATAATCTTTATTTATATATAAATTATGCACTTGTATTACTTTGTTAACATAAAAGTTAAGTTATGGAACAGACCAACACATAAAAAGAGGAGACCTGAAATAAGCAGTATTTTTAAATGTCATCTAGCTAATCCTGATGGCTTCATACTATCAGTTCACGATGAAAATAGTGATGTTTATTATATTATAAATGATTTTGAGTATAAATCGATATTTCAAATTATTTTCTCCACGATTTCACATTTGTTGCTGATCTTTTTTGCCATTGCTTTTAACCTTGTAATATGTCTGACAAAAGTTTTGCTTAGGGAAATATGAGGCCTTAATATGAATTTTCATAAAATGTTCACACTACATTCCCACCACCCATATCAGGTAATGCAGCATACAGAAGCTTCCAGCATGGCTTCCCTTGGCGCTACCCACCCACTTTCCCCCAAAGTAATCAATCCTCTGATATCTATTAATGTGGATAACCTTTACCTGTCTTTGAGTTTTATATTCAGGTGACCCAGCAACATGGGTTTGAATCGCAGGGGTCACCTTACATGTGAATACTCTTCAATAGTAAATACGACAGTGGTATATGGTCTGCGGTTGGTTGAATCTGTGGATACAGAAGGCCAGCTCTAAGTATGCAACAATCCCCATGTTGTTCAAGTCGTCCAAGGTGAAAGTCACTCAATCGTGTCTTTGTGACCCCATGGACTATATAGTCCATGGGATTCTCCAGGCCAGAATACTGGTGTGAGTAGCCTTTCCAGGGGATCTTCCCAACCCAGGGATCAAACTCAGATCTTCTACAATGCAGGCAGATTCTTTACCAGCTGAGCCACAAGGGAAGCTCAAGAATACTGGAGTGGGTAGCTTATCCCTTCTCCAGCGGATCTTCCCGACTCAGGAACTGAACCGGGGTCTCCTGCGTTGCAGGTGGATTCCTTACTGAGGGGGCTATCAGGGAAGCCTACTGAAATGATATTGTACATAATCCATTGTGTATGGCTTCTTTTGCTCTGCACCGTTTGTCAGATTCACCTTGTTGGGTGTAGGGGTAGGGAGTTTGTTCTCCTGCACCCCGTGGCATGATGGGTACCACCGTTTCATCATCTACTTCATCCAGCATGCTCTTGGTGGACGTGTGTACAGTTGACCAGTTAGGGGCTGTCATGATTACTGCCCTCTGTGGGCGTTATAATGCTTAAGTTTTGGTCTGCATGTGTTTCTGTTGGATGTGTACCTGGGGGTGAAAGTCCTGGGTCATCAGTATCTTCATCTTTAATAGTTCTACTCAGACGTTGTCCAACATAGTTGGACCAATTGCATTTCCAAATGAGCAGACTTGGAAGACATTTTCATGTCTTCACAAACCCTTGGTATTATTGTCTTTTTCATTTTTTTATTTTTATATCATTTTTAAAGGTTACTTTCCATGAACAGTTATTGCAAAATACTATTTTCCCTGTGTTGTACAATCCATCCTTGAGCCTGTTGTATATCCAATAGTTTGCACCTTCCACTCCACCGCCATCGCCCCTCCCCACTGGTAACCACTTGTTTGTTCTCTCCATCTGTGTCTGCTTCCCTTTGAATATATTCACTAGAGCTTCCCTCGTGAGTCAGTGGTAAACAACCTGCCTGCCAGTGCAGGAGACACAAGAGAGGTGTGTTTGATCCCTGGGTCAGGAAGATCCCCTGGAGGGGAGGGCATGGCAACCCACTCTGGTATTCTTGCCCAGAGAATCCCATGGACAGAGGAACCTGGCAGGCTACAGTCCATGGGGTCGCAGAGTCAGACATGACTGACATATAGTCACTAGTTTGTTGTATTTTCTAGGTTCCACACGTGAGTGATAGCGTACAGTATATGTGTATCTCTGTCTGACTTATTTCACTTAGCACAGTTCTCTCCAAGTCTATCCATGTTGCTGCAAAAGGCAAAATTTCATTCTATTTTATGACTGGGTATACTCCTGTGTGTGTGTCTGTAAATATATATAGAGCACCTCATTTTTTGTCTTTTAACTTGAGCCCTTCTGGTGATACACAGTCCTTTGGTCAGACAGGGGGTACCCTAAGCCCTGGGCTTTACATGGCTCCCCTCCAGTGTGCCTCAGAAGGTGGAGGGGTGAAAGGGTTACCCCCTAGAGTACTAGTTGCAAGGGGCCCTGGAGTTCCCTCTGCCAAGGACCGCCAGACCACTTCTAGAGCCTGCATGTCCTGCAGAGAGTGACCCCCAAGGTGTGGCCAGAAGGTGCTGTCAGCAGTGGTGGGATGGAGCAGGAGTGAGTATGTGGAGCTTGGACCTGTGGGCTCTGGGATCTCCATGCCAGAGATGGAGAGAGAATGGAGCCCAGGGTGGGAGGAGGACCAGCAGGACCACGGGCCAGTTCTCCGCTCACCACAAGCTCTCCCTATCACCAGCTCTCCCCCAACTACCAGCTCTCCCCCAATCACCAGCTCTCCCCCAGTCACCAGCTCTCCCCCCATCACCAGCTCTCCCCCCATCACCCGCTCTCTCCCCATCACCAGCTCTCCCCCCATCACTCACTCTCCCCCATCACCAGCTCTCTCCCATCACCCGCTCTCCCCCCATCACCCGCTCTCCCCCCATCACCCGCTCTCCCCCATCACCAGCTCTCTCCCATCCCCAGCTCTCCTCCATCTCCACCTCTCCCCCATCACCACCTCTCCCCCATCACCCGCTCTCCCCCATCACCCGCTCTCCCCCCATCACCCGCTCTCCCCCCATCACCCGCTCTCCCCCCATCACCCGCTCTCCCCCATCACCCGCTCTCTCCCATCCCCAGCTCTCCCCCCATCACCCGCTCTCCCCCCATCACCCGCTCTCCCCCATCACCCGCTCTCTCCCATCCCCAGCTCTCCTCCATCTCCACCTCTCCCCCATCACCACCTCTCCCCCCATCACCCGCTCTCCCCCCATCACCCGCTCTCCCCCCATCACCCGCTCTCCCCCCATCACCCGCTCTCCCCCCATCACCCGCTCTCCCCCCATCACCCGCTCTCCCCCCATCACCCGCTCTCCCCCCATCACCTGCTCTCCCCCCATCACCCGCTCTCCCCCCATCACCCGCTCTCCCATCACCAGCTCTCCCCCCATCACCAGCTCTCCCCCCATCACCACCTCTCCCCCCATCACCACCTCTCCTCCATCTCCAGCTCTCCCTTCATCACCAGCTCTCCCTTCATCACCAGCTCTCCCCCATCACTGGCTCTCCCTCCATCACCAGCTCTGTGAATTCCATGTTTGGTCCTGTCTTCCAAGTTCAGGGTCTCTTGAGGAGCATGGAAGGCAAAGCCAGTGGAGATGGGCCCGGGGCACACCTGTGGGCAGGGTCTGTGTGGGTGAGGGGCTGCTCAGCTACTGTGCCCTATGTTTGCTGGGTGTGCAGGTAGTAGGGGCTTGGGGGTGGGTGATGGCGTGCAGGCAGCCGAGCCTTGGCTGGGAGATGAAGAACGTCCCTGAGTCCGCCAGTAAAAAGGACCAGAAAGTGGGCCTTAATCCTGAGGGTTTCCTGAGCCATCAGCGTAAGCAGCAGCTGGATGCTGGGGGCAGTGTTCCTCCCTCATCCTGCTGTGGCCTCCTCGGCTGCATCTTCTGGGCACTGTTAAGTCCCCCAGAAATAGAATGTTGGCCCCAGATGTAGCTTTAATTCTTTGGTGACCAAAAAAAAAAAAAAAATTAAGAGAAATAGGCGGAATTAATTAACGTATTTTAACCCAGTATAGCCAAGATACTTTCATTTCAGCAAGTGATCAACATACTGCTATTATTGGCACGATATTTACACTGTTTTGTGTGCTAAGTTGTGAAATCCGGCGGGTAGACATGCCTGTAGTGCACCTCAGGTCACGCCAGAGACTTCGTCTCCCCTGCTAAATAGTGCAGCCCTGTGGTGAAAAGTGAAATCAGTTTGCTTTTGTCCTGCCCATGGTATTTGATGGAAGCTGTTGCTCCTGTACAGTTGGTTGTTATAAAGGTATAATTTAAAATGAGGCTATGAACATGTTTTACTTAATAATTAACTTGTTTTAAACCCTTTAAAAATGGATAGTCGATTTACAATCTTGTGTTAATTTTGCTATACAGCAGAGAGATTCAGTTACACGTACATGCATCTTTCCCATGTTCTTTTCTATTATGGTTTGTCACAAGACGTTGAATATAGTTCCCTGTGCTCTACAGTAGGACCTTGTTGTTTATCATTCTATATATATAATTGCGTCAGCTAGTCTCAAACTCCCGATCCACCCTTCCCTCACCTCTCGCTTCCCCTTGGCAACCATGAGTCTATTTTCTATGTCTGTGAGTTTAACATTTAATGTTAAGACATGTGATGAGTGTGTCTCCATTTGCACTTTTCCTGTAGATGCCTGAGGTGGTGAGTGTAAGGGGTGGGGGTGACTCGAGCAGCCGTGGTCAGCTAGAGAGACCCAGCGCTGACCAGGCCTGTGTGTCCACGCCCAGGCGCAAGCAGGGACCATTCTTACTCCTCTGTGGGGCCACTCAGCATCTAGGTCTTTGCCTTTTGCACGCAGGTAAGTGTTTTACAAAGAAGGAGATCAGAGCTGCCTTGTTCTTCTTTTGCCTCCCTAGAAATGCTAATGTAATCCCTCATTCACTCAGCTTGTGTTAACTGAGCGCTCCTTATGTACTGGGTGCTAGGAAGCTGTTCTAGACTCTGAGGATACAGCGGTGAAAAGACAGAGGTCCTGCTCTCTTCGAACTGGTGTCGTTGATGAAAAGCCTGCTTGGTGGTTGTTGCTAGTAATAATAATAGTGCCACCACCAGTAGTCGACATGGCTCAAATGACACTCTGACATGTGACTTATTCTGAAGGCACTCAGGAAAAAAAAATAGCAATTATTTTGAGCCTTAGAAGATATAAGTAGTCAGCAGACACACCAGATATTCAAAGCGTCTATTAGAGGTGTTCCACTGGCTGTGCTAGCGGGATGTGAGGTTTGGCTGGAAGACATGAAGAGGACTCCTTTAAGAACACCTGCTGTGAATCAGCTTTGGCCCATAAGCCAGTTTCTGGGCTGTTATCTGTGACCTGACAAATAGTCGTTTCTTGCTTACAGATGGGGGGTGGTTTCTGGGGCCTGATGGTGTTACCGACCAGGGTTTTTGCCTAGAGGCCAGACAAGAAATTCAGGCTAGGCTTTCTTGGGGCCCCTGCTTCTGCAGGGGGAAGCGAGAACAGGTAACAGGTTCCTTTGGTTGCCCCCTCCAGGAGTGTGGGTGAGCTTCCTCCCACTTACACGAGTTCCTTATGTGCGGTGAGGGTAGGGGTGTGTCCAGGGTGTTTTGCCCACCCCTTGGGTGATGTGGTGTGCAGGGGGCTCTCGCAGTATCTTTTGCTCCTGACACTCTGCTTTAGCTCCAGGCTCTTCAAAAGTGGCAGTTGGATTTTTTGTCTCTTTGTATCTTTGGGGTCCAGAATTTGCCCCAACTGAGCATGCACGCAGTTATTTTTAGCTCCATACAGTTGCTTTGTATGTTGTTGCTGGAGGAGGGGTGTGTCCAGGTACAAGCACTGCAGCCTAGGGTCCCAGCCTGTCTCAATGGGAAGGAGATATACACTTAATAGACAACACAGATCAGAAGTCTGCCATCATCTGCTAAATGACAAGTAAAAAAAACTGACTTTATAAATTTACATGGAAAATGTAGTACTTAAAAAGTTAAAAATCAAGTGAACTATAGAAACATTTTGTTCCATGGGGTGGTTTTACACAAGGAGTTAAAAGGAGATGAAAACTTGGAGCTCAGTTAGGAAAATAACTAGAACCTTTATGTCTGTGTCGATGGCTTTCAGATGTGCGTGAATTCAGAGTCACCTGGAGGACTCACTACAACACACATCGCTGGTCTCCACCTCCAGAGTTTGTACTTTGTAGTTCTGGGGTGAGGCCTGGAAATCTGTATTTCTGATAGGTCCCCAGGTGCTAGTGATCAGGTCCCAGAATCACACTGAGTCTAGTCTGTTTCTTTACATTGCTGTTAGACACCGGAGCTTCCCTGGTGGCTCAGATGGTGAAGAATCTGCCTGCAATGCAGGAGACCAGGGTTCGATCCCCTGGTCGGGAATGCCCCTTGGAGGAGGACATGGCAACCCACTCCAGTATTCTTGCCTGGAGAATCCCACGGGCAGAGGAGCCTGGTGGGCTGGAGTCCATGGGGTTGCAGAAGAGTCGGATACAACTGAGCGACTAACACTTAGACACACACGGTACCTCGTGCTTTAGCTTCACGTGGATGATGCAAGCTTGGGCCACACACCCTATCATGCAGAACAAGGCAGGATACCACCTAATCGTGGGGGCAACAAATGCTAAGGGGAAAGCACAGCAGCTTCTGTCCGTGTTTTCATCGCTGCCTTAGGCTGACCTTGGTGTCTTTGACTGAGTCACTCAGATGATCTGTGTTTCCCTGTAGGGATATTAAAATTAGGCTCTCAGTAATCTGGCCCTTCCCTTCAGCTAAAATCCCGACACACTGACCTTCTGCAAAGTCTGCTAGAAACCAGACCCACTGTGTAGCTGTTCATCCAGCTCTGTATGTTGGTTGCTCACTCGTGTCCGACTCTTTGTGACCCCATGGACTGTAGCCCTCCAGGCTAGTCTATCCATGGAATTCTCCAGGCAAGAATACTGGGGAAGGTAGCCATTCCCTTTTCTAGGGGATCTTCCCGACCGAGGGGTCGAACGTGAGTCTCTTGAATTGCAGGCAGATTCTTTACCGTCTGAGCCAGCAGGGAAGCCCATGGCCTTGCATAAATTGCTCCTCTCCTGCCTTAACCCACTGGGAGGTTTGCTCTTCCACAGTGGCCCCCGTGCAGCTGCCACCTGGTGAATAAGCTCCTGGTTTTCCTGTCTTTCTCCCTCCAGACTCTTTCTTATATGTGCTTCGCGTGGACTCCTGCTGCAGCACTTGTTATATTACACTTGGTAACACACGTTGCCGGCTTACTTGGTAGACTCTTCCTGGGCATCAGACCCAGCTTCTTCAGTGTTGTAACCCCCCCTCTCCCAGCTGATGGAGAGCAGAGGCACGTAAATATTTATGGACTACACAATTAGATGCTTTAGTGAAAGCATCCCAGATTTCTCAGTCTATGAAAGTAAGTAGCATGAAGTCACAACCAATAAAGGGAATGCAGAGCGTTCAAAGAACTGATATTTGGAAAAGAGTCGCAGAGTCATGGTGCAAATAAGATAATAATGAGGATTCCTGAGATTTCCACTACATGACTCTGCATCCCAGTCAAGCCCAAATCTAACTCTGCTGACATTAATTATTTCATGGAGGAACCAAAGTGTTATTCATCTGCGAATAGAAAGCAATTTGCTGATACCAGCCCAGGGGTATGAGTGAATGTTATAAAATCGTTATCCATAAGCATCCGTAATCTCCTTTATATTTTGGCCACAGTTGATAGGTTATCAAGAGAGTCAGAGGACTGGTGTCTGAAGCCTCAGCTCCAACATAATCACTTGGGAAAATATTTGATGAGACAGTAAAAAGATTACGAGAATGAAAATTTCTACCATTTACCTAGAAAAAAGTAGCTGCAGAACTGTAATCATCTAGAATATTTTAAAATCCATTATCAGAGCGTCTGTGATCTCTTATGTGTATTTTCAATTACAGTGCTTATCACTTCTATGCTACACATACAAAAATTTAAAAAATCATACGGGATGGGGAGGACAGAGATTTAAGCCGAAGGAAAGTGGGGTTGAGGGGCGGTGAGGGGTGTTTGTTTTTTTCTTTTTAAGAGACAAGCGTTGGCCAGGGGACTATTTACAGTGTTGACAGGGGAAAGCAGAGTTTGTTTTGAAGAAATTGTGGTGTGCTAGAGTTTTGTGAAATGCTTGGCTATGTTTTGTCTTTTTCTCTAATTCATTGCCTGAGATAAAACGATAGCTATTATTAAAAGAGGAGGATGTCCGGGGGAAAGAATGAGGGGAAGGGACAGTTAGGGAGTTAACTGCTGTACACACTACTGTGTTTAAAATGGATAACCAACACGGACCTACCGTGTAGCACAGGGGACTTTGCTCAGTGTTGTGTGCAAGCCTGGATGGGAGGGAAGTTTGGGGGAGAATGGATACATGTATATGTATGGCTGAGACCCTTTGCTGTCTACCAGAAACTATCACAACATTGTTAATTGGCTATACCCCAATACAAAACATAAAGGTTTAAAAAAATTTTTTTTTTAAAAAAAAGAGGATGGCAGGGTTATCATCACTGTCTGTCCTAGGACTGGGCACATTAGTGTCCCCTGCCAGTGGCCCCATGGCAAACTTGGTTTCCTGGTGCCCCCTTCTTGACTCACCTGTTCTTCTCAAACTCCGGATCCAGTTATACTTCATCTGCCTCTGGGAGTCCCTGAGGCACCGTTCTTACCTCTGGCTCTTTCCTATATGTATTCAGTTGTACTTCCCTGGTGGCTTAGACGGTAAAGCGTCTGTCTACAATGCGGGAGACCTGGGTTCGATCCCTGGGTCAGGAAGATCCCCTGGAGATGGCAATCCACTCCAGTACTATTGCTTGGAAAATCCCGTGGACAGAGGAGGCTGGTAGGCTACAGTCCATGGGGTCACAAAGAGTCAGACACGACTTAGTGACTTCTTTTTCACTTTCACTTTCATACATTTACAAACGCCAATGGGACCTCTCCACTTGGACGTCAGCCTTGAAAGAAGAGAAAAAGACAAAGATCCCTCAACTAAACACGTGTGCTTTAACCCACCTCTCTTTCTGGATCTTTCCTCTTATGCAGACATGCCTTGATCAGCCCCTTCCCACTGCTTTTGCTCTTGCTTGCAATGCCTCCCAACCCCACTCTGGAATGGGGCTCTCAAATGCCAGTGCCTATAGAAACCAGGGAGAGAATTTGAGTGTGTGATGCTGGCAGGGCTGGGGTGACAATGGCAGCTGACAATTCGCTTCGGTGTTAGGGAGCAGTAGGGCCTGGAGGGGACAAGTGCCCTGGCTGAAGCAGGGCAAGCTCCCGTCCACCCTTGTGGTTGTTGTTGAGTCACTCAGTCACGTCAGGCCCTCTGCAACCCCATGGACTCTAGCCCGCCAGCCTCCTCTGTCCGTGGAATTCTCCAGGTAAGAACACTGGGGTGGGTAGCCATTAGCTTCTCCAGTGGATCTTCCCAACTCAGAGATTGCACCTGTGACTCTTGGATTGCAGATGCATTCTTTATCACTGAGCCACCAGGGAAGTCCCCTGGCCATTGGCCATCCTTACCATCTAAGAATGTGCAATCCCGGACCCAGGGTTACCAGATTGCTTTGTTTTTAAAGATAATGTAGAATCTATTTCTGTGTTTTGAATCACCTGATTTTATAAGTGATAATGTTGTTCGAAATTAAAAGCATCAGCATCCTTGGGATTGTATGAACACACTGCTGTATTTAAAATATATAACCAACAAAGGCCTACTGTATAGCGCAAGGAACTCTGCTCAGTATTCCGTAGTAACCTACATGGGAAAAGAATTGGAAAAAGAATAGATACGTGTGTATGTGTAACTGAATCCCTTTGCTGTACACCTGAAACTAACACAACATGTTTAATCAAGTATGTTCCAATATAAAATAAAATTTTTTTAAATTCCAAAAAAAGCATCCTTTGGCCTAACATTGAATAGCTCAGTATCTGTCAGTCCTTTGTGAACCTCAGCTGCCAGTTCGCAATCTCTGATTTAGAGATACCCAGTGCTATCTGGCGGAGAAGGCAATGGCACCCCACTCCAGTACTCTTGCCTGGAGAATCCCATGGATGGAGGAGCCTAGTAGGCTGCAGTCCGTAGGATCGCAAAGAGTCAGACACGACTGAGTGACTTCACTTTCACTTTTCACTTTCATGCATTGGAGAAGGAAATGGCAACCCACTCCAGTGTTCTTGCCTGGAGAATCCCAGGGATGGGGGAGCCTGGTAGGCTGCCATCTATGGGGTCGCATGGAGTCGGACACAATTGAAGTGACTTAGCTTAGCTTAGCTTAGCTTAGCGCTATCTGGTAAACCAAAGGTAAGGTCTAAAACTGTCTGATAGCTACATTATAAAAAATAAAAAGGAAGAGGAGCAGTTCATTTTAATTTGTTTAATTTAACCCAGTATTTCTCAAATATTTCAACATGGAATCAATAGGAAACAAAATGCTGGTGAGATACTTTGCACTCTGTTTTTGCACACTGAGTCGTTGAAGTCTGGTGTGTGCTTTACACTTTTGATGCATCTCAACTGCATGAACCCCATGTGACTACTGGCTATTGATCATCAGAGCTCTGGTGGTGAAGGATAAGAATTAATTACATACATACAAAATAAGGTGAGAGTTTATTCATTATGCTTGCGTTATTGTTCAGTCGCTGAGTCATGTCGGCCTCTTTGCAACCCCACAGACTCTAGCACACCAGGCTTCCCTGTCCTTCACCATCTTCCAGAGTTTGCTCAAACTCATGTCCATTGAGTCACTGGGTGATGCCATCTAACCATCTCATCCACTGTTTCCCCCTTCTCCTTCTGCCTCCAGTCTGTCCCAGCATCAGGGTCTTTTCCAATGAGTCAGCTCTTCACATCAGGTGGCCAAAGTGTTGGAGCTTCAGCATCAGTCCTTCCATTGAATATTCAGGACTGATTTCCTTTAGGATTGACTGCTTAGAGCTATTCTTGCTTGCATAGAGCTAGGTAATTTGACTCTTAGGATAAACCAAAGTAGAAGAAGAACTCGTGAGAATGGTGAGTCTAAAAATGACATAAAGAACTGTGTGGAAAAATTCTGGGTGGCACCAGAGTGATCAGTTACAGACTTTCAAAGGCCCCTCATGCCTGGCTGATGGGAATTTTTTATAGGACTTTCCTACTCAGAGCTCTGCTTGTCACACAAGAGTTCACAGCTGATGTTTGAATTCACACTTCAGGGTGGGGTTACACTTTGGATCGTTACAATGCTGTTGCCCTTCTGAAATGTCAGGGTGAGCATTTGTCCTTAAGCAAATTTAAAACAAAGTGAGTGTCACGGAAGTCAGTGTAAAATGGGGATGAATATTCTGAATTCAGTGATCACTTTGTCATTCAATCAAGATTTAGCAAATAGACTCACTGCTAAAGAGGAACATTTCCATTCAATATTTACTTTCGCTGTAGTTTCCTGTTGGGGAGCAGAGCCCAGCAGCTGTTGTCAGCTTCGGCCTAGAGAAGATGGTGACCACTAGTGAACCCTTTCTGAGCCCCAGCTCCATGTTTTTTTTAGGTTTTCTTATGTCTCCATCCATGGAACATTCGAGAATATACTGAGGCTGCAAATACGGAGGTCATGATGGTCAGACATTGGCATCTTCCAAAAGTAAAGACAGTGACAGGGCACAGAGTGAAACGTTCTGGACACACTGTGCTTTCCTCAGGCCTCTGTCCTCCTAGTAAAGCCCAAGGTCTGGTCATTTTTGCTCCTTTGCTACTGGAGAAAACCAGGGACAGTCTGGCAGTGTCTCTTTATTTTTAATGTTTATTTGGTAATTTGTTTGCACCAGGTCTCAGGAGTGGCCCACAGGGTCTGTAGTTGCAGCAGGAAAACTCTTACTATGGTATGTGGGGTCTAGTTCCCTGCCCAGGGAGTGAACTCAGGCCTCCTGCATTGGGAGCTTGGAGTCCCCGTGCTTGGAAACCACCAGGGAAGTCCCAGTATGAGTTTCTCAGTACTGTCTGCCGTACCTGTTTATCTTGCGTGTAATAACCTTATACACATAAGTAACATAAACGATACTCACTATCAGAAGACACTTACCATCAGTGCTTTCCAGGAGCCTTTGGTTGCATCTCTGGTAAGTCAGGGCAGTGGCAAAGTCAAGAATATCATTCTGGGTTGAACTGACAACGCTGTTGGAAAGGCCGTCCTGGGGGTTGGTGGGGGCAGCTGCCATTGCTGTGGCATGTCCCCGTGTCTTAAACCCAGGGCATGGATCTGACTTTCCCGCGTTCTCTCAGCTGCTAAGAAGCAGGAGTCAGGGACCTTGAAGTCACCCCAGACCCTCAGAGAGGTGGTGTTTCCCCGTCTTTGCACCATCTGTCCCTTCTCCTGGGCCCCCTCTAGGTTTCAGCCTGGCTCATCTCCTGTGCATGGCTCTGGTGGGAAGAGGAGGAAGCAGGTAGGCTGCTTTTGTGCGGGGAGGCCCTTTCCCACAATTGTCTTGGGACACACACTGGTCTCCGCAATTGCATTAGTGCAGACATGTCAGTCAAGGCAAACAGTTTCAGTTGGCTTTGAGCCTTATGAGTTGTGGTGATGATTTAGTTGCTAAGTTGTGTCTGACTCTTGCAACCCCACGGACTGTAGCCCGCCAGGCTCCTCTGTCCATGGGATTTCCCAGGCAAGAATACTGGAGTGGGTTGCCATTTCCTTCTCCAGGGGATCTTCCCAACCCAGGAATCGAACCCAGGTCTCCTGCATTGCAGGCAGAATTCTGAATTCTAGAGGAAGTATTTCATAGTGATACACTTGGTGAAGGAGAAAGTTGCAGGGCACTTCGAGTTTGAGGTTACCCCTCTGAACATTTTTATAGAATGATTAAAATTTGAAAACTAATTTATAGAGAAAATGATTTCGAGTGGAAATTGAGACCTAATAGTTGCTTCCTTGGAAATGTCTTAGAAAGTGGATAGTAAAACAACAGAGAGCAACAGTGGAACTTGACTGCATCTGGTCTCCTGATAAATGCGCGTTGATTATCTCACCAAATGCCAGACGCTTAAAAGGCAAGGCCTTTCTTCATTTAGCTGACCTGGTGCTATGGTAAGCAGCCTGCTAGGTTGGCCTCCAGTAACCCTTGCCTCCTGGTATTCATGCCCTCCCATGGTGAATGGTGCTGTAACCAGTGTGATGATGGGGTAGTGATGACCTGTGACTTACAAGGCCAGGTCATAAAGATGCTGCTGCTTCTGCCTTGCTTTCTGGAATCACTTGCTCTGGGGCGAAGCTGGCCACATGTTGGGAGGACTCTTCTATGCGGAGAACTGAGGCCTCCTCCTAGCTGCAGTGTGCCCTTGCCAGCCATAATGAGTGAACTATCTTGGAAGCAGATCTTGCAGCTACCTTCAAGCCTTCATATACTTACAGCCCTGGCTAATGTCTCTTTTTTTTTTTTAATTAATTATTTATTTATTTGGTTGTATCCAGTCTCAGTTGCCAGGCATTATCTTAAGACCTTTGCAAATATGAACCTCTTAACCCTCATAACAATCCTTTGAAGTAGGTACTGTTGCTGTACCCATTTTATCCATGTGGAAACTGAGGCCCAGAGATGCCTTGCTCAAAGTCACAAAATTTGTAAAAGGCTGAAGTAGGATTTGAATTAAGCAGTCTGAGCAGAGTCCATGTTCTCAACAAGTACGTTGTATTGTCCTTTTAAAGGAACCACCTTCTTTCCAACTGTGTTTCCGAAACAGTTTTAGGAAATCAGTTCTGAGATCAGGTGGTTGATGAAGGGCAGGATTAAGATCTAGGATGGGGAGGAACTGGATGCTGAACTCACCCAGGATTGGGGGCGGGGGGAGGCGTGGAGTTTGGGTGGAGTGGCTTCGATAAATCCTTCTCTAAGCCTCTGTCCACTCTACTGCAAAGCTAATAGCAGTTCCTACTGGGGACTTTTTTTTAGGGTTAAATAAGATAAAGCATGGAAGGCCTCTAGCTGGGGGTGGCGGGGATCAGCACACCTGAGTTGCTGGCTCTCGCCCAGCACCTCCTGTTTGCCATTGCTAAAGTGAGACTCGCTCTTCTGACTGCTGTCTGCCCTGGTCCCTGCAGCTTTGCTCTTGGCCTGGATGCTGCCTGCCCTCTGAGCCCATGTGACCCCAGCTCTCCCATCTGGTACACTGCCCTGAATGCCCACATAGGAGAAATCAACTTCCTGATCATCCCCTGACCTTCATTGCTAGGATGCAGACTAATAACAGTGAACCATTTCCTGTGCTTAATTACATTAGTCACAGTGCTCTGCAGAGTGGGCGGTTTGGAACCCCAACCACTAATTACAGAGTAGTTGGGAAGACAAAAATGAAACAGAGGAGAAGGGCTTTGGTGGCTCTGTGAGTTGGGCATTCTGAAGCCAGAGGTAGTTCTGTTGGGTGTACAGTTATCCCTGGTATCTGTGGGAAATTGGGTCCAGAACCCCCTATGGATACTAAATTCTGAAGGTCCTCAGGTCCCTTGGATGACCCTCTGGATCCAGGGTCCCACGTCTACAGACTCAGCCATTAGCAGATTGTAAATGTAGTACGCGATCGGTACACGGCTGATGGAGGCTGGTTGAGGTATGGGATTGGCAGGCATAGAAGAGTGGAAGTGTTAGCCCCTCAGTCACGTCTGACCCTTTGCAACACCATGGACTGTAGCCTGCCAGGCTCCTCTGTCCATGGGATTCTCCAGGCAAGAATACTGGAGTGGGGAACCTATCCCTTCTCCAGGAGATCTTCCTGACCCAGGAATGGAAGTGGGGTCTCCTGCATTGCAGGCAGATTCCTTACCGGCTGAGCCACCAGGGAAGCCCAGGACCCATCATATTTGGAGATTCAGGGAGAGTGCCACAAGCAGTGGAAAGTGGAAGCCGCACAGATGAAATCCCAGTTCATCACTTTATGAGACTTTGGACAGGTTACGTAACTTCCCCAAGTAGAATCATGCCGCTGACCTCATTCATCCCTTGTGAGGTTCCCTTTCTCTTTATGATGACTGTATATGAGCTAGTGGCATAAACAGCTAATGGTTGGGCGTTAAAAGCTCACATAAGAAACCCCTCTACCTCACAAAGGAAATAAAGGATAATTTCAGATCAAAACAGTATTGCCCGAGGCATTCCAACAGGCAGCTCTAGAAATGCTGCTGAACTGTGCGGTCCATGGAGGTACCTAGTGGGAGGTCAGCCTTGGATACTTAGACCAGCCTGGCTGGGGGCGTAGAGGTTTACTCTCTTCTTGTCTGTTTCTGACCCTGAATAAGAAAAGTAGTTATGCACCCTGACAGCTTTTCTTTAAAAATCTTGTACATCTTTTACATAACGTAGGTGGGAAAAAATGCAAATAATATAGTATGCATTCACAATTAAAAACACAAAATAAGAAAATACAAATCAGAAAAATCTGGACAAGTTAGGGAGCTTCTTATTCTGATTTTAAAAAAGTCTTAAAAGCTATGGTGAGCATGACACTTCATTGAGGAACCTCAGGAAAAATTTCAGGATGCTTTTGTTTCTTCCGTTCATTATCACATTGGATGTTCTAGCTACTTAATAAGACAAGAAAAAACAGGAATGTAAAATCAGGAAAGAACAAAGAAAATTGCCCATATTTGCAGATGATATGATTGTTAATGTCAAAATGGAGAATCTGCAAACTATTAGTAAGAAGTTTGATAGATATAAGATCTGTGTACAAAAATCAGTAATGTTCCTATAGATTAACCCAAACCAAGTAGAAAAAGTTTTTTGTTGTTGTTTTAAAAGAACATTTACACCAGCAACAAAAGCCAAAAAGTACATTAGGAAAAAAATTGACAAAGATAAGCAAGACCATAATGGACAATATTATTAAAAAAAAAAGAAAAAACCATTGAAGGGCTTCCCTGGTTGCTCAGTGGTACAGAATCCACACGGGGTCCATCCCTGATCTGAGAAGATCCCACCTGCCAAGGAGCAACTAAACCCATGCCCCACAACTATTGAGCCTGTGCTCGAGAGCCCAGGAATTGGAACTACGGAGCCCGCATGCCGCAACTGCTGAAGCCCACCTGCCCCCGAGCCTGTGCTCGAAAGCCCAGAAATCGAAACTACGGAGCCCACGTGCCCTGAAGCCTCTGCTCTGCAACAGGAGAAGCCACCCCAATGAGAAGCCTGTGCACCCCAAGCAGAGAGCACCCCCCACTCTTTACAACTGGAGAAAAGCCCACGCAGCAAGGGAGACTCAGCACAGCTAAAAACTCAAAACCCCAAATTTAGACCTTTGAGGAAGAAAAGAACAAACCTTTAAATAGAAGTTGATTACATTAAAATTAAAACCTTTTTAATAATATACACTGAATTAAAAGGCATCATGTGAGATGATTATAACAGTCATCTGCATAATTAGTCAGGAATTAATATGCAAAATATGTAAAGGATTTCTACAAATCAGTAAGTAAAAGGTTATGCCATAGAAAAATGGGTACAGAATGAGAGCGTGGAGAAATCAGAGGCAGGAAAACTGAATGGACAGTAAGCATTAAAAATGGTCCGACTCACCAGTACGAGGCTTCCCTCATAGCTCAGTCGGTACAGAACCTGCCTGCAGTGCAGGAGACCCAGGTTCTATTCCTAGATCGGGAAGATCCCCTGGAGAAGGAAATAGCATCCACTCAAGTATCCTTGCCTGGAGAATCCCATGGACAGAGGAGCCTGGCAGGCTATAGTCCTTGGACATGACTTAACGACTAAACCACCAAAACTCACCAGTAGTCAGGGAAATGTAAATTAATAACACAGTGAGATATAATCCCACACATCTCAAATTTTGAATTTAAAATCTGGCAAAAGGTAAAATCTCAAAATACCAGGAGCTGCCAAAAAAAAAAAAAAAGTAGTTTTTCATACAGTGCTGCTGGGAATGAAAATTGGTAAAGCCACTTTGGGGAGTAAGTAGCAGTTTCTGCTACAAATAACCAATTCCACATTTATAGGTGCACTCCAGAGAGAGTCCATCTACAGACTGATTCCAGAAGAAACCCAGCATGTGTACATGAGGAAATATATTTGTGTAACGGTGTTTGCTATAACGTTCCTCGTGAGAGTTAAAAACTGAAACTGATCAAATATGCATCATTTAGGAAATGGATAAAGTATTTTGTATGTATAATATAGAATTTAGTCTATAGCAATTAACTCAATGAGTTAGCTAAATCTGTATATCTTATTGCTGAGTCAGAAAAGTTGCAGTCAAGTAGTAGTATGTTTATGTAAATTTTTAAAAATAGCACTTTTGTAAGAGAGAAGGAGAAATATTGTGTGGCATGCCTTATATGCATAATCTAAAAAGAAATGATACAAATGAATTTATTTACACAACAGAAACAGACTCACAGACCTAGAGAACTTTTGGTTACCAGAGGGGAAGGGGAAGGGATAGTTAGAGAGTTTGGGATGGACATGTACACATTGCTCTAAATAAAGTGGATAACCAACAAGGACCATAGTGTGCGGCACAGGGAACTCTGCTCAATGTCATGTGGCAGCCTGGATGGGAGAGGGGGTTGGGGGAGAGTGGATACATGTATATGTATGGCTGAGTCCCTTCTTGTTCACCTGAAACTGTCATAACATTGTTAATCGGCTCTACTCCAGTTTCTTAAAAAGTGCAAAATAAAAAAGAATGTGTGAAATAGTAGGGTTAGGGTTAGGGAAGCCTGGTGCTGCAGTCCATGGGGTCACAAAGAGTCGGACACAACTGAGCAACTGAACTGAATAGCATAAGTACCAAAATTATAAAATTATACGTGGGAAAGTCATGTAGGAGATCATAAAAGCAGTCTTCCCTGGGAAGGAAGGGTGAGAGGTTTGGACTGAGCTGAAGTAAAAAGGAGGCTTCAACTCTGTCAAGTTTTCTTTAAGAAAAATAGAATGAAAAGGAGAGGCCTGAGAGCAGTAGTAGAAAATATTATCAGCATTTGTCAGATTTAACCTCGCTTGTGTCTTGGTAATTGTGTGCTGTGTTTATATGTTCAAAATCCTTGTGGAAGCAAGAGCCATCAGCACCCTTCGGGTCTGCCCAAAGGAGCAATGTGGAAATGAGTCCCTTGCTTCAGGGCGTGTCCCTGCTCACAGGGAGCTGTTATGCACGGGACGGCTGCCTGTGCCCACACGTGTACGGGCTTGTATTTGTTGATCAGCTGGTGTTGCCTTGGCAACTTGGCATGCCCTGTCATCTGCTGAACTGAGGGCAGGTGAATGACTTTGCATATCAGCTGTTTATTTCCTTCTGAGGGATTCAGTCTAAAGCAAGGGCGATCAGCCTGTCTTTGTCCCTGAGCCTTCTGAATAGGCAGAGTTTCCCTGGTGGCTCAGATGGTGAAGAATCCACCTGCAATGCAAGAGGCTCGGGTTCAATCCCTTGGTCGGGAAGATCCCCTGGAGAAGGGAATGGCTACCCACTCCAGTATTCTTGCCTGGAAAATTCCATGGACAGAGGAGCTTGGCAGGCTACAATCCATGGGGTCACAAAGTGTCGGACACAACTGACTAAGCAACAACAATAATATGCTTTAGAGACTGCAGGGGTGAGATGCTGTATTTGCATTGTAGACCTTCTTCCCAACACTGGGGGCGCCACAGGGAGAGGAGGGGTGTGGGACTCAACCCCTGCAAATGTCACAGGATGCTGCCTAGTTACTGCTGTAGGGTAGAGTCCTGCCTCTGGTTGCGGTGGTCCATGAGAACCTCCTGGCTTGACTTGCTCCTTATCCAGCGCGGACTTCCGTGGGGAGATACCAGTCCTTGCCGCTCAGCCTCCTGGGCCCACTGGCCTGCTCTGTGCACCAGTTCTTCCTGCCTGTCCTTGTAGTAATTGAGCCCCATGCTAGGAGCTGAAGGACAGAAACTGTTGTGAGAAGGACTGAATGAATGCTGGTTAGGCTCTTGAGCTCAGGTAAACCCGCAGGGAAACATCTTGGTGGGTTCAAGGCTGCATAAAGTGCCACTGCATAAACATGTGTACTTTAAAATGTATATATTTATTTTTAATTGGAGGATAATTGCTTTACAATCTTGTGTTGGTTTCCGCCATACATCAACATGAATCAGCCATAGGTATACACATTTCCCCTCCCTCCTGAACCTTCCTCCCGCGTCCCACCCCATCCCACCCTCTAGGTTGTCACAGAGCACTGAGCTGGGCTCCCTGTGTGATACAGCAACTTCCTCTTGGCTATCTGTTTTACACGTGGTGATGTATATATTTCAATACTACTCTCTCAATTCGTCCCACCCACTCACTCCTTCCCCTGCTGTGTTCACAATCTGTTCTCTATGTCTTCCTTTCTATTCCTGCCCTGCAAACAGGTTCATCAGTATCATTTTTTTAGATTATATATATATATATGCACATTAATATATGATATTTGTTTTTACATGTGTACTTTTTATCAAAACAGAAGGGTTCAAATTCTTAGATTGTAAAAGCTGGTCATGTGAAGGATTTCTGGCTAACCTGACCATCCTTCCAACCAATGGTTACCAAGTTCTTTCTATCTGCCTTTAAAAATGGGAAGGTCCGAGTCCAGGGTGGTGCATGAATCCTTTTCTGTTAGCCAGGTTGGCACTTCACTCCACCCCAAGAGGCACTCAGTCAGTATAGCCCCTCTATCCTGCTTATAAGGGTCATCAGAGTGTCCCCTTTTCCAGCCGCACTTCTGAGACCATCCCACAGCGCCCTTGGGTAATTGATGAGTCAGTCTTGAGCCCTTAGCTGCTAGGACTTGGGATCTTAAGCCAGTGAGGACATGGAGATTCTTAACCCGTGGGGCAGACCTGTGGTTTTCCCATCAGTATTAACCCGGATGCACATTCCCAGGGCAAGAAGGTACGGCCCTGTCACCACTGCAGACCTCAGTCCTGGTGCAAGACACCAAGAGTCGAGAGGCTTCCGACGCACTCTGCCCAGTGCCACTCTCCAAAGGCGCATGAACAAAGCACTTGCTCACTGTCTGGGCAGAGGGATGCATTTTATGCGTCTGGTAACAGGTCTTAAAATTCTTTCAAGTCAAGTATTGGGAGCAGCATAGCATGAACATATTTAATTCCTTTTCTCTTTTTATTAAGGAAAACCACTATTAACATGTAACTTGAGTCTCTTGGTCCCTATCTGACATTCTGAGAGTTTCCCTTCTTACTGGTTATAGCCTTTCAAACAATCTTATGTGCTTGACGCACACTTGGTAAGTGAAGAGCTGCATAGAATAGCTACTCCCAGAAATTGATAATAGCGATTGTCTCTCTGGAAGGGTCAGGACTGGGCAGGAGACTCAGTTTTTTATTGAATATCTTGCTTGCATTTGAATTAAATTTTCCCGAAGGTGTACCGTTTTCAATTAAGTGAACTTGGTTAATTAAAAAGCTCTTTTGTTGTAAGAATGCAAGGGGTGCCTATGCTGAGAATATTGCATGTACTAAATAGAGACTCTGCACTGCCATCTGCGCTCCCGTGCCCCTGTTCCTATACTAACCAGCTTTGTGGCGGAAACAGCTACTGAAACATCTGGAGTCTAAATTCTTGAATCTGTAAAGAGGGGGTGGGACACTTGCCTATCCTCACAGTGTGTCCTAAAGGTGGGATGAGATATGTTTATCCCTCTTTCCGCGTTTAAATTACATTGGTAGCCTTCCTCCAGATCGCGTGTACTTGGAGAGTGGGAAATGCTTCGTGTGCACCTTTGCATCCTTCCACCCCCACTGCATGTTGTGTAACTTCCTGATGGGAAGGGACCCTGTGTCGCGTTGTTTCCTGATACACCTCTGTGCCTGAACAGTGCCTGGCGTGGTGTGGGCGTGGCGTCAGTGTTTATTCAGGGAATGCATGAATGCATGCATGCTCCATAGGGATTCAACTCATGGTGCTTGAGGCTTGAGCACCAATTTGCTGACATAATTTCCACACAGCCTGTCTCCTCTGCAGAGTTTAGCATCAATAGATGTCCTTGGCTCCAGAGAATATACAGTCCTTTTGCTTAGTTTCCATCATCTGGCCCATCATACATTAATCTTAAGTGAAGTTGCTCAGTCGTGTCCGACTCTTTGCAACCCCATGGACTGTAGCCTACCAGGTTCCTCTGTCCATGGAATTTTCCAGGCAAGAGTACTGGAGTGGGTTGCCATTTCCTTCTCCAGAGGATCTTCCCAACCCAGGGATCGAACCTGGGTCTCCTGCATTGCGGGCAGACGCTTTACCATCTGAGCCACCAGGGAGCCACACTGATCTTGGCATCACCTAGGCCTTCTGCCTGCCAGCATTAAGCGCTGTTGGTCATAGTTTCCCTCTCGTCATTCCTTCAGCAGTTGCTCTGTTATTTTCTCTGCTCTACTGATGAGGAATCCCAGACCTTGTGGGAAGGGCCAGGGGTTGGTGAGTGAGAGCAAGACCAAACCCAGTACTGACAAGCAGCGTGAGCACCCCAGGTCCCCTGGGATTCACAGAGACAGGGCCAGAGGGTGGCACCTCGTCAGATCACAGCCCTTGCCAGTTGGCTCTGGCAGAGCGGTGCCGCGGTTGGCATCCCCTGGCAGTGCCACCCATTAGCATTGCACAGCTGGGCCGGGGACCAGCCACCTGCACGGTTCCTGTGAGAGTCATGTTCTCACCTGCTCCACAGCTGGAGCTGTCAGCCTCTATCTCAGATTCCTGACGATCATCCATATTAACTGAAATGCGCTGGACGGGCAAGTGCATTGCAGTGTGGTACCTGGGCCGCCTCGGGCACTTCATGTGAATGCAGATTCCTGGACCCTTCTAGGAGAAGCTCTAGGGGAGCAGGGTAGAGAGGCTTGGGAAGCACCAGATTTGACAAGCTCCAGTGGATTCTGACTCATGGGAGAAGCTGACAGTTATGCTGGAGTCGAGGAGAGTCTGGCATTCAGAGCTGGCCCGACCTGAGGGTGAGTCGAAACTCTGCCACCCGCCAGCTGGGTGGCTCTGGGCATGCAGCTCTGCTGGCTCCTCTGTGTCTTCCTCCGTATGAGAGGGATGGTGATGCTGGTGTCTGTCTCACAGAACTTCTAGGATTAAGTGAGTGAGTGTGTGTGAGGTGCCATCCGTGTATCTGCCCTGCAACAGGCACTTATGAGTGTTAGTTGGTGATGCAGTGGTGATGTGCTGATGCTGACCACCCTGGGGGCGGAGTTTCCATAACTGCTCCAGCGCATCCCCAGCTCAGATGCCTGAGCAGGGATGAACTCTGGATGAATTGTGGGCCACTTTCTGACAACCTGAACACTAAAGACTAGAGACATAGCTCCTTGGATTAGCTGTCACTGTTGTCTGTGTGCCACAAACTCCCCAAAGCGATTTTCAGAGAAGCCTTGACTGTAGCAGAGGATGGATGCTTTTGATTTGGAGGGAAAAAAAAAAGATTTTTTTTATGTGGACCACTTTTTTTTAAAGTCTTTATTGAATTTGTTACATTATTGCTTCTGTTCTATGTTTTGATTTTTTTTCTGCCATGAGGCATGTGGGATGCTAGCTCCCCAGCTAGGGATCAAACCTGCACCCCCTGCATTGGAAGGCGAAGTCTTAACCACTGGATCACCAGGGAAGTCCCTGATTTGGGAATATAAAGCAGCTGCAGCTGCAAAAGCATTCGCAGGAGCGTCCTCTCCTTTGCCTGTTAAATGCATTAGTCCCAGCTGAACCGTGATGATTTTTCTTATGTTAAAACATCTTTCTTTTATTTTGTGCTCTGGAAAAATCAGATTCTAGATGCATCCAAGGCTTGCATTTGAGTGCTTCCCTAAAGCAGTGGTATCTGGCAATAGGTAAAATAACATGCAAAGCGTGATACATGGTTCTGAGCCCAGAAATGTTGGAAATTTCTTTATTGACCCCAAGTAAACAGTGATGCCTTAATTTGCTACAACTCACTAAGGAGCAGCATGTTAAAGGCCAAGTTCATGAGGTTTGCATTCTGTTTATTTTAAATACAGCCTAGTTCAGTAACTAGCCCAGTTTTCTTCTGGCAATTTGGAGAGAGCAGTATACAAAATTCCAAAGAGTGATTTGCTCATTTGGAGAAGGGAGCCTCCAAAATGTGATTGGTCTTTGAAAAATTAATAGAAAGCCACCAAGGTCACTCTGCAGGTTGGTCATTTGCAGGTTGGTAAAGAATCCACCTGCAGTGCAGGAGACCCAGGTTCCACCCCTGGGTCAGGAAGATCTCCTGGAGAAGAAAATGGCAACCCACTCCAGTATCCTTGCCTGGTGAATCCCATGGACAGAGGAGCCTGGCAGGCTACAGTCCGTGGGTTCACACAGAGTCAGACATGACTGAGCGACTATAGCACCACCCCCACGTGGAAATGAACCCATCTGTGTGTTAATGCTCCTGGCTTGGAACTGCCACTAGCCCAGAGCTCAGGACTTGTGTTTGGCAGTGCAGGAATGACCATGTGTGGTCAGTTCGGGAGCAGCCAGAAATCGATGGCGCACCTGTCCCTGTCCTGAGCAGGCACATGGGCCCATCATCACGACATCCTGCGTGGCCCCGTGTGGGTATGTTTGGACTCGTGGTGGGTCTGGGGTATAGCCTGGAGCCCGGCCTCCAGTTGTCCTCATGTTTCAAGGCAAGCCTGAGAGTGACCTGCGTGGAGGAACACGCATTAGGCTCAAGCACCTGTCTGAGCTTTGGTGCTACCTATTTAAAGGAGCGGCTTTCCAGGTGATGCTGGTATTAAAGAACCTGCCTGCCAATGCAGGAAACAGGAGAGATTCAGGTTTAGTTCCTGGGCAGGGAAGATCCCCTGGAGGAGGAAATGGTAGTCCACTCCAATATTCTTGCCTGGAGAATTCCATGGACTGAGGAGCCTTGCAGGCTATAGTTCATAGGGTTGCACAGAGTCAGACATGACTGAAGTGACTTAGTGCATGTGCGCGCACACACACATTTAAAGTAATACTCAGAAATGCCATCTGCCCTGCACCTGGAAGTTTGGGGGCGCTCCCATCCTGTGAAGAGTGGAGTTTGGGTTCAGTCTTGCCCACTGGGGAGCCAGTTACTAGCTAGCCCGTTTCCAGGCAACCCTGAGGGAGTTCCCAGCCTCACTTGCTGGATAACCCTCTTGTGTCTCTGTTACCCTTGCCTGTTTAAGGGTAGCCTGTCCATGTGGGGGAAAGAACACGAACTATGGTGGTCCAGTGGTTAAAACTCCAGACGTTCAAGGCCATGGTCAGGGAACTGAGATCCCACATTCCATGCAGTGCAGCCTAAAAGAAAAAACAGATCTGGGTGAATCTGAATTAATTCCACTCCTGCATGTCCTGCAGACGGAGCTGGGGACTCAGTGAAAGCCTCTCTGAGTCTCAGTTCCTCTAAGTGTCCCCTGAGAAATAAGCTGGTTAATTGGCCCTGGTGAAGATTGAAGATGATGTGTTGTATGTGAAGGCTGGTACCGTGATAACGGAAATGCCCAGTGCATCCTGGTTTGCTGCTGAGTGCTCTGTGACATGCTTGGGCATGCGATGGGATCATTTGCTAATGTATTTTTTATAAAGCCTAGAAAGCAACAATGAGAAAATGTTCAATTCAGAGGTTAATTAGGTCTGTGCTGGACCCGAGGCAGGAGATAGATGGGCCCCAGGCTGAACAGCTAGAGTTTTTCCCATGTAGACAGATGCTCCAAGATGAAGAGGAGGAGAAGCTCAGCCCTGCCCAGAAAAGGGCTAAAGAGACCTCATGTTTCTCCTTCTCAAAGTCAAGGAGACCTTCCTGACTACACAAGCGCAGAATGACTCCTTGGCGGTCAAAACGGGAGAGAGCGCTACTCTGTAGTAGCTGGAGTCCGCCTACCGGTAGACCTCTTTGCTAGAATCCATCTTGCCCGAGGTATGCGCCCATACAGGGTAGGGCCTTGAGATAAACCAAATATGAATTTATCCATATCCATCTTGCCAGGCAAAGCAAGATGACTGGCCAAAGGAGACCCAGAAGAAGTGGCCCGTATGAGTGATTCACACTCCTGTGAGGGTGTGATGCTCTCTCTGAGCTCACCTGTGTGTGTCTATTCACACGTACCATTTTCCTCCTAATCAACACTTTGCTTGTTTCACCACTTTCCATCTCTGTGGAAATGCATTTCTACAAAGCCCGCAGGCGAAGGCGTTGTCACTGACCGCTGGTTTCAGTGGCTAGGATTCCGTGCTCTCCCTGCCGCAGCCTGACTTCAGCCTCTGCACGGGAGTGAGACCCTGCTTCAAGGTGCTACAGGCCAAGGCTGCCTGAGATCGGAGTTGCATAAGAGTGTTGCCATCCTCTATTTCTTCTGCATCTGGAGGAAAGGCAGGGCTTCTCCCCATCCTAGTTATAAGAGTTGGTGGTCTTGCCGTACCAAGATCAGTGAAGAGATGACAGGAGCTAAAGATCTGTGATATGAGCTAAGACTTCCATGCAAGCTGGATAACACAATTTCCTTGTCAGACACAGTACATGCGTGTGTGCTCAGCCATGCCTGACTCTTTGTGACCCCATGGACTGCAGACTCCTCTGCCCCTGGAATTCTCCAGGCAAGAAGACTGGAGTGGGTTGCCATTTCCTTCTCCAGGGGATCTTCCAGATGCAGATGAAACCCCCATCTCTTGTGTCTCCTGCATTAGCAGGTGGATATTTTACCACTGTGCCACCTGGGAACACATGAATGAGGTTTACTGGACTTAGTACAGCTGCTGAGTTAGGTCAAGAGGAAAGATGCTTTTCTGTTAAAGAAAAACAGTTCTGAGTTCTTGCTGTCAACTGTCTACTGTTCAGATCAGACATATTTCTGCCCAATCCTGCCTTTCATGCTCCCAACACTCCTGTCTGTCAAGTGTTTTAAAGTACACTGACTTTTTTTTAATCCAGCTGGGAAAAAAAAAAACCTAAAATCAATTTTCTATTTGTTTGAAATGACTGCAGTTGTTGCTAAAGATTCAAAACGTGAGTCCCAGAGCCCCAAAAGATGAAGCGCAGTAAACTTAATAAACAGGATGGATGAATCTGTGGTGAGCCACTCATCTCTTTACTGACTAAGTGTTCATTAAGTACCACATCCAGAAATGGAGTTCCCCTCTAGAGAAAATGCTAATTAAGATGCCTCTTTGAGCCCCCACGTTTATCCTGTTAGCAGTCTCTCCCTTTATTTGATCTCCATTTCAGAAGGATGGGGCCCTTTATTTAGACGAAGTAATTTCTAAAGGAAGGAGCAGAAAGGCCAATTAAATGATAGTTGGGGAATTGTGTCACCTCGAGTTATATAACTTTCCGTGTTAGATCATACTGATTAAGCACTCAAGCACGTTGTCCAAGAGTTTATAGATGAAATAAGCCACGTTCCAGCCATACCCTGGAGAGCTCAAGTGTGTGTGTGGTGAAATGTGCAGGTCAACGTCATTACCCATGAATCCTTTTCTAAGTAAAGGCCTGATTCCTGTCAAAAAATTAGGAAGAGACTGCTGCTTCCCCTCAAACCTGTCTGATTCATGTTAAAGCTGGTTGGATAACATGCAAACCCTAATTAGGTAGGCGTTGTTCTGTAGCAGAAAGTCAACAGCTTTCAAGCGTTGAGACTCGGAGCTTGAGTTGACAGCATGCAGGGCACATGGCTGGGATATGAGGCCGGGGGGGGGGCCTCTCTTACACTGAGCCCCTGAAGCCCCCAAGTAGGAGGTATGTGAGAGAGGAAGAAAGGGTGTCAGATGTAGTTTAAGGCCAACACAAAGGAAGGGACGTTGTTTTGAATAGGGAGACTGTGGTGGGGGATTGCCTGGGAATGAGTCACAGAACCTCTTCAGGGAGGTGCAAGGAAAGCAGATTATTATTTTTTTTTTTCATTATTTATTTATTTCCCTGGTGGCTCAGACAATAAAGAATCTGCCTGCAAAGCAGGAGACCTGACTTCGATCCCTGGGTTGGGAAGATCCCCCTGGAGGAGGGAATGACTACTCACTCCAGTATTCTTGCCTGGAGAATTCCATGGACAGAGAAGCCTGGTAGGTTACAGTCCATGGGGTTGGAAAGAGTCAGACACCACTGAGTGACTAACATTTTCACCTTCATCTGTTTGATTAATTTATTTTATTTTTGGTTGTGCCGGATCTTCATTGCTACACGAGCGCTTTCTCCAGTTGCATCGAGTCGGGGCTGCTCTCTAGCTTTCGTTGTACAAGCTTCTCATTGCATAGTCTTCTCTTGTTGTGAAATGTGGGCTCTAGGGTGTGGTTGCAGGCTTAGTTGCCCTGCGACATATGGAATCTTCCCAGACCAATGATCAAACCCGTGTCCTCTGCCTTAGCAGGCAGATTCTTATCCACTGGGCCACTGGGGAAATCTGAGAAGTGGATTATTTTAATTGGTGGTAAGAACCTCTCACAGATTTTTTGGAAGCCTTGGGGTCAGTAGGATCTTCTGAAAATCAGAACTGATTGGAGTGGGGATTGGGGGGTGGAGGGAAGGAAAGTGCTACATTAGTTTTTCCTGTTCTGTAATTTTTGAGGTATCACAAGTTAAATGTACTAAAATAAGCCCTGAAATATAAAACAAGGCTATTCTGAGGTCAATATGAATATTTTACCCAAATGATGGCGATTCAAGCTCTCCTGGTGTGCAATGTACTAGTTCATAAAGAGTGCAAGGTTATTTATTTTCTAAATCTTTGAAAGAATCTCTCTAAGAAGTAGGTCGGTGGCTTTATTTTAAAAAATGAGCTGCTATGCATTTTTAAAATATTCGCCTGTTTTGCTGTCAGGCCTTAGTTGCAGGGTCTTTGCTGCCCTGACTCTGTGGCTGTCGCACGAGCTCAGCAGTTGCAGCACACAAGTTTAGTTAGTTGCTCCACAGTGTGTGGGACCTTAGTTCCTGGGCCAGAGATCAAACCCCCGACCCTGTGTTGTAAGGTGGATTCTTAACCACTCAGCCAGCAGGAAGTCCTGAAGTTGGTGCCTTTAGGAGAGAAGCCAGATTGACAGCCGTTAGGGGGTTTGCCATTCCTGAACTACTGGGCCATGTATCCAGTCTCCAGCGGGACCAGAGAGGTTGCCTTTGATAAAGAAGTCAGCTCACTGAACCAGACCACCCCATTGCTGATACCATTTCTTGAATGAACTGGGCAACCCCATACTTGGTCCACAAATGGCTCATGTACAAAATCTTGAGGGATTTTTCCATTACTGCAAATGCATGTGCGCGTGCACACACACACACACACACACACACACACACACACACACACACTTTGGAGCCTTGGAATTAGAAATGGGTCCAGATGAACCCTGGCCCAACAACAGAGAACTCCTTGGAGCTCATCTTTCCAGAGGAACACAGAGTGGGATTCACATCCCAGCTTCCCCACCTGAGTGTGCAGCACCCCAAGAGCAAGTCAAGTTTTCTTTCTGAATTCCAGTTTGCTCTTCTTTAAAATCACGATGCTAGACTCATTTTGTATGCGTTTGTGATGATAAAGTAATATTTATGAAGTACCTAGCTGAGTGGCACGGGCATGTGTGCCGAGGCTCTTCAGTCATGTCCGACTCTTTGCAACTCCATGAAATTCTCCAGGCAAGAGTACTGGAGTGGGGTGCCATGACCTCCTCCAGGGGATCTTCCCAACCACATACAGTAAGCTAAAAAACTATAGTTAACATTTTTCATTTTAAATACTTTGACCCATGACCTCCTCTCTAAGCTAGTTCATTAAAATGATCTAAAATGGACAGGTTTGGAGAGTCAATATTGATAGGAAAATAATGAGTTAGGTTTAAAATTCTATGTTCAAGTTGGTAGAACATAAAGAGTATATATATATATACACACACACAAACACATATATGTAATATACACACAGAAATACATATGTAACATTTGTAATAAGTACCAATTGTTTTCTCAATGATACTTTTCAATGAAAATTGACAAATGTGATTATTATGCATAGAAAACAGCTAATATGAACATTTATATGCTAAGTGCAGATGTAAAATTGAAACTAAAAGTGAATAATTTTGTAAAACCAATCTGCTTTGGATAGCACCACTTGTGGTCAAGGAAGGCCAGTAAATTCCCTGCATATCTGAAAGAGAAATGCTGTAGCTGTAGAGACTCTATTTGGAGAGATTTTATGGATTTCTGGATTTCTGATGTGTAAAATGAGTTTGTACCATGTCATAGATGGAGTCATTTGTAGGGAGAATGAAAAATGTATTCCTTCTGATATCTCTTTTTTTTTTGCAGTGACATTTGTATACCATGACATTTCTCTGCTCCAACTTATTTTCCTTCTCAGTGACCCCAACCATCATCCGAGGGCAAGTCAAGGGCTGCCCGTTGCCCCAAATTTTGTGCTCTACTGAACCATCTGCTGAGTTACAGTTGGGAAGTCTGTGAACCTTTAAGTCTCGCCATCAGTGTTTTCAAGAGAGACAGCTCTGGAATTGAAAGAAACAAGAGCCCGTTCTGTCAGGGTTGTATGTTGGGGCCCACAGTTCCATCTTGGAGAATGCGTGCAAGATGCCCTGAGCCCTGCCCCGTCTCCATCTTTCTACCACTTTGGGGTCTGGTTAGGCAGCTCGGGCTCTGAACAGTGCCCTGAGTTAAATTCTTCTAGTTTACTCCGTCTCTGGGCCTTGCTGGCCCATTTGATATAGTTTCCAGCCGGGCTTTCTGCCTCTTGGGCAGCTGTGCAGTGAGTTAACCAGGCACTGGAGTATCAGGAAGAGAGCGTATTTTGACCCAGACCCCGCTGTGGGTTGGGCTCTGTCACCATGAGCCGTGTGATCTAGGGCAGGTCTCAGAATGTCTACAGGGCTCTCTTTTTCTCCAGTCTGAGTAACAGTACCCACCTCCTTCAAAGGGATCTTCTGAACTCCAAATGCATGGTACAGGGAAAGGCTTCCCAAAAGACTCCTCAAAGTTTCCTTAATGTTAGCTCCTTGGGAGCTGTAATGAAGACCTGGAGGCTTTTGCTAAGTTGTATCCAACTTTTTGCAGTTCCATGGACTGCAGCACACCAGGCTCTGCCCTTCACCATCTCCAGGAGCTTGCTCAAACTCATGTCCACTGAGTCGTTGATACCATCCTACCACCACATCTGCCGCCCTCCTCTCCTTCTGCCTTCAGTCTTTCCCAGCATCAGGGTCTTTTCCAATGAGTCAGCTCTTCGCATCAGGTGGTCAAAGTATTGGAGCTTCAGCATCAGTAATTCCAGTGAATATTCAGGGCTAGGGACCTATGCCAAAATGGCCCCAGAAACTTATTCTACATGTGCTTAGTGCAGGTAGGCAAGTGATGAGAGAAGAGGAATGTGCTTTAAAAACATGTGCAAGGACTTCCCTGACTGTCCAGTGATTAAAAACTCCATGTTCCCAATGCAGGAGGATATGGGTTCAATCCCTGGTTGGGGACCTATGATCTTGCATGCTACAAGGCATGGCAAGATATTGAATGAATGAATAAAGAGACATGCATTCCACAGAGGCCTTTTCCACATTCCTGTTCTCGTGGAGAGGGGTACAGGGCCAAGGTGACTTGAGAAGAGGCACCCTGCAGGCTGGATTCCTCCAGGCTTTGGTCTCACCTTGCCACCTCCCCCTCCTCCTGGCAGCCTAGGGGGCAGAGAGGTGGTAGATGAGGGAGGAGGTTCCCCCTGAGCCTATAAAACCACCGCCTGATGCTTCATGTCCTTACTTCTCTTTGTTACCGCAACACTCAGCTCAGGGCCCCAGAAAACGTTTGTGAGTTATGGGGTATTAGTGTACAGAGCAGATGCTCAAATGATTTGATCTATCTATCCCGTGTTGCTCTAAAGTGTTTCAAATAATACTTCTCTAGGAAGGGACTTCATTAAAACAAAAACAACAAATAAGCTTGATAAAGGTTGCTTTTGGAAACTAATGATGTGCATGAACGTGGTAAAGGTCCTGAAAAGTTCTATGCCAAAAACCCAGCTCAGTGCCATTTAACCCAGTGTTTCCCAGCTTCGCTGTGATCTGGGAAACTTTTTTTCCCTTGTTTGCATGCATGTTGGGAACCACTCATCAATGGCATATTGATTGGAATTCATGTACAGTCCTCAGTCCTCATACAGTTACATATAATTGCTAGGCTTCTGTGTAGACATTTGCTTCCATTATGGTCTGTTGTCCTCCCCTGGCTGCAAGATGAACTTCACATAACTTGTCCCCGCAGGCTTTGTTGCTGAGGTCACTGGGGATTGAGTGTTTGGCTAGGGTCATCTCTCCACTTCAGAAGCCCTGCTGATCTCTTTGCATGATGACCTGTTAGCTGCCTTGAGCCTCAAATCAGTTGTAAATGATGGGAAAAGACCCCCTGGGCAGTCCCAGAGAGGCCCTGATGACTTTAATAGCTATTCCTGTAACTTTGTTGTGAAGATGCATCCAGGATGGGCCCCTGCCTCTTCCCAGCCCCCATACCTGTCCCCCCCGCTCCTACTCACTCTGTCTCACTTGCACCATCTCAGTAGCTGCCTAACCAGACTATTCCCAGCACAGCAGCCCGGGGGTCCTGCAAACACGCAAGTCAGATCAAGTCACCCGAATACAGTATCCTAGAAACACGAGAGTCCTAATGATGAGCGGAGTCCCTGCCACCCTCCCAGTCCCCCATCCTGCTACGATTTCCCCCAGACTCCTCACTCTTCTTAGAATGCTCCCAGCAGGGTCCAACCATGTGAGCTTTGCATTTTCTCTCCCTTCTGCCCGAAGACAAATGGCTTGCCTCCTCTCCTACTTCCAATGTCTGTCCGATGCCATCTTAGTGGTAGGGCCTGCCTGTGCTGCCCTGGTTTTTTCACTGCAGCAGTGGCTCTTGTTGGACAAGTGAGTTTTTAGAAAGAAACACATTCCTAGTAACTCCTTGCTAGGAGCTCTCTGACCTCAGCCTAACCAGGTAATAACAGGAATGCCCTCACCACATGCTTCACTGTGGTTAAAACAGCAGCCCTCCCCCACCCCACCCCCTTCCCCCATAGTTAAACTCTACCCTCCTCCCTGCATCTTCCCCCTCTCAACACCCATCAACATGTGCTGTCTTTATCCATCGATGGTTTATTGTCCTCTCTCCCCGCGGGGGTGTCTGCCGACTCAGGGCAGGACCTTGTTCCCCAGCTCTAGCACTGTGCTTGTCGCCATGTCGCCTATGCAGACCTTAGGATCTGGCAGTTCAATGGATGAATAAGAGCCACCCCCCATCCTTCATGAGTGACACTATTGGGACGAGTTACATGCATGGGGTTTTGAGCATCAGGGCACTTTCCAGGCTGTGCGCTGCTCCTCCTGGTGGCTTTTCCCAGGTTCAGAGGCTGCTGCTTCTGAGTCAGGTTGTTCCAGCTGCAGCCTGGTGAGAGCCACAGCCTCAGAAGCACATGGGTAGGGACTGGGGGGATGCTGGTGAGCAGAGACCATCCAGTGGAGAGGAGGCTCAGAGCAGAGCCCACAGAACTGCTGGCCCCTCCCCATCCCTTTCAGTGGTTTTCCTTTCATAATATGCTTTTTGCAGGCATGCTTTTTGGCCAGAGTCTGTCAATGTTGCCTCTTAACACATACCATCGCACCTTAACCTTCTCTTTTACAAACCTGAGATTGCAGTGGTTTGCACCTAAGCAAACAGCTCACCACTGAGGGGGTCACTTTGATAAACAGAGCAGAAAAGGGCTTAGTCTTTCCAGGCCTCAATTACCTTGCAGTGAAATGAGCAAAACTGAAGTGAAAGCTGGGGACTTCCCTGGTGGTCCAGTGGCTCCTCCAATGCAGGAGGCCTGGGTTTGATCCCTGGTCAGGAAACTAGATCCCACATGCCATAACAAAGATTTCACAGGCCACAACAAAGATCAGAGATTGTACAAAGATCAAAGATCCTGCTTGCCACAACTGAGAGTCGGCACCGCCAAATAATTTTTTTTTTTTTTTTTTTTTTTAAGTAAAGGCTGCAAAGGGCCCCTCATGTCCTGGACATTCCATTATTCTAGGAATCAATTATCTCTAAAGCTTGGGACCACCTGTCATTCATTCCATGCTCAGCCTAGTAAATGGCAACTATGTCCTAGTAAGTGCCTAAGAAATGGCAACTATGTCCAAAGATGCTGGTGGTCTTGGGGAGAGGACTTGCCACCACCTGTCTGGCTCTAGAAACAGTTCAGTTCCAAGACTAGGGCTGCAGTGAAGGACCTCATCCAGGTAGAAGGGACCTCCTGTGATGGAGACACTTCTGAGTTCAGGCTGTGGAGTTGTTTCTACTCTCGGCCCCGCCAGATTGAAATGCAAGCAAATTCAGAGAAGCCCCAGGTGGTCAGAGAAAGTACAGAAGAATCACAGATGAATACAAGCCTGAAGAATTTTGGAGAAAGCCGTTATGAGAAAGAAGATGCATTTGTCGAACTTAAAGGTACAACTCTGGTAGCAGCTCATTGCCCAAAGCTGTCACAGACAGTAAGCGTAGGCTGGACCATTCTGGGTCCCACAACCTGTGGCCCCACAGTTCTGACAACTCAGCTTCCATGGCTGGCCAAAATTTTGTCTTTCTCTGCCCGCCGAAGATGAATAAAAATTACGGAGAGAGTTGAGAGGAAATAGAAAGGTGGCTGTAATTCTTGGCTGGCAGAGAGGGAAACAGAGTAGGCTTATGCCTCAAGAACTGCGCCCTCCCCGCTCCATGAGGATTCCAGGGGCTGATACAAGATGAGGGGTCACAGTCAGGAGTCAGCGATGAGGAGCAAAGGTGTCTGCATCTTGATTTCTTCCTCTTGCACAGTTTCAAAGGCCGTCATAGGCTGTATCAGTAACCCCGTAGTCGAGGCTGGCAGTTCGTGGCTCTGTGGCCTTCCTTCTGATACGTAACTGCAAGGGGAAGGCTGTTGTCAGGGTAAACACCAGATATGGGATGTATTAGCATAGAGTCCCTGGTGACTCAGGCGGTAAAGAATCTTCCTGCAATGCAGGAGACCAGGGTTCCATCCCTGGGTTGGGAGGATCCCCTGGAGAAGGGAATGGCAACCCACTCCAGATTTCTTGCCTGGAGAATCCCATGGACAGGGGAGCCTGGTGGGTTACAGCCCATGGGGTCGCACAGAGTCGGACACGACTGAGCGACTAACACAAAGAAAAATGGGTGTGAAGTGTGGCTCCTGCAGAGAGGTATGGGGTAGAAAAGCAAACTTCGTTACAGACATGCAGAGTTAAGAGCAGTTAAAATTTAAAAAAAAAAAAAGCTAAGAATGTTCAGGCCTGCCCACTGTTCTCTTTATCTTTGTTCTCAGGAAAAGGAGAGGAAAAAAACTTTTTTTCTTTCCTGTTCACCGCAACACCTCTAGAAGGACTAATGTCCCTGCCAGGCTGGGGAGAAAGAGGGAGCCTCTGTGCAGGGGGTTCCTGCCCAACAGAGCTTCAAGCTAGAGGAGAGAGCAGCTCTTCCAGACTCCCTGAGGAGGGCCAGAAGGGGCCTGGCTCCGAACAAACGGAGTGTGAACTCCAATGTCAGATTCCGCCGTTGACCTCGGTGTAAACTGAGGCAAGCCCCAAAAGATGAGCTGCTTCAGGATTTGTGGAGGAATTGGAGCTCGGGACAAGCAAATGGAAGCAAGCCACAGGCCAGTCGCTGAGGTTTTGGGACACAGGTTGTGTTTATGGGCAGGGACCATAAAGACAGGGGAGTTCAGGTTCGAGTCAGTTAAAGTTGAAAACAGAAACCAGTCTTGAAAATATCCAAAGCTGCTCAGACCAGTCCCGCCACACAAAGGAAACTCAGTTCAGCCTGCTTGATGAGACTGGCCCGCCCTGGGTCATCTCTCGTTTATGACTCTGACAGGACTTCCCAAGGTTGATAAGAAGGTTGATTGCAAGGTTGATTGCAGATCGTCCAGAAAATTCCACAACTATCATTTCTCTGTAAACCAGGCATTTACTTGAAATCAGTCTGAGTCCTTCAGTTTTGTTTTCCTGAGGACACAAGAATGAGGTTCTGCATTTTATATTCTCTGGGTCTACGTTAAGTTGAAATTCTTTCCCATTTTTAACTCATCAGCTCTCTCGGCAGTGCAGAGTATTTGGTATGCTTGTTCCCATTTCACAGATGGGAATGTCGAGACTCCCGGATGTGAATCTTGCCTTACACAAACGCTACTGCTAGTGAGCATGAGTATTTCACTCCTCTGATATTTCCAAGATGCATGGCCTGTACTTTGGCCGGGTGCTGTGTTGGCTGCTGCCTTGATGGAAGGGGGAGTGAGATGTGATCCCAAGCCTGAATGCCATCTATGGCAGAGACCTCACTGTGGCAAAAGGCCAGATGGTGGATGGTGTGAGTTTTGTTCCTGTGATCTGATATGCTCCAGCGAGCCCTTAACTGGTGAGGCAAGCCCAGGTCACCACCTGAGTGGGACTGTACTTGTCAGCTAAGGACCTAAACTATTAAGAATAAGCGAAAGGTCATTTCCAGTGAGACAGAAATTGCCACTTAAAATCAAACTTCATTGCTGTTGTTCAGTCACTCAGTCCTGTCTGACTCCTTGCAACCCCACCAACTGCAGCATGCTAGGCTTCCCTGTCCTTCACCACCTCCTGGAGTTTGCTAAAACTCATGTCCATCGAGTCGGTGATGCCATCCAACCATCTCATCCTCTGTCATCCCCTTCTCCTCCTGCCTTCAACCTTTCCCAGTACTGGGGTCTTTTCCAATGAGTCAGCTTTTCACATCAGGTGGCCAAAGTATTGGAGCGTCTGTCTTGGTTTCAAATCCCACCAAGACATGGACCCATCATACAATTATGGCATCTGAAAAGATCTTCAAAGATCCCCCTTGGCAGGAGGATGTTGGGGGAGGGTTTGGACTGGACCTGCCCCCACACAGCGCTGTGACCTTGGACAGGATGCTGAGCCTCTCTGAGGCTTCGTTTCTCACCTTGTCAAATGGCATAAGAATAGTGCTTTCCTGGGACTTCCCTGGTGGTCCACTGCTTAAGACTCTGCCTTCCAGTGCAGAGGGTGTGGGTTCACTTCCTGGTTAGGGAAGTAAGACCCCACGTGCTATGTGGTGTGGCCAAAATTAAAAAAAAAAAAAAAAAATAGTGCTCTTAGTGTTTCCTGATGGATGACAGAGACTGGGCCGGGATTGAGGTGGATACTGTACTAAAAGATTATGCCTGCTGGAGGTGCACCCTCCAAATAGAAACAGATGGAGAGGCCTCATTGGGTCCCCTGCTGTGTTGTCAATACCTGCTCCCAAGAGTCCAGCTGAGGCCTCCTCATCTCCCCCCCACACCCGGGCAGAAGTTTCAGCATGCTGCCCTTTGAGCCTGCCAGGGTAGACACATATGGAGGAAGGTCAGTGCCTTTGTTACCTCCTCATTAGAAAACACCCTGATGCTGGGAAAGATTGAAGGCAGGAGGAGAAGGGGATGACAGAAGATGAGACGGTTGGATGGCATCACCGACTTGATGGATATGAGTTTGAGCAAGCTCCGAGAGATGGTGAGGGACAGGGAAGCCTGGCGTGCTGCAGTCCATGGGGTCACAAAGAGTCGGGGACGACTGAGTGACTGAATAACAACAAAGCAAAAGGAGGGGACATAGAAGCTGTTGGGTAGCTCTCCCCAGGCTCCTGCAGTTCGCAGGCTGTGTGTGTGGGCAGCCAGCTGCCCACTAATTCTGCTAAGTGCTGCCCGGGTGTGAGCCAAACACCTGGGCCCGGATGTGAAGCGTGGGTGCAGAGAAGCGGGGAAGGTGCTGGAGTGAAACCTGGTTCTCTTTGGAGGCCTTCGGGTTAGGGTTTCTTTTCAGGCCGGAAGTTTCAATTACAGCCGTAATTGATTGCTATTATGGGCACTGAACTGTATTTGCCCTGGGCCCTGGAAACAGGAAATCAGCCAGGCCTATTAGAAGTGGTGTGCAAACAGCTCTCCGAAGAAAAAGAGACTTCGTGGTTCAAGAGCAGTGGGAGAGAGCCAACCTGCCCTCTCCTCCATCCTGGGAATGGAAGCATCCGCTTCCTTTGGTTCATTCACCCTCAGACACTTCCTTCAGAAATCTGCAAAACTTACTGAATGCATAGTGTGCCGGGCTCTGAGCTGGAGGCAGAGGGGGAAATGGAAACTTACCAGACATTGACCTTCTTTGTAGAGGGATCAGGGTGCGGGGCGGGGCCCAGGCCCAAAACATGCTGGGAACTCAGCAGCATGGCCTGATGGAGGACAGCAACGGGAGGATGGAGAGGGGAGGAGGAGGAGCAGGCGGCCAGGAGCTGTTGTGCAGGAATCAGACCTGGTTGATGGGTAGGTTCCGGGGGGAAGAGGTCCACAGTCCAGGGGGCAGGCCCCCCCAAAGGCCTGATGCGCTCTGATTTGGTTCCGTGTTTAAGAAGACACAGCAGACAGATGCATCAGAAAGTGGGAAATATTTAAAGTCAGGGGAGCAGCAATGTCTAGATCCAGGTGGAGAGCCATCTGGAGTGGCATATGACAAGCTAGGTCTGTCCTCCGGGGGCCGGGCCACGCAGAAGCTAGGCCAGGGGGTGAGCGCTTGGGTGGATGTCCTGCTACTAGATGGAGTCTTGCACACATCCCATGAGTAGGCTGGGGTCCAGGGCAGCTTCCGTCCCCGAGGGAGAGCTGGAATGCTAAGCTAGCAGAAAGTTGAAGCAGAAGCCAACTACTGCTTGATTCTACTCCTCTGTGAGATAGCAGGTGAATGGGGTGCCCCATGACATTGGGGCACTGCTCCTGTATTCCAGCTTTAAGACTAAGTCTTGTCCCTGCTTGCTGGTCAGGCTGGCATGCCTGACCACTTCTGCTCATGAGCCAGGGAGGGCCTGAGCTTGTGGGGAAAGTGAAAGAAATTGTCAGTTGCTCAGTCCTTTGTGACCCTATGGACTGTAGCCCTCCAGTCTCCTCTGTCCATGGGATTCTCCAGGCAAGAATACTAGAGTGGGTTGCCATTTCCTTCTCCAGGGATCTTCCCGACCCAGGGATCAAACCCAGGTCTCTTGTATTGTGGGAAGATTCTTTACTGTCTGAGACACCAGAGAAGCCCCTTGGGTGGAAATGGCTTCTGAAACAGTGGCCAGGAGACCTCGTGAAGGCAGGAGCTGAAAGTTTACTGGGAGAAATAAGACGTAAGCAAAGGGCAACTGGAAGAACTCTGATGAGTTGGCACATGAGTAATGACCAAGTGAATTGAGAAGCCCTTGCTTGTTGGAGGGTTGAAGGACAGCAGGAAAGAATTTCTGGCAGGGATAGTTCCAGGAAGGGCTGAAGTTTCAGCTGGGCCTTAGAGGAGGGAGGGGAACATTCTAGACAGGAACGCAGTATGGAAGAGGCCCAGGTGCGGAAGGCTGGGAGATAGCAAACCACGTTTGGATGTTGCAAGTTTGTGGGATGTGATGTGGAGAGGCTCCGAAGGTCAAGGGAAGGACGTGGTCTTGACCCCATGGGACTCTGGCGTTTATAGGTGGATGTGATAATAGCGTCAAGCATGCTACACTGTGGGGCACTAGGTGGAGAGCAGCAAGAGAGGAAGGAGACTGGGGGCAAAGCCCACGCAGACTGAGCGGCAAGTGGTCACAGTCATAAGAGGAGGAGGAGATTAGGAGAAAGCAGTGAGGAGCTCTGAGCAGGTGGATTGACGGTGGCCACAGGCATCTGAATGTTGATATCTCAAGGTGAGTTAAATGAGGTTAAGCGGCAGGAAAGGTTAGACCGGGTTGTATATCTGAAAATCTCTGCTATGGCATAGATCTCACATAGTTGCAGCAGAGACTGCTTGCTTTGAAGAGTATAGAAAGAGAATACAGCCACTCGATACCAGGTGTGATGGGCCAAAGAAGGAAAGTGAAAAGTGAAAGTGTCAGTCCCTCAGTCATGTCCAACTCTCCAACTACAGCCCACCAGGCCCCTCTGTCCATGGGATTCTCCAGGCAAGAATAAGAAGCAGCTAAAGGAAAAATCCAGAGTTAAGAGGGAGCCATGCAAAGCAATGAGGTGCCATTTGCAAAGAGGGACAGTGTCCAAAGAAGAAAACATCAAGCGTGAGCAGTTTCAGCTGCTGCTGGGGGATTAGAGGAAATGAAAATCCATTTCTAGTTATTAGAACTGACACCTCAAAGGTCTAGATCAGCAGTCTCCAACCTTTTTGGCACCAAGAACCAGTTTTGTGAAGACAGCTTTTCCAAGGACAAGGAGAGAGAGGCAGTGGTTTGGAGTGATTCAAACACATTACATTTATTGTGCACTTTATTTCTATCGCCATTACATCAGCTCCATCTCAGATCATCAGGCATTAGGTCCCAGAGGTTGGGACTCTTGGTCTAGAGGATGTTTGAGTATGTTGTTTCCATGGAGTCAGAGGAGCTGGGGGTTAAGGAGGTGGTAGTGACCTTAAAGATAGCGGTGGGGGAAAGAGTGGGTGGTATTGAGAATAGCCTAGGAAAGGATGCAGATGGGTCACTAAATTTGCAAAGCTGAAAGTAAGACCAAATTATGTTCCCTGATGCAGAGGAAGATGAGTTGAACAGGTTGGAGAGAAAGGAGTCCTGCAGGAAGCGTGTTCTGAAGATGCCGTGAGCAGGGAGTTTATCCTTTGAAGGGCAAAGACATTGGCATTCTTAGAGGCTGGGCAGTAGAAGAAATGGGATCCAAGTGAATATTTGGGGGTGCAGAGGGCTGAAAAAGGGGTTCTTGTACCAAATAGCCACTGCCTTCTTAGGCAAGGAGAGAGTGGTGGCCGTGGGTGGTGGGGGAGGGTGAGAGAAGGCAAGAGGGGGATTGGCACAGGAATCCATGAGGGGAGAGAGAAGGGGGAAGCAAGCCCCAGGGATGCATGAAGCTCCTCATGATGGATGGTCAGGAGAAAGTCCACAAGGGATGGTGAACTGAGTTCTTGTTCCACCAGACCAGGCTGGAGGCTTCCAGAGGGCTAGGTGAGCCTGGGATGCACATGAACCAGCTGAAGCCCAGGGAGAGACCCCAGACGATGCAAGGTTTGGAGAAACTGGAAGGGAGCTTCTTGAAGGAGGGAAGCTAAGCAGATGATGGGAAGAGAAGCCAAAGGGGAGGAGAAGGGGGATGCAGGGGAGAGGACCACAGAAATGGAGCAGAGAGGGTGGTGGTGTGGATCAGGGCTGTGCAGGGGCCGACACAGAGCCAGGTGGGAGGGACCAAGGCTGAGGGGGGCTGAGACCCACAGGCAGAGCTGAGAGGTGCGAGGCCAGGCCTGGGGAGGGGGTGTGTGGGGGGGGTGTAGTCAGGAAGGCGTTGACTGGGGGTCATTGCTTCCATTTTACCAGCTCTGCTGCTAAGTAGCTGTGTGGCCTTGGGCAGGCTGCTTGCATTTGCTGGATAAGGGGCTCCTGTCAGCATCATTCCTTACATCTCTCAGGCCCAGAGGTACCCTGGAGGGGCTTCAGAGTGGCGGCCAGGGATGCTCTTCACAGCCAGGGCCGTCACCCCTTACAGCCTGGCTCCCATCCCGTCCCTGCCCTCACAAGCCTTGCTCATGGTGTCAGGAGCAACAGCAGGCAGGCAGCACCTCGCAACATGGCCCCTCACCTTCTGCAGGAATCAGTGGCTCTAAATTTCACAGCTGGGTTTAAATTAGTGCCCTTCATCAACCTTCCCCTGGCAGGTAAGCCAAGGACCCCAGAGTGAGTCAGGAAAAGTGAGGCAAGAGTGAGGGTGATGGGGAGGAGTCCCAGGGCAGGGGTGCCCCCGGCATCCTCCAGCTCTGAGCCCACAAGTCTCTGATCCTATGCGCTCAGACCCTGCGGCTGTCGGGTGCCCCCCACGCGCCCCTCAGTGACAGCAATGTGACTGCAGCATCCCGGCCTGGAGACAAGGCACCGTGTGGGGACATTTTTTCCCGGGAGGCTATATTTAGAGTGCTTCAGCTGAACCGCTGCTGTGAACTGTACGTCTTAAGTAGCGGTGTGTGCGTCATTAACAAGGCTGCAGGTGTGTGCATCCTGGGAGGGCTGACGCTGTTCCTAACAGGATGGGCGTCTATGGGCTGCTTCCTTTAGGACTGCGTGCTACCTTCGTGTATTATATCTAACTCAATAAATGGAAGCTGTATCCCTGGATGTGAGAGTCAAACCTTCAAACCTGGGCTCTGCTACTTAACAACTGTGTGACCTTGGGTAAGCTCTGTACTTGACCTCTTACTCAAACCTCAGTCTACTCATCTGTAAGTTGGGACGAAGAGCCAATTCATTGGGAAAGGTGCTGATGCTGAGGAAGATTGAGGGCAGGAGGAGAAGGGGGCAACCGAGGATGAGATGGTTGGATGGGTCCATCGACTCAATTGACACAAGTCTGAACAAACTCCAGGAGATGGTGAAGGACAGGGAAGCCTGTCCCTGGGGCTGCATGCAGTCCGTGGGGTCGCGAAGAGTCGGACATGACTGAGAAGCTGAACAACAAAGCTGGGATCCTGACAGGGATGATTTCCTGAGATTCGTGGGAGAGTCAGATCCGGGGAGGCATCAAGGTCTTCAGTGGTCAATAAATGTGAGGCCCCACCCTCTCCCCACCATTTTCTTTTCCTTAGATGCTTCTTTTCATTTATCAACTTGGTTAATCACTTCTATGGCCAAGCCCGCCCAAGGGCCACGTGTGCTGTTGGAGGCTGACAGGCTCAGGGGGCAGCAGGAAGACTTCTGAGCTGAGCCTTAAGGGGTGGTCAAGAGTTTGTTGGCAGAGATTCAGGGGTTGGGGTCAGAGAGAGCATCTTCCTCTTATCATGGGCAGGCAGGAAAGAGAGGCCTTTGACCCTTTCCGTGAGGGTCGCCTCCAGTCCCCGAGTCAGCTCCACACACAGCCCATCAGCAGCCCTTGGAGAGCCTGCCGTCCTTGTCCGGGAAGACGCACCCCTGGTGCTCGCGGGCTGGCTCTGCCCTGCCTGGCTCTTCGATCGGGCACCCTGTGGGGCAGGCTTAAGGTTTCCGTGGGTCATAGTGGCCTTCGTGGCGGGGCAGTGAGGACTGCATGTGTGCCCAAGTGCTTACTCAGGCGTGTCCGACTTTTGCGACCCCATGCACTGTAGCCTGCCACGCTCCTCTGTCCATGGGATTCTCCAAACAAGAAGACTGGAGTGGGTTGCAATTTCCTCCTCCAGGGGATCTTCCCCACTCAGGGGTCGAACCTGGGTCTCCTGCACTGCAGGCAGATTCTTTACTGCTAAGCCACCTGGGAAGCCCACCCAAAGAGCAGCTGCCCAGTTATTATCCTTTCCCTAAGAGTATGCCTCCAGCTCCAAGGCAAGGACTGTTGTGTGTCCAGTACAGGAGCTCCTCATTAATTATGTCAAGTTTTTTACCAGCCATGTAGATTTATAGAAAAGACAGTATTTCTTCTGCAGCCCCCCGCCCCAGTACATACCTTTGTTATGTCCTAAAAGTTCCAGTTGGAAGCAGTGTTGAAATCTGTCAGCTCCATGAGTGAACACTCCGTCTCAGCAGAGTGATTTGACAGAAATACTAAATTCCAAAAACCGCGTGGGCTGGCCCGCATGAGCCCTGCCCTGGGAGAGTTTAAAAACAAAAATACACTGCAGGTTTTGGGGGCTAACTAGCATTGAAAAGCTGTTGTTTTATATTTATTTTGTTTTATATTTATTTTATATTTATTTTGTTGTCTCTGTGCCGTGACCACATTAGCTCTCCTGTTGCGTTCTGTGGGGCCAGAATTAACGAAGGATGAGAGCAAGGTCAACAGCATGAAGGAGAGATGCCCAGTTCATGCTCTACCCCGTCCCCGGCCCAGAAGAGAGAACTGACCTGACAGGCCGGGGACGCAAGCCCAGCTGCCTCCTTTTTGACATCAGTGCTCAAAAGAGACCTGTTTACCCGCCTTATCACTGTAATCAACAGGGGAGAATTTAGCAAATGTAGAAGGTAGTATCGTGTACAGGGCAGCGTTTTCCAAAAATAAAACCTCTCTCAAGCCACCTAGAATCATATTTAATGATTTTATTATTTCCGACATATATAATAAGAAGTGATAAAAAAAATTTTTGGCCGTGCTGTGTGGCATGTGGGATCTTAGTTCTCCGAGCAGGGATTGCCCTCGAATCCCCTGCATTGGAAGCATGTAGTCTTAACTGCTGAACCACCAGGGAAGTCCCCAGAAGTGACCTTTTTTTTTTTTTTTTTCAATTCTACTGACTGATTCACTTTGGGCCGTGATGGATATTCATTGCTGGGTGGGCTTTCTCTGTTTGTGGCCGGGGGGGCCCTCTCCAGTTGCGGGCTTCCCACTGTGGTGGCCTCTCTTGTTGCAGAGCGCAGGCTCTGGGTGCACAGACTTCAGCAGCTGTGGCTCAGGAGCTGTGCTCCCGGGCTCTGGAGCACTGACTCAGTAGTTGTGGCGCACAGGCTTAGCTGTCTCGAGGCAGCTGGTATCTTCCCAGATGAGGGACCAAACCCATGTCTCCTGCATTGGCAGGCAGATTCTTTACCACTGAGCCACCAGGGAAGCTCCCCCGAGAAGTGATTTTAATGACAGGTTAAAAAAAAAAAATCCTGGCTCCACTGGTGTGTGATGTCACCTCAATTGCCTATTCTTTCTAAGCATAGTCCTTATCTGTTCAAGGGATGTTAAAAATGGGGTACCTACCCTAGAGAATAATTTGTGAGGATTACATGAGATAATATGTGGGTTTTCCTAGACACATAGCAAGCACTTAACAAATGACAGTCACATGTTTGTCACCATGATTGGGGTGCCTGTTGTCCTCGTCGTATCCTCACATTTTAGGGTGGCCCAGGTATACTGTGGGCTTCCAGGTGGCTCAGTGGTAAAGAATCCACCTGCCAAAGCAGGAGACTCAAGTTCGATCGTTGGGTCAGGAAGATCCCCTGGAGGGGAAAATGGCACCCCACTCCAGTATCCTTGCCTGGAAAATCCCATGGACAGAGGAGCTTGGTGGGCTACAGTCTGTGGGGGTCACAAAAAGACAGACATGACTTGGCAACTAAACATCAACGAAAAGGCATATTTTACCTTGAATGGTGTAGCATCAAAGACGTGGTCTTCATTCATTCATTCTTTCATCAGAGAGTTAATGAACTCCTACATGCGCCAAGGATTAAGACCACAAAAATGAGTGAGACACAGCCCTGCCCTGAAGCAGTTTCCCCTCCAGAGAGATGCTCGCAGAAGCAGACACATCATTTTTTCGCTCTAATGATGACTCCAAGGGAAGCAGGCAGTAGGGGCATTGGGAACCTAGGGAAAGGAAAGAAGTCGGAGGGAGCAGGCAGAGTGTCCGAGCCCCCTTTCCTCGCCACTCCATGCCATTTACTAGAGCAACGCCTGGATTTTAGAAAACAAAAGCCAAAACTGATTTGTAATGAGGGTCTCATGTTTGCTGGGAGTGGCAGGAAGGCAAAGTCAATACATTTTATTGCTTTGGAACTCGACTAAAGGTGTAGAGATGAGGCAGGAAATCCTGTCTGAAGCCAAGCTTCCCCATCCATTGGCATAAAATCCTGATGAGCCCTTAAGGGGAAGGGAAATAAAGTTTTCCTGAGAAATCCCTGATTTTAAAAAGGTGAGATTTTTAGCAAAGGAAGTTGGATATTCAGAGGTGCTTTCTTTCCCCAAAATTATTTTTAGCCCCTAGAATGTAGTTTCTCTTGCCCACTTAGGTTCAGCATGCAGATCAGGCCAATTGTGTTTGGGAACAAAAACAAGCCACATCCTCCTGTTAAAGGTCGGAATATTTTAAGGTGTGTGCATGCAGTTGTTGCAAAAGGGCAGCACTGGAGTGAGGCGGGGCGGGGCAAGGTAACAGTCCAGGGTAAGTCTTGTTTTAGTTGCTAAGTCATGTCCGAATCTTTACAAACCCATGGACTGCCAGGCTCCTTTGTCCATGGGATTTTTCACGCAAAAATACTGGAGTAGGTTGCCATTTCCTCCTCCAGAGGATCTTCCTAACCCGGGGTTCAAACCCACATCTCCTGCATTGGCGGGTGGATTCTTTACCACTGAGCCACCAGGGAAGCCTTGCCCAGGGGAATAGTCACCCGTAATTAGTTACCAGTAAAACTCTTAAGAGCATCAGTGGCCTTAGCCCACTTGCTCTAAAGCGTGGGGAGTTCTGGGATGGAAGAAAAAGCTCATGTCGTGCTGAAGTGGTGATTTTATCAAAATGCATCATTTTTGCCTTATTATTAAGTGCTTGTGTGAAAAGACATAAAATGAAATGTTCTTTTGTTTCTGAATTCATCCATCGAGGGTTTGCCCAGCTCATCTCGCTCTGAACCGGGTCTCTTGCTCTTGGGGGCACAACCAGAACTGCAAATACACAGTTAAAAGCAGCTTTGATGAGCAGCATAATAAGTGCATGAAAAGTTGAGACAGGATGGGGGAGATTTAACTGCATGGTCCACCAGGGAGTATATCTTTGAAATGACTGATGACATGGGCACCGGGACTTCCAGAATTGCCAGGAGGTTGCCAAGGAAAGGATGCTGGGCAGTGGGAACCGTGCGGTACTGACGTGCCTTCTAGGGAAACTTGGGGGTGTGGACCCTGGAATAGAGCTGCCAGAGAGGATCTGATTCCTGGAAACAGAAATCATGGGCTCACTGAGCAGATGGTTATCTTGGCAAAAAGAAAGTAAAAGTGAAGCACTCAGTCATGTCCATCTCTTTGCCACCCCATGGACTGTAGCCCACCAGGCTCCTCCATCCATGGGATTCTCCAGGCAAGGATACTGGAGTGGGTTGCCATTCCCTTCTCCAGAGGATCTTCCCAACCCAGGGATCAAACCTGAGTCTCCCGCACTACAGGCAGATTCTTCACCATTTGAGCCACCAGGAAAGCCCTGTCTCAGCAGACCTGTTCATTTTATAGGAAATGGAACTCGGAGCCAGTGGGTGGCTGGCCCAGGTTCCCACAACTACAGGGGAGAATCTGAGACAGAATCGGGATGAACCCTTTGGGGCTCGGTTTCTTCAAGTGTGACATGAGGGCTTGGGTGTAAGTGTGCTCAGGCCTCTGAAGGGTTTCTTGATGCTTCTCTGCAGCCTCCCAAGGATAAGACTCAACTTGAAGGGAATCCACTGTTCTTTACAGAATATACAAGAAAAAAAAGTCAAGTAGCCATTTATATCTTCAGTGGCCACATTTGTGCCAAACAGCCAAGCCAATCCTGTTTTCAAGATGAGGGGATTAAAATTCACTGCATTAAAAAAAAATGGTTCTTCTTTCTCATCTTTTGTTAATCTATGTGAGAAGAAACCTGGAACTTTCAGAAAGGAGAGCTATAGAGGAGAGTGAAACTGATGTTGAATAAACACCTTTGAAAGTGGAGTTCGTTCTTACCCTTCTCCATTGGGAAGTCATCGTCTGAAAGCTGGAATCTTATCCCCTGATCTTTACCCTGAATGGCTTTTGAGCTCTGACTTTTGGGGCTGAAATCTTTTTCTTTATATTCACCATGGTGGCAGGGAGGATGTGTTTTCTATTGAGCTTGGTGTGCAGTATTTGGAACAATCTAGTGAATCAGCTGGGCAGTCTGTTCCCTGGTACTTCTGCTTGGTGGGTTCCCAGGGCATCCCACCATGCCTGGTTAGCATGTACTTGTGCATGGGTTTAGTCATGTACAACTCTTTGTGACCCCATGAACTGTAGCCCACCAGGCTCCTCTGTCCAAGGGGTTCTCCAGGCAAGAATATTGGAGAGGGTTGCCATTTTCTCCTCCAGGGGATCTTCCCTACCCAGGGACCAAACTGGAGTCTCCTGCATTGACAGGCAGATTCTTTAGTGTCTGAGCCACTAGGGAAGCCCACTTACATTTTAGGCTCTTTTTTTAAGGCCATGGATGATACTTCGTAGGGTTCTTGTGAAGAACAGAGTGGTGGGCGGGTGGGGGGGGGGGCGCCTTGTAGGCACCGAATGTGTGAGAATTATAAACGGCAATGCCACTGCGGCTGGCAGGCATATAATGGCCACCGGTGGTTCGGGAGCAGTGCTAGGCACTGGGCCAGGCCCTGTAAATCCTTGGTTTCTAGTTGGTGACCTAATTCTGAAAGGCAGGTTCATCCTGTTTCACCTGAAAGGGACATAAGGCCATAGTTCCAGCCACCGTCCAGTCTCCTTTTCCCCTGCCCATCCTCGCACAGGCTTCTGTTCCTGTTGCCCTAACCTGGGTGACGAGATCATCTTCTCAGTCCCGGAGGAGGGAGGTTGTCCTGGTGATCCCATCCGTGAGTGGTTGCTAGCCACGTTGCCAACGCCGTGTGATTGATCACAGGAGCTAAAGTTTCCCAGGGGCCCTTTAGCAGCAGCAAAGACTTGAAAGAGTGGGACAGAGGTTGCTAAGTGACTTAAGAGATTTTCTGAGCCACTAATTACTTCATAAAAGCGTTTTATTGGGCTAGCGTGATCAGTTATTGGCACTGTCTGTCTGTGTGTCTCAGTCCTTCTGCTCCAGCCAGTGCATTGCTGGGAAGCTCTGCTCATGTCCTGCAAAGGAGGCTTTGATGTAGTTCTCTGCCATGCTTACACATAAGCCAGTGTCTGCCACTGGTCACCATCTGCAGGGACAAGGGCTCTGGCTCTGTGCTCAGTGAGTTACTTGAGTTACTGTCAGTAGGACATTCCAGCAAGGGAACTATAGCCTGGGCGGGTGTACCTCTCGACCCAATTGATTTCACTGATTTGCCAGTGGACAAGAGCCTTGGTTTTTACATCTGCAAAATGGGGTTAAGGAGGAGGAAGAGGGGCTGGCTACGTTTTCTTTGTTGGTTAGTTCTCTGAGTTCTTCTCCCTCTGAGTATTTAAGGCATTTCTAAGGGCACAGAAATGACCAAAGTAGGCAGCAGAGAGAAAAATGGAACTAGCCTGATCCTGCTTCATTTTTGTTTTCCCACTGACGAGAACAGCTTCACATGAACAGGGTGGGGCAGGCAGGTGCACAGAGCCACTGGCGTCCATGGTGATTACAGAAAAAGCAACAGGCTCCTTGGGGCCCTCTGAGTCCTGTTTTCTCTTTCCTTTTAGAGGACTTGGAGATGTGAGCACAGAGATCCACTGCCTGGTTCTTTAAAAAGAGGAGGAATGAGGAGAAGGGGGTGGGAAAGTTGTCATGGTTTTATTAAGCAGAGGATGGATCTTAGAAGCAGACAATACACACAGAGAATGGCAGGCAGCGCTGCTCTCAGATGTCTGGAGTGGATCAGCAAACAGATGGGAGCGTTGATAGATTACTGGGAATTGTCATGAGCGCTCTGAAAACAAGCAAAGCCAAATAAATGCTTTAAAAAAATAATAAATGCTTTACATTTTTGATCTGGTTGCTGTTATGTCAAATAGAATGTTGTCTCCTGGAGACGTCTAACAAATGTTCCCCTAGTAACCTTATGAAGTTGTTAAACAATAGTACTGTGTTTCGATTTCTTGAGAGAGAAGTTGTCAGAGGCAGGCTAAGACCCTTTGATGGCACTTGTCCCCCAGAATCCTCAGGTCGCACATCTAAAGAAGGCACTGTCATTGTTTTCCCTGTATTGTGGATGATCAGTTTGAGGCTCAGAGAGATGAAGCAACTTGTCCAAGGTTGCACAGCCTGTGAGGGCAGAGGTGATGTCTTACCCTGGGTTCTCTGCTTCCTTCACCCCTGCTCTTGACACTACACTGCCTCTCAGGGACTGCTGAAGCTACACAGTTTACCCTCCAAGCATTCACTAATGGATTGGCATTGGTCTGGAAAGTGCATCGTGCCATCAGTTCAGTTGAGTCGCTCAGTCATGTCCAACTCTTTGCGACGCCATGAATCGCAGCACGCCAGGCCTCCCTGTCCATCACCAACTCCCGGAGTTCACTCAGACTCATGTCCATCAGGTCAGTGATGCCATCCAGCCATCTCATCCTTGGCCGTTCCCTTCTCCTCCTGCCCCCAATCCCTCCCAGCATCAGAGTCTTCTCCAGTGAGTCAACTCTTCACATGAGATGGCCAAAGTACTGGAGTTTCAGCTTCAGCATCATTCCCTCCAAAGAAATCCCAGGTTTGATCTCCTTCAGAATGGACTGGTTGGATCTCCTTGCAGTCCAAGGGACTCTCAAGAGTCTTCTCCAACACCACAGTTCAAAAGCATCGACATAGAAAGTGCTAAATTTCTTAATTCAAGAGACCTGGGTTTCCTTACTTAACAATAATCTTTTGATGCTCAGACTACCCGCCCCTTATTGCAAACTTCCATATAACCTGACTCCTCCACCATCACCCCTGCCCCCAACCTGGCCTCCCAGGAGCAATTCTCTCAGAGCTACTTGAGGTGCTGTCCCCTGGGCTTAGTCCTAAAAAACTTCCCCCGAATAAAACAACTCAATTTTTAGATTTTGATTATTTTTTAAGTCAACAGAATCTTCCCCAGTATTTATGCTAAGGATTAACAGTGGGCAGAAGACTAGTCCATTCTGTGGATGCATTGCCTTTGATACTAGATACCTCCAAGGAAAGGCTGATCCAGAGTGCCCAATGGAAAGAGAAAATGAGTCACAGAGTGTGGGAAGCTGATCAGTCTTACGTCGGGTGATGATGGAGCCAGAAGGCGAGGAAAACAGTGCGGGCGTGCAGGCAGCCTCAGCAATTTTGCTTTCAGTCTCTGAGGAGAGAGTGGTGTAGTCAGACGATCCCAGGCCCCTGGCCCCTGGGGAAAGCTGTAGCTTGGAAATCTGATTCTTCAACCTGGCCTCGAAATTCTAGCCCTGGGGATGGAGACGTTTATCTGTTTGACACTCACAGGACTCTTCCCACCATGCTTCATTCAGCAAAAGTGTTTATTCAGTAAATACTGGGTTGGCCAAAATGTTCATTTGAGTTTTTCCATTAGATGGTACAGGAAAACCCAACCGAAGTTTTTGACCAACTCATTATTTATTGGCGGCCGACAGCACCAGACAATGTTCTAGGCCCTGGGGACATTTCTAATAAAATAAAAATAGGGAAGAGGAAAGAAAAAGACACAAGTACCAGCCCTCAAAATTGGGAAGTGTTCTAACCCAGAAGGAAGATGGCTGGGGTATTGGACGTAATGTAATATTCTAACAGCTCCAGTAGACGATACATTTTTTAGGTGAGAATGCAGGACTTGGGCTTTTTCTTCTTTTTTTTTCCTTAAGTGGTTTGTATTCCACAAAGAAATCACTGCTTCTCATTTTCATCGAGAACATGCGGCACCTGGGCCTTTGTCCATCTCTTCCCAGGCCAAGTGCAAAAATGCCAGAAGTTCGGCATTCTCAGGGATTTTTGTAGGATCTAGACATGAGAGTTTTGCCTTTTACTGGCATATCAGTTAGAAGATCTGGACTTCTTGCTTCAGGGATGTGTGTGTGTGCGTGTGCACGCATGCATGTGCCCACCTATGTGTGTGTTTAAACTTCAAAGCCTGACCCACTATAAAACAACCCCCCAAACTGTCCATTGCTTAAAAAAAAAAAACAAACCTTCATTTCCTTCAGGCTCAGAGGGCATACATTTAAGTAAATAATTAAATTACATCCTCCTGCCAAGTAATTTCTTAAAGAAGAGGCAGTAAATGGCATCCCTTCTGGGAAAGCTATGCTGTAATCACTGGATGGCTTTCTTCAAGAGGAAAATGTTTACTTGAAAACTCTTGACAGCCTAAAGTATTTCCATCTCAGTTCTCTGACCCAGGAGAAAGAAAGAAGCTGTGTTCACTTTCAGAGGACGCCAAATTTAGGATTTGTCTCTGGCGACGTGGGAACAGCTGTTGGGGATTGTTTAGCCTTCCGGCCAGGCCCCTCCACTGCAGTGAGCAGGAGCCACAGGGCCCCTGTGTTTGGGGATTAAAGATATTTGCATTGGACCAAAGCACAGATTATACCTGGCTTTGTAAGTGTTCTATACAAATGTTCCGTTTTGCATCTTTTACCTGCTTGTATTGCATGCTCAGGCGCTTCAGTCATGTCCAACGCTTTGCAACCCCATGAACTATAGCCTACCAGGCTCCTCCGTCCATGGAATTCTCCAGGCAAGAATACTAGAGTGGGTAGTCATTCCCTTCTCCAGGGGCTCTTCCAACCCGGGGGTCGAATCTTAGTCTCCTGTATTTCAGGTATATTCTTTACCTTGGAGCCACTAGGAAAGTCCTTTACGTACTTAAATGTGGTCATTTGCCTGAGCAAAGACCTGTGTGACTACTTGTTATTGAAAAATGTTTATATTTTCTCATAAAGGAACACATACCTCCCCCCCCCCCCAACTGACAATTTGAAAACATAATAAAGGCTAAGAAGGAAAATAAGAATCATTCATTTTCCCACATCCCAGGGATAAAGTCCTTTTATGTCTGTTTCTTTCCAGTATCTTTTTTTCCCCTTCAACCACACATATGCAATCGAGCCAACACTATGTAAATGAATTATTCTCTGGGATTTTGTTAAAAGGGAAGGTGAATGCCCTCCACCCCAAGGAGCTGGGTCCCTCTTCTAGCTGAGGTCTGCTCACTTGCCTTCATGCCATTTTAATAGAGCTCTTCCATCTGCCCTTATGAAAGGTAAAAAGAGCTACGGTTCCATTAGGCACAGTTGTGGCTCAAGTGAAGAGTCTGTGAGCCGAAAGGCCACAGGTCAGTTTCCCTGGAGCGGTTCAGAATTGCAGCGCGCCCGCCCGGTCATACTTCTCAAGGTGCATTATTGCTCTAATAAAGTGTTCTTGGCTATAATTTTGTAACAGTTGGTAATAGGAGTCCCAGAGGAACTGGGCATTTATCTAAAACACAGACTGTGCCCAGGCCCCCACCCGCATAGCAAAGTTTGCTTTAATGATGTTCCTTTGAATAATTTAAATACTATCCTCCTGTTGATTGGTTTTTGTATATTTTATGCTGTAAAATGCCCCAAAGGGTTAGTTGGTTTTCAAAAGCCGAATGTTAGACACAGTTGGATTTTTTTTTTTTTCTGTCTCTGGCCTTGAGATTTATGCCTGGAGGCTCTTCTTAGAAAAATACCAGAGGGAAAGACCTTTGTGAAATACAAAGTTTCATCCTGGGAACCCACAGTGGAGGATTTCTCGCCTTCTAAGCAGTCCATGGGGTCGATAAGAGTTGGGCACGACTGTGTAACTTCACTTTCACTTTCACTTTCATGCATTGGAGAAGGAAATGGCAACCCACTCCAGTGTTCTTGCCTGGAGAATCCCAGGGACAGGGGAGCCTAGTGGGCTGCCGTCTATGGGGTCGCACAGATTCGGACACTACTGAAGCGACTTAGCAGCAGCAGCAGCAGCAAAGCCTCTCTGGCAGGAGCTTCTCCATGGGAGGGGAGGGGTTGTGGTGATGGGTGGGGCTTTTCCACCCCCCGCCCCAATGCTATGTACCTATTCTTTACTGACTGAGCCCCCAGGAAAGCCCAAGAATACTGGAGTGGGTTCCCATGCCCTCCTCCAGGGAATCTTCCCAACCCAGGGATCAAACCCAGGTCACCCACATTGCAGGCAGATTCTTTACCATCTGAGCCACCAGGGAAGCCCAAGAATACTCGAGAGGGTTGCCATGCCCTCCTCCAGGGGATCTTCCCAACCCAGGGATCAAACCCAGGTCACCCACATTGCAGGCAGATTCTTTACCATCTGAGCCCAGGGAAGTCCAAGAATACCAGAGTGGGCAGCCTATACCTCCTCCAGGGGATCTTCTCGACCCGAGAAACGAACTGCAGGCGGATTCTTTACCAGCTGAGCTACAAACCTAGAGAGCGTTTGAAAAAGCAGAGACATCATTTTGCCAACAAAGGTCCATATAAGAGGTATAGTTTTTCCAGTAGCCATGTAAGGATGTGAGAGTTGGACCATTAAGAAGTCTTAGCACCAAAGAATTGGTGCTTTGGAATTGTGGTGCCGGAGAAGACTGCTGAGAGCCCCTTGGACTGCAAGGGAATCAAACCAGTCCATCCTAAAGGAAATCAGTCCTGAATATTCACTGGAAGAAGGACTGATGCTGAAGCTGAAGCTCCCTGATGTTGGGAAAGATTGAAGGCAAGGGGAGAAGGCAGCGACAGAGAGTAAGATGGCTAGATAGCATCGTCAACTCATTGCATGTGAATTTGAGCAGACTCCAGGATACGGAGAAGGACAGAGGAGCCTGCAGTCCATGGGGTCTCAAAGAGCTGAAGATAACTTAGCAACTGAACAACAACAATACCATCCCCCTTAAAAATGATTTAACAAGGACCCACTGTATAGCACTGGGAAATGTACTCAATACCTTTTAATAACCAATAATGGAAAAGAATCTGAAAAAGAATGGAAAACAATCTGAATAACTTTGTACACTAGAAATTAAGACAGCATTGTACATTACTTCAATTAAAAAAAAAAAAAAAAAGATTTAGCAACCTCAACTGCTGATTCAACCTGGGAACCCTGTGTGAACTTTGAAGAGCTCTGCCCTCAAGGATAAAAAATTTAGGAAAATTTAGATCTAACAGGGTCTGTGAGGCTGTCTCTTCTAAGACCTAGGATTTACAGATGAGGAAACAGTTTCTGCCAGGGTTAAGGACCATGTGGTAAGCCACCACCATCATGCCAGAGGAGGGTGAGAACTCACATCTCCTGAAACCCAAGCTAAGTGTCTCCTGTGCCTCCAGGGGACCCCTCCATGCCCAAGTTCCAAGGACACCAGAGATGTATCACCAGGGTACCATGGAAACAAGAAACACCCTTTGCTCAGGGATCAGATTACTTGAAATAGAAATTCCAACCTATGGAATTCCTGCTTTGTGACTGATTGGAGTGAGTGCGTGTGGAATGGGGTACGTTTCATGAACGTCATCTTTTAGCCTTTCAAAGCAAGGTTCTGCTCGGAGGATTCCCAGGGTCTGCTGGGGCCTCATTTACAAGTGCCAGGGGCAAAGAAGAAAAAGACAAAGGAAATCGATGGAGCCTTGAATGAGACAAAAATTAAAGTAACTAAGCACGATGGGGGGTGCTTTCAAAGAGATGAGTCAGTGGAAAAATAATAGCGGTAGAAAAAGAATTTGAAAAGCTTGTAAAGAGTGTTAATTATGTTAACCTTTAAGAACTCGTGCAGCGTACATCGGATCGGGAGCCTGTTTTGTTTGGTTGGAAGCGGCCATCTGATGATAAACACTTTCCATGACCCAAAATAAGGGGGCTGCCTTGGCTGCTCAGTTGCTCTAAGAAACCCTCATGCTCCCGAAGACCTCCAAAGGCAGGAGGTGCATCCCTCACCCGCTTTGCAGTTTCATCGTGCAGAATATAGAGGTCTGGTGTGTCTGTGGTCCGTCCCTCTGTGTGCCTTTGCCACTTTCACTCCTGGGGAGGGGTCAAATGTTGTGAGGAGAACACAGTCTTGGGAGCAAGACTGAGAAGGTTCACCCTGGGTTCTGCCCCTTACCAGCTATCTATCTGATGCTGGCCGAGTGGTTAAGACTTCTGTGCCTGAGGGGAGCAGCCATAACTGGAAAGTCAGCTGTGTCCTCTCAAAGGATGGGCGTGGATCTTGGTGCTGAAGGAGTTCAAACCTTCAGCTGAGTCTCACCAAGAACATGTGGGGTACTCCTGGAGAAAGCAGGACCCCAGAGTTCTAAAGCCAGAGGAGGCTTTGGTGTGGTGGCCTCGGTGGAGGGAACAGTCAATCCTAAAGGGAATCAACCCTGAATATGCGTTGGAAGGACTGATGCTGAAGCTGAAGCGCCAATACTTTGGCTACCTAATGCCAAGAGTCAACTCACTGAAAAAGACCCTGATGCTGGGAAAGATTGAGGGCAGGAGGGGAAGGGGATGACAGAAGATGAGATGGTTGGATGGCATCACCGACTCAATGGACATGAGTTTGAGCAAACTCTGGGAGACAGTGAAGGACAGGGACCGTGGGGTCACATAGAGTCAGACATGACTGAGCGACTGAACAACAAGCTGATCCATGGGCATCATGATGGTGGTGATAGACTGCTCTCACCCTTGGGCCCTTGCCCATGTGGTTTTCGTTTTGTGTTAAGTCTCTGCAGTAGTGATCATTGGCCAAGAGCGGGACCAGGAGGTGTGGTTCCGTAACAAAGGGTTGGTGTTAAACTTTATCCAAAATTGCCTCAAAGCCAGAGGATCATGGTGCATGCAGACATGTGACCAGGTCAGAAAAGGGGGAGCGGCAGGGGTCAGGTGTGAGGACAAAAGCTGAGTCTCACCAACAGCATGTGGGGTCCTCCTGGAGAATGCAGCACCCCAGAGTCCTAAAGCCAGCGGGGGCTTCCACAAGATGGCCTTGGTGGAGGGAACAACCACAGGGAGGGCTGGAAGGCTGAGGTTGAGAGTCTCGGGTCTGTGCTGTGGTCCCAACGCCGTGGAGTAAATAAAGGGGCAATGAGTTGAAGGGGCATAAACAAAGTGAAGCTGGAAGGGAGGGATTTGGGAGAAGGCCATGGGTTTTCAGATTTTTCTATGGATGCAATGGGTGAACTACGGAAGCTGTTCACTAGCAGAGATGCTCTAGGTTTTTGGCAAAAAGCTCTGGCTGTCGTGACTGAGTGAGCTGGAGTGGGAAACCGCTGCAGATGTGGGGCCTGCAGATGTGATTCTCCTGGCAAGCCATCAGGAGGATTGGGACCCACTCAGAGAGGCAAGGCGGTGAGGAGACAGCTTTGAGGAACATCGCAGCAGCAGTGTGAGAAAGACTGGGAGTCTGCTTGGATTGGGTTTCTGGGGGACAGGGAAGTCATGCCAATTACTGTGCAATTTCAAGTCTGTGTAGCTGGTGGGCTGTGATAGGAAGTCAGGGTGGGGAAAGAGGGGTAGGCAAGAGAGAAAAACAAGTCATGCCTGAGCATTTTGCCTTTGAGATGTCAGGGGAAGTGTCCTGGAGGCATCTCATACTTTAGCAAGTCCACACCGAAGCGCCTGACCCCCGCCCCCAAACTTGCTTTCCCTGCAGGCGCACCTATCCTGTTACTAGGGGCCCCCACCTTGATGTCTCCCATCCCCCACTCTTTAGAAAGACATTAGCAGGAGACTTGGTCAGTGTTCCCTTTACACTATGCGGCCTGTCCCCTCTCCCAGCCCCCAGGGATCTCTGCATCCGTGCACGGAGTACCCCCACCCTCCTCCTTGTACCTTCACAGCCCACTGTCAACTGGGTACCTGGGAGCCATCAGATCCCATCACCTCTCTGCTCAGGGCCTGCCGTGGCTCTCCATCCTTCTGTGTAAAAGCCAAGATCATGCCAACAGTCGGCAGGACTCTCTGTGATTGCCGTGTCCCCACTGACTCTGCACTTCTCCCCGTCCCTCAGTGTGTCCGAGCCAGGCCGGCCACTCTGCTGCCTCAGCAAAGCGGGAGTGCTCCCAGGTGTGCTCCCAGGCCTGAGCCCTGGATGCCCTGTCTGGAATGCTCGTCACCGGACAACCTCATGACTTGTCCCCTCTCCCTGGAAGTCCTTACTCAGATGTCCCCATGCCAACGAGTCCCAATCTCCATCTACCCCCAAACTCGCCCTGCCCAGCACTGTTATGTTCTCCCCATTTTTTTCCGCCATCAATTTAGGAATCACTGGTGTAGAGATGGTACTTGAAACTCTGATGAGGTGGCCCAGGGAGAGGGTGTGGCTTAGAAAGGGAGCCTGGAGCACTCCCTTGCTGAGTGGGCACAGGAGGCCAGCCTGGGCCACAGACCAGAGAGAGCAGCGGGGAGGCTGGAATAGGCAGGATCCTTGCAGCCAGCGGGGAGAAGCGCTTCCAGGAGGAGGAGGGTCACCTCTGTCCAAGGCAGGGTGACAGTGGCCGTCGGATTCCTCCATTTTCAGACCGGAGGAGGCCTCCTTCCCACGGCCCCTCCAGCGGTGACACACAGCTGTCGTTAAAGACCCAGGAAGAAGAATGCCTCCCTTGGTCAGTTACACGCCCGCTTTCATGCCCAGGGCCCTAACTCTCACTTCTGGATGTGCTGTGGGGTGTCACGTGGTCTACATCCAGTCTCTCCCTGATTCTCCGTCACAGTGCAGTGAGGTCGCCGCCTTTTACAGCCCGGGAACTGAGGTTCAGTGGCCTGTCCACGGTCCAAGTTAAAGGGGCAGAACAGAACAAAGGATCCAGGATAGGCTCCCAGGTTGGACTGAAAATATGGGTTTTCAGGCTGGGCCGGTTAATCCTGAAGGAAGGGAACAGCTCCAGAGAGAGCCGCTTACTAAACTCCCACACCAAAGCCGGCCACACAGGAGACCTTGAAAGTCCCTGGAGGCCCTTTGATGAATCTATATAAAGAAGTAAGACCAACTCGGTAACGATGCCAATAAAACTCCCTCCGTGTCCATAGCGATGCAGAGGTAAACACTGCCAGAGGGAAATGTCACTCTTTGCTCTTTCTCTTGCCAGAACCGTGTTAGGTAACAATCCCTGGTGTAAGGCCCGAAGGGATCTCGAAACCCAGATCTGTTTAAATATAAAAACTTAAGTAAATATGCACACAGAGAACTGTGAATTTTAAGAAGACTCTGTCAAGGGCCGTGATGTGCAGGAGAACCAGGAACCCGCCTGCCCACTGCCTGATTGCAGTTACTACCAGCACCTGGAGGAGGCAGAGGGCTGGGTTCTGCCAGCCCCCAGGAAGCTCACTCCAGGACAGCCTGGAATTACTACCAGGAGTGAGTTCTCACTCCCAGCGATCCCTCACTTGCAGAGGCGCGTCCATCCACGAGCGGTCCCTGAGAACCTGAGTGTCTGCTCATCCAAGGGCCCTTCCTGACCCACGAAAGCTTCTGGTCTGCTTCCTTCCTCCCCCCGGGGTTGTGGGTACAGCTTGCTGCTGTCAGCAGTGCCTTTGGGGTGTGGGGGCTGATGATGGGAGAGGATGGGAGTTTCCAGTGACATCCCAGTTTGGGATCCTGGAGGCTGGTCCCCATGCTGAGCTCGTTGTCAGGGATGGATGGTTACGCAGGGCTTTGTTCCAACTGTGGATTCCACCAGGGGTGGCCAAGGACTGCACTGAAACGGAGACCTCCTCAGGTGTAACGGGGCAGGGCCACCACCCAGGCTGGGACCAGCACCACCAGGAGACTCTCCAACTGCAGAACCTTCCCCGGGCCATTTTGCAATTAGAGGCAGATGCCCATCTGTTTTCTGGATTCCTCCTGCGTGTCTGACAGTCCTAGCCAGCTGGGTTTCACGAAACCGCAAAAGGGTCTTGCCTGAAGCACATTTTTCTCTCATTTTTAAAGCTGGTCTGAGAGTTTGTTCCGGGAAATCTCATCTGTGCACTTTTTTTGCCAGCCTTTTGTTGAAGAAGGGCTGTTTAGTATCTGAGAAACCTCCTGGGACGTTTTAATGATTCTGTTCAAGTTTTTCTTCTCCTTTCCCTGAAAATTCCATTGCACCAAGAATTAAGAGGCTTCAGCTCCTGAGAACTGTCCTTGGGTTGAGAAAATGACAGGCCTGTGTCCATCTCACCTGGGCAAAGGCATTAATTACCATTTTTAAATTGTATTTATTTGTTTGTTTTTGGCTGTGCTGAGTCTTTGTTGCTGCGTGTGGGCTTTCTCTTGTTGCGGCGCTGGGGCATCTCATTGCGGTGGCTTCCCTGGTTGTGGACCATGGGTTCTGAGGCATGCAGGCTTCCGTAGTTGTGTTGCACAGGCATAGTTGCTCCATAGCGTGTGGGGTCTTTCTGGACCAGGGATCAAACCCATTGTCCCCTGCATTGGCAGGTGAATTCTTAACCACTGGCTCACCAGGGAAGTCTCAGGGACATTAAGTAATCCAGCCTTCTCACTTACCTTGATAGGGAGCCATATGCCTCTTGCAAAGCCAAAGTTTTGTTTTGCTTTTTTTTTTTTTTAATTAAAAAAGTAACATTGCTTCAGTTACCACTCCCTGGTTGTAAGTACTAGCTTTGCTGGTAAACAGTTACATAACTAGGAATTCACCTCCCTGACCTCATCTTCTCTCTGAAAGGGGGAGATCAGGCAGCATGTGAAATTTCCCCTAGCTCTTGTGGCTATGTGGAATCGCGACTCCGCATCCTGTGCTGTGCCAGAAAGCCCCCAGATTTCTTGGTGAAATGACAATCTTCATTCACCAGAGCATTAGAACTTAGACAAGTCTAGGGGGGGCAGGCTGCGGCTGTTACGGTTAACATTTCTTGAAGCCCTGTTCCCTGGGGGACCAACTCCAGGTATTTGTTCCTTTTTCCCAATAAATAGTGACTGAATGCCTTCTAGGGGCCACTCACTGTTCTGAGTGCTGAGGACACAGCAGTAAACAAAACCAAAAAAGTCAGTACCCAGGGAGCTTGTACTGCAGCAACACGCCCTGGATGCTTGATTGCATCCTGTAAGCCTTGGGGCCTTGACCCTCTGTGACCTATCCACTGCTTACAACCATCCTTTTTAAGATCCACAGACATTTTCACCCACCTGATGTTTTGGTAATCATGTCTATGCCAAATGATGTGTTTTATGGCCAAACTGTCTTTTTTTGTTGTTCAACCTGACTTTTTGCACTAAAATTCATGCATTATTCATTTGACCCTGCAAACAACTCATTAGTGAATAGATAGAAACCCAGAGTCTCAGAGGCTGGTGCATGGTGACAATTTTAAGAAATGGTCAAGCTAGCTGGCCAACCCAGAGTTTTAAAAATTCTAAGTCCAGGCTTCTTTTGATGAAAATCTCAATAATAAAGTCATGTGTTCACATGTAGGGAGTCAGTTTCTAGAATACTAGACCTAGAACTTGCACAGGTCCTGTTTGCCAGCTTTGCCCTTCCACCCCTAGCATCAAATTCCTAACAGATTTGAAGCTGTCCTGACAGTGCTATGACATCTGTTTTGAGCTGCCAAAATCCCTGCCATCATGTCACTTCATTCTCATTCGGTGTGAAACTGACTGCAGGATCCCCTGGAAGACACAGCCTGAGACCCGAACTTCTCAGCAGCTCACCCTGCCTTGTTCCATCAGTTCATTCGGTTGCTAGAGCGTTATCAGGCTCCTGGGACCTACTTATGCACAAGGTTTCCTTTCTCTCAGCTTTTGTTTTTGATTCCCCTCCCACCCACATCACTTTCCAGCATAGCAGCCTTGTGGTGAGTATTTCAGCTGTCTTGACTTCAACACCGTCACCTGGGTCTCTGTTTAACTTCAGGGTGCCTGCTGCGAAGTCGCTTCAGTTGTATCCGACTCTTTGCGACCCCACAGACTGTAGCCCACCAGGTTCCTCTGTCCATAGGATTCTCCAGGGAAGAATATTGGAGTGGCTTGCCATTTCTTCTCCAGGGGATCTTCCCAACCCAGGGATGGAATGCTGGTCTCCTGCATTGGCAGGCAGTTTCTTTACCACTAACGCCACCTGATAGGGTGGTCTGTCCTTAACCACTAGTGTCTGTCCTGGACCATTAGTGTCCCATGTAATGCGAAAAGTAGTTAGCCTCACACACGCAGTAATGGGACCTGAAGGCATTCTCTACTAACTGCAAAAATTATTTGGAGGTGAGTGTAAGCCTCCCATGAGGATCAGACACAGCAAAGTGCGCTGGACCTAAAAGACCTGTGTTCAGGTGCTGCTTTTTCTCTGCAAACAGGTAGAGCTGGGTGCATGGATGTGCTGTTTTATGTCTCTGGTCCAGTGTCCTCTCTAAAATGCAGATAAAGACCCCAATCTGAACAACCTCCCCTATTTTATCTCTCTGGTCTGAGGTCCTCTCTAATATGCAGATAAAGATACCAGTCTGAACAGCCTCCTCAGCTAGCCAGGAGAGCATATATGAGCACTGTGAATAAAAGTACTTGGCAAATGGGGAAGTTTTATACAAATGTGAGAGATCATTAGTCATCTTCCACGAACAGAAAAAGTGATCCGTGGAAGAAGGCCTGGGGATGTAGAAGCTCGAAGGACTTTTGCAGTTTTGATACCCAACTTCACTGATACTGGTATTACATCTCCACATGCCATAATCTTTGCCAAAATAATAATTATAGTCTCAAGAAAAAAAAAAAAAAAAGAGTTTCTCATGAAAGCAAACAGGTCAACTATTCTTTGAATAGTTCAGGTTCCATCCAGGTTGGTTATCCTGCTAGGCCGGTGGGTTTTGGTGATCTGATTTCTGATGGGTGTCTGTAGTACCAGGAGGTATTCCAGGGTGAGAGGGCAAGTGAGCACATATCTACATCAAGTTCCAAAGAGCCGAGTAGTGCTAAAGGCAGGGAGACCAGGAGTCAGTCAGTCTCCTAACCTGGAGGCCTCCTTCCGGGGATCTGGCTATGCAGTGGGTAACCAGGGTAGGACCGTGAGCGGCAAACCTGCCATGTCCTGAGAGCTGCGGCCGCAGCGACCCCGGTGCCACCTTCCCCCACGGCCCCGCACGGCGTTCCGTTTGCGCAGTGATGTCTGACGAGGGTGTGGAGGTGCCTGGACCATGCCGCCCACCCCCACCATTGCCTGTGCCGTGGTCATAAGGAGCCCGACGAGTAGGGTGACTGCACTGAAGATGGTAGGTGGGTGTGGGGAGAACAGCATGGGCCTCAACCTGGAATCGCCACCTTTGGCTGTGGGTCTCAAGGTGTACATCAGAAGCATCTGGGGAAGCTATTTAAAAATGCCCATTTCCAGATCCCACTTTCATTTTTTAAATTTATTTTCTATTTACTTTTATTTATTTGGCCATGCCAAGTCTTAGTTGTGGCATGTGGGATCTAATTCCCCAACCAGGGATCCAGCCCGGGTCCCCTGCATTGGGAGTGTGGAGTCTTAGCCACTGGACTGCCAGGGAAGTCCCCAGATCCCACTTTGAGAAGGTGAAATCAACTCAGTCTGGAGCACAGCCTGGGAATCTGCATTTTGACAGACAGCAGACTTGATTCAGGTGCAACCCTAGACCTTTGGGTGTGTGACCTGACTTGTCCCCACATGCTGTGCTGGGCTCTGCTGGCCTGGGGACTGTCTGCTTTACTCTTGGCAACACCCATCCCACGGGGCCACAGGGAGCATCAAATTGAATGGGACATCCAACCCACAGAGGGACTTAGCAAATGTTCATGTTCTCTCTTTTTCATAGCAACCATGAATAAGAGAGAGAAATAGATTTATTTCAGCTAACCTCAGAGGCATGGGGCTTCCCAGGTGGCGCTAGTGGTAAAGAACCTGCTTGCCAGTGTAGGAGTTGTAACAGATATGGGTTCAATCCCTGGGTTGGGAAGATCCCCTAGGGGAGGGCATGGCACCCACTCCAGTGTTCTTACCTGGAGAATCCCATGGACAGAGGAGTCTGGCGGGCTGCAGTCCGTGGGGTCACAGAGTCGGACACAACTGAGATAGCTGCACGCACAGGAGGCAGGCAGCCCTCGGTTCTCTGAGCCCTGTCAGTGCGCGTGTCACACAGGGGAGCTGCCATCACTCAGCAGGTGCTCATCCGGGGGGGCACCTTGCTCAGCAGGCACTGCAGAGCCCGGGAGCCAGACACAAATGATGTGGGGGAAATAGTTGCCAGCACCGTGGATCGGAGGTCAGACTTCAGTTGCTAAATGGACAGAACTCAGGAAATCAGCTAAAATGCAGCAGAAGACTAAATCATGCAGATTCGGGAAACAGGAGAAAGCAGTGGTAGGTTTCCTTGCTTCCGGGATGAACTATGCCTCCTTTGGACACATATGTTTTATTTTATTTTTAAAGAAACGTTTGATTTTGTAATGGGGTATAGCCGATTAACAAGCAATGTCGTGATAATTTCCGGTGAACAGCGAAGGGACTCGGCCATACATATACGTGTATCCATTCTCCCCCAAATTCCCCTCCCATCCAGGCTGCCGCATAACATTGAGCAGAGTTCCCTGTGCTAGACAGTAGGTCCTTTTTGGTTATCCATTTTAAATGTAGCAGTTGATGCGTATATTTTAAATGCAGATGGAGACAGGTTTCTCCAAATGTATTTGTATACATGGGATTAGAATCAGAGTTTCAGGATCTGAAGGGATCTCACACTCACCCAGAGGCACCCCCCCCCCCAATCCTTTTTACACACGCCGAGTGTTGAAAGTCAGAACCCTAACAGCCCACGGTGCTGCAGTGTCTTGGGTGCTAAAAGAGACTAAGAATTTGAAGCGTATAAACACAGACGGTAACTGGAATGATGTTGAGATATTTAATTTTAATCTTTTAGAAAATCTATGGGCCAAGCTGGTTTTAGAAAAGGCAGAGGAACCAGAGATCAAATTGCCAACATCCGCTGGATCATGGAAAAAGCAAGAGAGTTCCAGAAAAACATCTATTTCTGCTTTATTGACTATGCCAAAACCTTTGACTGTGTGGATCACAATAAACTGTGGAAAATTCTGAAAGAGATGGGAATACCAGACCACCTAACCTGCCTCTTGAGAAATCTGTATGCAGGCCAGGAAGCAACAGTTAGAACTGGACATGGAACAACAGACTGGTTCCAAATAGGAAAAGGAGTACGTCAAGGCTGTATATTGTCACCCTGCTTATTTAACTTATATGCAGAGTACATCATGAGAAACACTGGACTGGAAGAAGCTCAAGCTGGAATCAAGATTGCCGGGAGAAATATCAATAACCTCAGATATGCAGATGACACCACCCTTATGGCAGAAAGTGAAGAGGAGCTAAAAAGCCTCTTGATGAAAGTGACAGAGGAGAGTGAAAAAGTTGGCTTAAAGCTCAACATTCAGTAAACGAAGATCATGGCATCCGGTCCCATCACTTCATGGGAAATAGACGGGGAAACAGTGGAAACAGTGTCAGACTTTATTTTTGGGGGCTCCAAAATCACTGCAGATGGTGATTGCAGCCATGAAATTAAAAGACACTTACTCCTTGGAAGAAAGGTTATGAGCAACCTAGATAGTATATTCAGAAGCAGAGGCATTACTTTGCCAACAAAGGTCCGTCTAGTCAAGGCTATGGTTTTTCCTGTGGTCCTGTATGGATGTGAGAGTTGGACTGTGAAGAAGGCTGAATGCTGAAGAATTGATGCTTTTAAACTGTGGTGTTGGAGAAGACTCTTGAGAGTCCCTTGGACTGCAAGGAGATCCAACTAGTCCATTCTGAAGGAGATCAACCCTGGGATTTCTTTGGAAGGAATGATGCTAAAGCTGAAACTCCAGTACTTTAGCCACCTCATGCGAAGAGTTGACTCATTGGAAAAGACTCTGATGCTGGGAGGGACTGGGGGCAGGAGAAGAAGGGGACGACAGAGGATGAGATGGCTGGATGGCATCACGGACTTGATGGACGTGAGTCTGAGTGAACTCAGGCAGTTGGTGATGGACAGGGAGGCCTGGCATGCTGCGATTCTTGGGGTCACAAAGAGTCAGACATGACTGAGCAACTGAACTGAACTGATGGGCCATAGATTCCTAGCTAAGTGATGCTGAACACATTCTAATCATTTAATCGGAGGGTTGGCAGGCTGGAGTGGGGAGGTTTATTAATTTATTAGCCATGAGGCTCAGCTTCAGTCTGAGCAGAGTTCCCACTGGTTCAGTGGGAGTGGGCAAGTGGTCTCTCTCCACTGAGCCCCAGGGAGCTCAGTGGAATTCCCTGGGGGAGATCCATTGGGGTTCCTTTAGCCCTCCCTGGAGCTGTGCCTCCAGCCCTCCTGTCCTGCCAGTTGCAGGAGGACCCTCTGTATCCCATAAGAGTCGTGGGCTTGATCCCTGGGTCAGGAAGATCCCCGGGTCAGGAAGATCCCCTGGAGGAGGGAATGGTAACCCACTCCATTATTCTTGCCTAGAGAATCCCATGGACAGAGAAGCCTGGTGGGCTGCAGTCTATAGGGTCGCAAAGGGCAGACATGACTGAAGCACCATAGCATGCATGCATGCATGGTATCAAAAACATGCCAGGCAGAAGCTGTGCAAAACATCCTGGGATCATTTTGCTTGGCGAACCTAAACTTAATTTCAAAAGCAAGATGTTGAATATTGAAGACAGTAGTAGAAGATGACTTAAAGAATGGAACGTGACTATTTTGCTGTGGTATCTGGAAAACACTGGGGCACGCAGACGTCAGGCCAATTCACACAAGGATAGACTGTAAGGTCATGAGTTGTTCATGTGCCTGGAAACACTGATGAGCCTGGTGGTGAACACTCACGAGCCTGGTGGTAGGCACTGTGAGAGGCAGGAGGCACTTCCTGCTTCAGAAGAGCTCAGAAGGGAACCCCACGTTGCCTGTGCCCAGTGAGAGCACAGATTGCTGACCTTGGACTGGAGCCATGGGGGTCTGCAGGTGAGGGTCACAGGAGGCCTCACAGAGAGGGTGCGACTTCAGCTGAGCCTCTGAGGGTGAATAGGAGTTCACCAGTCAGGCAAGGGAGAAGGACAGATGTCCCATGCAGTGGGGGTGGCATGTGCCAAGATGCAAAAGTGTAGGCTGATGAAAGAGCAATGCCCATCAAGAACCCAGCAAGCAGAGGACAAGGTCAGGGAGAATTGCAAAGTCAATGTCGTGTTAGAGGGCGCATATCCACCTGAGGGGCTCAGGTGATCTTGGCCACAGGAAGTCATCGGCAGGTTTTAAGATGTATCTTTTAGGAGGACGACTCAGGTGGCCACAGAGTGATTAGAAGATAGGGGAGAGATTCTAGAAACAGGATGGCCAAGCAGAACTCTTCAGTCCTGGGTGAGCCGTATGATTTCTTGTGACCTGCCTCTGTGCAGTCATCACAGCTGTGGCTGCCAGATCGGCTGAGGGTCACTGGCCCCATTGTTTGGGCTAAGACGTTAGTCACTGGCCAAAGGCATGCATTGGCTTTTCATAGATTCCAGTCAACCTGCCCTTCTCCTTGGAGAGAGCCAGCCTTCTGCACCTAGCAAGGCCTTAGCCCAGGGACCAGTGGTGGGAGGAAGAGCTTGGACTAGAAGAGCAGACCCATGGGATTGTAGATATTCTTTAACTCCAGAGTGCAGGCCATGAAGGCAAACAGATGCCAGACAGCCATCTCCTGACAAATATTCAGTATCCTTAATGCATTCATTGTGTGTTGGCACTACTTGGTTTTGAGTCCAAACTCAGAAGCTTTTGATTCATTTGGTGGTGAGTAGACCCAAGGTTTTGGAAGATCAGAAGAACGAGGAGTAGAGTAAGATCCATCCTTGGACCACCCTGTCCAACCCCAGTGAAGAGCTCGGTGTCACACGCACACACATCCTCAGCTACCTTTTTGTTCAGTGAGGCTCAGATCTGAACGTGTGTGGGTTAGTCACTCAGTCATGTCCAACTCTTTGCAGCCACATGAGCTGGAGCCTGTCAGGCTCCTCTGTCCATGAGATTTTTCTCAGGCACGTGTACTGGAGTGGGCTGCCATTCTCTTCTCCAGAGGATCTTCCCAAACCAGGTTTCAAACCTGGGTCTCCTACATGGCTGGCAGATTATTTACTGTCTGAGCCACCAGGGAAGCCAAATTCCCCCAATTTGTATGCCAGGTGGTAAATGGACTGTATACACAAAAGAACTGAGTTTCATCTGCAATCTTTTCCAGCGTGAGGATCTCACCAGGTTCCCAGTTCACCTTAGGATCTACCACCTTCTTGAGCATCTTCTCTGGTTATTTTGATGTAATGACAGTCACTTCTATACATTGTCTCTTGTGCCAGGCATTTTACATGTAGTAGCTCAGTCCTTCCCCGGAACTGGCAGAGGTCGAAATTATAACCCTGGTTTTGGGGATCAGTCTGGGGAAGCTCAGAGCAGCTTAGGCAACTCTTGGCCTCCCTCCCTGTCTCTCCTCCTCTGTCTCTCAGTAGTGTTTGCCATCCCCGATGAGGGCCTTCTGCCTTCAGACACACTTCTATCACTTCTACCTCCCCTCTTTTTTGTATTTAAATTTTTTATTGAAGTATGGTTGAACTACAGTGTTGTGTTAATTACTGCTGTACAGCAAAGTGATTCAGTTATACAGATACATACATTCTTTCTCATATTCTTTTCATTATGGTTTATTTAAGCTGGCTTAAAACTCAACATTCAAAAAACTAAGATCATGGCATCCAGTCCCATTGTGTGTATGTGCTAAGTCACTTCAGTAGTGTCTGACTCTTTGCAACCCCGCCTGCCAGGCTCTTCTGTCCATGAGATTCTCCAGACAAGAATGCTGGAGTGGGCTGCCATGCCCTTCTCCACGGGATCTTCCCAAGTCCCGTCACTTCTTGGCGAATAGATGGGGGAAAAAATAGAAACAACAATAGACTTTATTACTTGGATTCCAAAATCACTGCAGACAGTGATTGCAGCCCTGAAATTAAAAGATGCTTGCTCCTTGGAAGAAAAGCTATGGCAAACCTAGACAACATATGAAAAAGCAGAGATGTTACCTTGCCGACAGAGGTCCATCCAGTCAAAGCTATGGTTTTCCAGTAATCATGTACGGATGTGAGAGTTGGACTGTAAAGAAGGCTAAGTGCCAAAGAATTGATGCTTTCGAACCGTGGTGCTGGAAAAGACTCATATTCTCTTCCTTATGGTTTATTGCAGGATATTGAATATATAGTTCCCTGTGCTATCCAGTAGGACCTTGTTGTTTATCCACTCTCTCTTTTAAAGGGAACTTTTCTCTTGACTCAGCTGCTCCTTCCAGCTTCAGCCTGGGTCTCTGTTTCCCTTCCCAGCACCTTACCCAGTGGCTCCACAGCCCAGGGTACACATTCTTGGCCTCTTCAGATGAGATTCAGCCCCACCTGTCAAAGGTGACAGCCCGTCTCATCACCACCATTACCCTCCTCCGGGCCATGCTCTCCTCTCTTGGGCTCCAGGGGTGGGGCAGCCCACTTCCTTCCCCCCTGGTGGACCTCTGCTCCCTTGCCCTCATCCTCCCCTCTCACCTGTCTTCCTCCTCTAGCCCCCAAAGGATGAGGACGTGTCCTGGATCCCTGTCGCCGCCTCTCCCAGAGCGCATCCCTTCCCCTGACCAGATAAGCCCCGCTCCAGGCATGCTCTGGACCGGCCTGCAGATCCTTCCCCTCCTCAGTGGGTTTCTCGGGCGGCGTGGCTGCTCGTGCACTCAGCCTCTCAGGCCAGCGAAGGGGAAGCCCCTTAGCTGCTTCCTGCCCTTCCCTTCTTCCCAGAGCAGACGGGATGTCCTGCTGGATCTTCAGTCCCAGAGGCCTCCCAGCCCCAGGTCTCCGTCCTCTGCATCCCAGGACCGTCAGCGGCTCCTCCTCTCCCTGCATCTCCACCCCCAGGGCTTCAGGGCGTCCCAAACTCAGGGGCTGTATCCACATTATATTGTAGATAATGTCTACATCATGTTGTCCCCCTACTTGAGAATCTGCCACGGCTCCTCGGTCAGCGGTCACATCCAGTGCAGCCTGCCGGACGCTCCAGCTTCTTTCCAAACGGCCTCTCGGTCTGTCCAGTGAGATGTTTCTCCCCGGGCTCCCAGCGGGCTCTTCAGCTGCAGAAGGTAGGGCCCCCAGTACCCAGCTGCACCCCCACACCGGCTCCGTCTTCCCTCTGCCCCGCCTTCCTCCCTGGCTGGAACCCCTTCTCTGCACCCATCTGCCTCCTAGCCACTCACCTAGCCTTGCCTCCAACCCTGCTTCCTCTTGTTTCTAAAACTTAACAAGCAAAATGTACCAGCTCTTCCAGTTCATCCTGCACCCCCACCCCATGTCCCTTCCCTCCACACCTTCTCCAGCATTTATTTTCTGTAGATTTTTTGATGGTGGCCATTCTGATAGGTGTGAGGTGATACCTCATTGCAGTTTTGACCTGCATTTTTCTCATAATTAGTGATGCTGAGCAGACATATAGCTGATTCGCTTCACTGCACAGCAGAAAGGAATACAACATTGTAAACCAACTGTACCCCAATTTATAAAAATAAAAATTTTTTTAAAATCAGTTCTTAGAATAACACGTACTCATTGTAAAATGTGTTTTTAAAGTACAGGGAAGTATATAGGAGAGAAGAAAAAAAACTTAAAATTTTACCACCCAGAAATGAAGATTATAATTTGCGTGTCATTTCCAAGATGAAATGCACAGGCATGTGTAAAAGTATAGGTTATTTTTGCATCATTGGTGTGCTATTTGTACATTTTCTCTTTCTTTCTTCCCTTATTGTCGAGAACTTTCCCATCCTACTAATTCATCTTTAAACCGCAATTTTTAAAGCCATATAATAGCCCAGCATATGGATGTGCATTTGATTTATTTAGCCTGTCTCCTGCTGTAGGTCAGGTCCTGGCTCCCAGCTCTCCAGTTATAAATAACAAACATCCTTGTCCCCTGACTCGAGCCATTTGTTTCTGTGTCATATGATTTGGCAGTTTTTAATAATGCATAGGCCAGTCGCATTAATTGAGCTACTACTGGGTGCTGGCCTTTCTGCTGACTGCTTTTCCTTTCTTCCTCAAGCCTCCCAGCCTCCTTGCAAAGCAGATATCCTCAGGGTCTTGAGTCACTTGACTTAAGTCACCCACTTAGTTGATGATGAGGTCCCATCATGAGATTCAGGCTCAGCCTTTGATCCCACACACAGCCCCCATTGCTGTGCCCTCTGCAGTGATGTTCAGAATGCATAGCAGTGCGCATCTGAGGGCAGACACTAAGACTTAATGAAGGCAGTGGATGGCCTCATGGATTTTACCATCATTTCCCAGCCGGATTATAAGATGCTCTTAGATGTCTGATGCATACCTCTAGGCTTAATCTTCGACCTAATTAGAGCCAGCCGGGACTTTCTCATCTTATAAATGCAGACATCGAGAGGCTTAACAGACATCTGCAGTGTCAGGGCGTCAGCTCTATTGAATAGCCTTATGATAGACACGTGAAAAGTGATCTTTAAAGACTTATTCTCTTTATTATGTAGACTTAGCTCTCCTGTGCTCATGTCTTAGAATCTGTAGCTATAGTGATGTGTGAAAGAAGCTGTCTTGTCCAATGCAGCGTAGACCGTGGCCGCTGAACCATATTAGCATTGGAGAGTCGGTGCTGAGCCTTGCAGATCCTCAGCTGCGTATGTGTTGATTCCAGGTAGAGCGCAGTCACGAGAAGAGTATGACCCCGGCCTAGAATTTTATTTCCCTAATTGTCAAGAATTTTCCCATCCCACTAATTCTTTAAACAGCATTTTTTAAAGCTATAGAGTAGCCCATCTTATGGATGTGCAGTTGATTTATTTAGCTCATCTCCTGCTGTAGGTCAGGTCCTGGCTTCCAACTCTCCAGCATTATAAATAACAGGTTTTGTTTGTCTGTCTGTCTGTCTGTTTTGCTGTACCCAGTCTTTGTTGTGGCATACAGGGTCTTTAGTGGAGGCATGCAGGACCTAGTTCCCTGACCAGGGATCAAATCCCGGCCCCCTGCATGGGGAACGTGGAGTCTTAGCCACCACATCACCAGGGAAGTAGAAGTCCCATCATTTCCCAGAGTATTAAAATCCAACTTTCAGTTGCCCATTTGCTGGGGGTCTGTTTCCTTTAGGCAAGTGGTTCTGACACTGTCAGTCACCTGGAGGCCTGATGCTGACTGGGCCCCTTTCCCTTCTGATTCTGTAGGGTTGAGGTGGGGCCTGATCGTTTGCATTTTGGACAAGCTCCCAGGGGGATGTTGTTGCAGCTGGCTGGGGACCACACTTTAAAAACCACACTCTTAAGCCTTTAGAAAGATATTGGAGGGCTGGCCATGCAATTAACTAAGGCATCATTATCCTTTCTGTTTAAGTTGGCAAAACCCACGTGATTAAAATCATTCACTCCATGCACCACTTGAAACCCACAGTGCTTCCGGCTTTCTGCTCGGCTTCAAGCCCTCCTGCCTCAGTGTCAACCCCACCCCATGCCCGAATCCTCCCCAAGTCTGGCAGTGTGGCAGATACCACATCTGAGCAGCCGGTGGAGGGTGAACTCACCTTGACACCCAGTGACTGGGATCTTGAGAGCTGGGGTGGGCTCCACAAGACAGCTGTGTGCTGGCTGAATGACAGGGCCCACGGCCACCCACCTGTGCCCCTGAGGGACCCCAGTCACTCACCTGTGGACAGCCCTTGACCACCAGCTTGCCAGCCTCGGACCCTCTCACAGAAACTGCTTCCCTGATCTCTCCCTAAGTGGAATCTGAGGGAGGTCTGTCTGAACTGCCGCAAGCCTCCCCAGAACCCCCGTATCTAACCCCCTGGTACCCACTGTTTCAGTGTTGTCTGGAACTGCTTCTGCCATCCTGCTCCTCCATCAGCCCCAGGAACAGGCAGCCAGTTGTGATGGAGTCAAGTTTGCCTCGGCCCATTTGACTCTGAAACAGGACTGCACCCTGCCTCTTCTCCTGGGGAAGTTCCAGAAGCCCCCTAGTCCTGGTGCCCCCCTGCCACTCATTTCCCTTCTTCTGTCAATCCTTGTGAAGTACCCCAAGTACTCCTGGCCAGGACCACCCGGAGTACAATCATCTTTTCTCCTTTCACCCCAATATCTAAAAACACCCCCCTTGGACTTCCCCGGTGGTTCAGTGGTTAAGACATCACACTTCAGTGCAGGGGCACGGGTTGGATCCCTGTTTGCGGAACTAAGATCCCACATGCCACATGACGTGGCCCCAAAATAAAGCCACCACCCACTTCCCCAGCGATGTTGACTTCCCTGTGGCCCTAAGTATGCATCTACCCAGCAGGAAAATGATGAGACCTTCCACATAGAGCTAGAGCATCTAAGGGTCTTTGGAAGAACAGCCCCAGACATAGCTGAACCGGTGTGAGAAGTTCAGGTCCCGTGGGCTGAGACTGATGAGAAGTGGAGGCCAGGCTCATGCCGTGCCCCCGCCCCCCTCCCCCGGATGGCCTGGCTCCCCTGTTGGCTGCGAGCACTCTTGGTGGGTTCCATGTGCGACCTCCCAGTGCTTTCTCTCCTCCTTTTCAAGCCAAAGACCTGAGCAAGTAAGCGTGAAGCCCTCACCCCTAGGTGCTTTTTATCTGGTCCCCATGGGTTTCTCCCAGAGAAAGGAGAGTCCCGACCAGAGCACGGCTCAGGGCACTTTCATTCCCCCCAAGAAAGGGAGGAGAGTGGTGGGGGAAGAGGAGGTGGGAAGGATCAGGGGGGCAGATGGGGAGTCGTAGGGAAGACAGAGGGTCTCACAAGCGGGAGCTTTGAGAGTGCTGTGTGTGTGTGTTAGTTGCTGAGTCGTGTCCGACTCTCTGCGACCCTGCAGCCCCAGGCTCCTCTGTCCATGGGATTCTCCAGGCAAGTATACTGGAGTGGGTGGCCAGTTCCTTCTCCAGGGGTTCTTCCCAACCCAGGGATCGTATCTGATTCTTCCACAATGCAGACAGATTCTTTACCCTCTGAGCCGCCAGGGAAGCCCTAACTGTGCTGTGACTGGTGTGAAATGTGGCCACGGGTCCCTGGCCCTTGTTCGCAACAACCCAGGCTTAGTAACAGAGCTTCTCCTCTTTGGCACCAATGACATTTGGGGCTGGGTAATCCTGTGCTATGGGGCTGTCCTGTGCATTGCAGGATTTTAGCAGCATCCCTGGCCTCTAGATGTAAGTAGCCACCTGGGAGATGTGATCATCACAAGTGTCTTCAAACATCACCATGTGTAACTGCTTCCACCCGAACTGAGAGCCGGTCAACGGATACTATTGGGAAGCTGAGTGCCAAAGAATTGATGCTTTTGAACTGTGGTGTTGGAGAAGACTCTTGAGAGTCCTTTGGACTGCAAGGAGATAAACTAGTCAATCCTAAAGGAAGTCAACCCTGAATATCCATTGGAAGGATTGATGCTGAAGCTGAAGCTCCAGCATTTTGGCCACCTGATGCAAAGAGCCAACTCATTGGAAAAGATCCTGATGCTGGGAAAGATTGAGGGCAGGAGAAGAGGGCAACAGAGGATGAGATGGTTTAGATAGTGTCATCGACTCAATGGACATGAATTTGAGCAAACTCCAAGAGATAGTGGAGGACAGGGGAGCCTGGCATGGTGCACTCCATGGGGTCACAGAGTTGGACACAACTTAGTGACTGAACAACAAAGGGAAGCTGGTGGTTTTACCTACATCGATTGATTTAATCCCCAATAACCTCATGAGGTGTGGGGCATTAGCTCCACTTTACAGATGTGGAAACTGAGGCCTGGAGGAGTTAAATGTGAATAGATAAGATGACATATAGTATCAGAACCACACCTTGAATCCAAGTTGCTCTGACATCAGAGCCCATTATCTTAGAATGTATGGTTGCAAGGAAAAGAAAACTCCCTGGCAGGGTTTATTTTAAGGATACAATGGGATATTTCACAGGAAGTGAAGTTTGACTGGGTCTCACAGAAGTAGAATTGAAAGGTTGAGAGCTAAATTTACACTCGGTGCTCCATGACGGTGTTTATGCCTGCATCTTTCCACGTGGTGACTTCTCCTCCTGGTTTCTGCATAGATGCCAAGTCCCCAACCTTACTATGCCTTAGTCCCTTTGGAAATCAAGATTTCCAGGAGAAACAATGTGATTGGTTCACCCAGGCTGAGTGGTTTGTTTCTGGCCCAATCAGCTGAGTGTGTTAGGGGTGGGGTAGGTGAGGGGAGGAAGTGATTGGCCTCCGTGACACCCTGAGCCCTTGCCACTGCCCCTTGCTCCAACCATCACCATGGCAACAGAGGCCAATCTGCCCAGCACCTGGAAGGCAAAGATTTTACCCTCCAGGACCTAAGCTACCATCTCCTATAAAGTGAAGCCGCAGGGGATGATGAGAGCAGACACATCTGTCTTTAGCAAACAAGTGAAGCTGAATCACCTCCCCACGCCCCCCCCACCAAGAAATTGATCTTTACCAACATTTAATGAAGAGTTAGCTGGTTAATAGCCCATGACAAATCTGAAGGCTGTTAGGGGTCGGACATCCCAGACATTAACAGCTGCAGTAGCCAATTTCCAAGAGATTACTGACATTTGGGGCCATTCATGAAGACATCCAGGGGAAAATAGTCACAGAGCGATTTCGGCACAGTGAGGAGGGGAGGAGCCTGGGTGGCAGCGTGGTGATGTACAGTGACATTTGCATCCCTGGGCGAGAGCACGGTTTGCTCGTCGAGCCTTGTGGTCACAGGAAGATTAAGAACAGAAGGAGCAGCAGATCTGGGTAGAATTCCCTAGAGCTCAGAAGGAGCCCAGCAGCCCCCCAAAGACCCAGAAAGCCTTGGTGCCACTGAGACTGTTTCCAGGGGCGCTCTCCTCTCCTTGTCCTGTGATGGGCTGTGTTAAAGTCGGTGTGACTGATCTCTAACCAGCACACTTCGTGACGATCGCATGCAAATAAGCACCTTCTGCTTCTGAGATGTTGCCCCATCCCTCTCGGTATTGTTTTTTTAATCTTTGTTTATTTGGCTGTCCCTGGTCTTAGTTGTAGCATGTGGGTTGTTGTTTTTTTTTTTAAGTCGTGTCATGTGGAGTCTTTAATTGGACATGCATCGTCTTGAGTGACAGCATGCAAGCTCTTCATTGAGGCACGTGGGAGCTAGTTCCCTGGCCAGGGATTGAACCTGGGCCCTCTGCACTGGGAGAGCAGAGTCTTAGCCACTGGACCCCCAGGGAAGTCTCCTCACTTCTTAGTGTTGTCAGCCTTCAGTAGGCATTCTGCACATGTGATAGTGTAACCACTGTGGGCCACCCCCTCAGCCTGGCCCCTGGCCTGATTTGAAAGTGAAGATGACAGTGCAGTGTGCTGTGAGCACCAGTGGAGACAGAAGCAAACACGGAGGGTGCTCAGGCCAAGGTGTGCTGCTGCGGACACTGTGATTACGCAGAGCCAGCACCCTTGGAGGCATGGTGCGCTGTCCAGAGTCGTAAAATGGGCTTCTGCCACCCAGAAGCTCACCCCAGGTATGGTGGGGAAGTGCTGGAAATCTCTTGCCTCCACTCCCTGCATCTCATCCATCAGTGAATGCTCTCAGCGCTGTCTCTGGATTGCATCTCAGCCCATCACCTCTCTCATTGCCTGTCTGCCGGGTTGGTCCAGTGTACCATCACCACCACCATCTCCCGCATCCGCCCCGTAATCCATCACTCAGCAGCCAGAACCGTCCTCATGCCTGCCAGAATGGGTCCAGTAGCTTCCTGCCCCCCTTAGCGGAAACACAGGCTGTTTATCTTGAACCGTGAAAGAGAATCCGACTTCCTCCCTGACCTGTGTCCTTCCACTCTGCCCATGCTGGTCATGATCCCTCCTAAAATCCTTCAGGTTCATGGCCACCTCAGGCTTTCGCACTCCCTCTGCCCTCCACGTGGGATCTCGGCCCCGGAAGCTGCCTCCTTCTCATCTCCCAGGGCTCACCTCAAACCCTTCTCCTCGGAGCAGACCTCTCCAACTACCCCTCCCGCTTGCCTCCCACCCTGTGGCCCTCTGTCACATTCTCCTGTTTTTTTCTTAGTAGTTTCTGGAATTATTCATATCCAGAATCCATATTATAAATGAATTATAAATATTTATTTTGTTACAATAGAGATGCAAGCAGTCAGAACTTGGTAAGAAGCACGTCACTCTCAGGGACAGCAAGGAGGCGACATTTGAGCTAGAACTTGAAGCAGTGGGGTGACTTGCCAGGGCATGAAGTGGATGGAAGGGATTTCAGGAGAGAGAATGGCAGAAGCAAAGGCCCAGAGGCCAGTGAGTGTGTCAGCCTCAGGGCACAGCTTTTGGGCAGTGTACCAGTAGCCCAGCTGCACCAGAAGGTGGCATGGGTGTTGATGGGGGCAGAAAACTCATGCCAGAACATTTGAACCTCATCTTATGGGCAGTGGAGGGTGTCCGCCATTCACAGTGGACGCTGTTGCATAGACCTCTTGAATTTGCTTGATGGAATCAAACAGTCAAAGTTAGAAAGTGAAGCTGTTTTTTTTTTTTAACAGGCAGGAGTCCCTGGGAGTCAAGCTTGGCAAGGGCGGGAGAGTGCACTGAGATCAGGAGCTTCAGCTTAAAGTGAGACTCTAGGAAAAGCTCTGGGCTGCTGAGACCTTGTTTTCTGAACACGGCTGGACCTGAGCAACCGCTTTGGCATTCTCTTGTGGGGCGGGCAGAGCCATGCCGATCTTGGAGAGACCAGCCAGGCAGGGGGAGCCTCCGTGATACCAGCCAACTGACTGTGCCAGGAAGACACACGCACTTTCCACCAAAGGCTTTCTCCCTCCCCTGCTGGCTCGAGCCAGACAAAGTGCCACGTGACAAGGGTCACATGCTCTCAGTAATTCCACAGTGATGAGTCCTTGTTGTAACGTCCAGATGTCACTGCTATTTTGGGCAGATGTTCCAGTCGCTGATGACCTCACGGGGGTGTGACTTTAAAGAGCAAATGACACGGCTGCTGTGAGTCAAGCTGGTCTCTCCTGTCCTGGTCCGTGTATCCCAGGACCCTGAAGTCAGAGCAAAGGCAGTGGCCCCATGTCAAAGTGTCCCCACACTGTCCCTGACCGGGGCCACCAGCGTATCCTCACCCACTTCCTGCCCCAAGTTGCTGAGCGAGTTCACAACTTGTGTGATTGGCCGAGGGTCTTTGAGAGAAGTTTTCTTGGACATAGCACCCAGCTGGCTGTGCCTTGTTCCCCTCCTCCAGCTTGGGAGGGAATCAAACCTATGTGACTGTGAGGCAGCCTCTTAACCTCTCTGAGCCTCTGTTTCCTTGTCTTTAAAAAGAAATACCTATGTGGATGAGCTAGAGAAGAATCAGGCGAGATCACGTGTGCTGTGCCAGGTTGCCTTCTATAAGACATTGCACAACGTTATAATAAGTATCATGGCAGCAGCCTCCTGAAACATCAATCCTAGACTCAGAGAAGTGTTAAAATTGGATGGAACTTCAGTGGTTTAGCCAGTCTAAACTCTAAACCAGTAAAAGAGCTCCTGCTTGGGGGTCACCAGCCAGGGTCACTGGCCTCTGCTTGGACTCCTCCTGCCAAGGTAGGATGGCTTTTTAACAAAGTTTTTACTGGTATGCAGTTGCTTGCCTGCCGGCTCTGATGGTAAAGAATCCTCCTGCAATGCGGGAAGTCTAGGTTTGATCCCTGGGCTGGGAAAATCCCTTGGAGGAGGGCATGGCAACCCATTCCAGTATTCTTGCCTGGAGAATCCCACAGACAGAGGAGCCCAGTGGACTGAGTCCATGGGGCTGCAAAGAGGTGGACACAACTGAGCGACTAAGCACAACACAGTTGCTTTACAATGTGGTATTAGTTTCTGCTGTACAGCCAAGCGAATCAGCCATACGTACACATATATCCCCTCTTGTGTGCATTTCCTTCCCATTTAGGCCATGACATAGCAGTGGGCAGGTTCCCTGAGCTATACGGTAGGTTCTCATTAGTTACCTGTTGTATACATAGAGTGAGTGTGTGTGCGTGCGTGCGTGCGTGCGTGTGTGTGTGTGTGTGTGCATCAACCCTGATCTCCGAGTTCATCCCATCTCCCCTTCCCTTGATGTCCATACACTTGTTTGCTGTTTCTGGACCTCTGTTTCTGCTTTGCAAATAGGTTCATCTGTCCCTGTATTTCTAGAGTCCACATATGTGCATTGATATACGGTATGTGGTTTTCTCTTGATGAGCTTACTTCCCTCTGTATGAGAGTCTCTGGGTTCATCTGCGTCTCTGCAAATGGCACAGCTTCGCCCACTGCTGTGGCTGAGTGATGCTCCACTGTGCATATGGGCCGCGTCTTCTTCGCCCACTCCTCTGCTGGTGGGCGTCTAGGCTACCCCACGTCCTGGCTGCTGTAGACAGTGCTGCAGTGACCACTGGGGTGCATGTTGGGTGAGACGGCCCTTTTCCCGGGTCCGTTATTCCAGCCTCACTCAGGATTCAGTGCTCAGTGCATTCCCTCGTGTGGAGCCCAGCTCCTTGAGCTCCCCGAGTTTTGCTTTTGGGCATTCTAGAACCATGTCTTCAGTACAGAACCCACAATGCACGTGGCCTTTGGGCACTTGGAAGCATGACAAGTCCAAACTGAGGCATGCCGTCCATGTAACACGTGCTGAGTAATAAACTTACTGGGACAAAAAGAACATAAAATCTCCTGAATAAGTGTATATAGATATCAGATGCATTTGGGTTTATGTTAATCCATTTTATTTTAATTTTTATCTTTTACATGTTGCAACAATAGTATTAAATATAATATGAAAATAAGCGCCACCTCTTTTGCTTTTACTTTTCTCGTGGGGCAACTAGAAGAAGTTAAACCATGCCTGTGGCTCCTCTTCTTCTACTGGTCAGTGCTGCTCCTGAGTCACGCGCACAGTCAGCTGGACGCAGTCCTTCTCCCAGCAGCCATCCAGATAATCTAACACGCCCCCCAGTCACATCTTCTCGACAAGCATCCGTGAAGCACGTGCTCTGTGCTAGGCACTGTGTCAGGTGCTGAGCTGGGATGTGATGATGAACAAAAGCCTTGTACCCCTGGGCTTCCAGTTTGATGGGGGAGAGAGATGTCACTCGAGAGTCTAACAAGCAGGACCATGGCTCCTGGGAAGAAATTCAGGGCTGTGCTTCCACAGGTGGGCTCTCGAAGCCCCGTTTTGCTCTTTTCTAGTACACGTTTCATTTTACAGTGGATTTACATTTGCAGGAAAGTTAGGAAGACAGTACAGAAAGTTCCCACATATCCCATACCCACTTTCCCTTTTTATTTATGTCTTAGTGTACAGTAAGTCCCAGACATACCAACAGGTTCTATTCTGAGAACATGTTCGCAAGTCCAATTTGTCCCTGTATCCAACAAAGGTACCCAACTAACTAGGTAACCCAACCAACAACTAGGTACGCAGACGACATAATCAGCTATATAGCGCTGTACTGTAATCGGCTTATAGTATTTCTCACACAAGTGAAGTGAAGTGAAGTCGCTCAGTCGTGTCCAACTCTTTGCGACCCCGTGGACTGTAGCCTACCAGGCTCCTCCCTCCATGGGATTCTCCAGAAAAACCAAAAAACAAAACATGTTTTAATCTTACAGTACAGGACCTTGAAAAGCACAGTAGTACCGCACAACAGCTGTGCGCTCAGGGGCCGGCACGGAGTGAACAGGCCAGAAGAGTTCCTGATGGAGGAGGGAGAAGAGGTGGGAGAGGGCAGAGCCGAAGGGCTGTCAGCAACAGGAGACGGAGGGCATGCTGCCGTGTGACAACGTACGCCAGACACGTGAGCTAACTTACATGACTGGACTGCAAGTGTCTTTGAAAGTTCACGACCTGAAGGTTCGTTTGTGTGGGACTTACTGTATTACGTTTGCCATAATTAATGAACCAATGCTGAAACATGATGATGAACTCACGTCTACCCTTTGTTCACATGTCCTTGGTTTTTAGTTCAGGTTTTTTTTTATGTCCCAGAATCCTCTACAGGACCCTACATCACATTAACTACCCTGTCTCCTTGGGCTCCTCTTGGTTCTGACAACTCTCCAGACTGTCCTTGTTTTTGATGACCTTGAGAGCGTCAGGATTGATGGTCAAGTATTTTGTAGGACATCTCTCACTTGTGATTTGTTCAGTATTTTTCCTTGTGATTAGATGGGGGACATGGGTTCTGGGGAGGAAGACAGAGGTCAAGTGCCACTCTCATCCCACCGTATCAAGAGCACACACTACCAACAAGACCAGTCACTGTGGATGTCAACCTTGATCGCCTGGCCAGGGCAGGGCTTGTCAGATTTCTCCACTGCAGAGTGAATCTTTTCCCCTCTTCTCTGTACTGCGTCCTCTTTCGAAAGACATCACCACACGCCACCCACAGCTGAGGGGTCAGGAGTTCTGCTCCACCTCCTTGAGGATGGAACAACTCTAAGAATGATTTGGAATTCTTATGTATGGGAGGTTGTGTCCTCTACTTGTTAATTCCGTTATTGATCTATATCAGTGAGGACTCATGAATATTTATTTCACACATTCAGTTATAATCCAGTGCTCCTCTATTTTATTGTTTAAGTTGTTCTAACTTTAGCCATTGGGTACTCTTTTCAGCAGCCCCTGTGTCCTTCTGACATACCCTAATCCAGTGAGGTTTGGGGCTTCTTTTTTTTTTGAGCAGTTCTCTACCTTCTGGCACTACTAACTATAAGACTAATCTTGTATTAAAATAGAAACTTTTTAAAATTGAAAACGTTTTTATTTTATATTGGAATATAGCCAGTTAACAATATTGTAATAGATTCAGGTACTAAGCAGAGGGACTCAGCCATATATATGTGTATTTTCAGTCACTCAGTTGTGTCCGACTGTTTGAGCCCTCAACAGGCTCCTCTCTCCATGTGATTTTTCCCAGCAAGAACACTGGAGTGGGTTGCCATGCCTTCCTCCAGAGGATCTTCCCAACCCAGGGATTGAACCCGTGTTTCCTGCGTCTCCGGCACTGCAGGTGGATTCTTCACTGCTGAGCCACGGGGGAAGCCCCAAGACATACATATACGTGTATGCATCTCCCCCAAACCCCCCTCCCATCCAGGCTGCCACATGACACTGAGCAGAGTTCCCTGTGCTAGACAGTATGTCCTTGTTAGATATCAGTTTTAAATATAGCAGCATGTGCATGTCCATCCTGAACTCCTGAGCTATTGCTTCCTCCCATCCTTAGCCCCTGGCAGCTGCAAGCTCCTTCTCCAAGTCTGTGAGTCTCTTTCTGTTTTGTAAATAAGTTCATTTGTATCATTTCTTTTTAGATTTCTAAGGGATGTCATAACAATATTTCTCCTCCTCTGTCTGACTTAACTTCACTCAGCATGACAATCTCTAGGTCCATCCACGTTACTGCAAATGACATTTAACGCTCATCATCACACACAGTTGCAGACTTTTGTTTTGAGAACTTTTAAGATCTACTCTTATAGCAATTTGCAAATATTCAGTATAGCATAGTTAACACTAGGGCTTCCCTGGGGCTCAGACAATAAACAATCTGCCTGCAATACAGGAGACCCAGGTTCGATCCCTGGGTCAGGGAGATCCCCTGGAGAAGGGAATAGCTACCCACACTAGTATTCTTGCCTGGAGAATTCCATGGACAGATGAGCCTGGTGGTCTACAGTCTATGGGATCAAAAAGAGTCGCACATGACTGAGTGATTAGCACTTCACTTTCCTAGTTAACTATAGTCACCATGCTGGACATTGCATCCCAGGACTCAATTTATTTTATAACTGGAAGTTGCTACCTTTTGACCCAATTCAACCATTGCACCCACCTCTCTATACCTTTTTTAAAAGATGCTTTTAAAAGCTGCATCACTACCTATATCACTGCACTGACCTTTTAGTCAAGCCAAAGAGACCCAAGGTTTTGTTTTTCATGGAAGCGCCTCCTCAGTCCAAGCTCCCCATTCTGTACTTGCACCATTTATTTTTTCCTTTAGTGAAGAGCTTTCTTCTCCTGGTCATCCTCATCTCGATTCCACTTCATCCTGGCAGCCTTCCAGTCTCCTGTGGTCTGGATTTCTGGATTCCACTCCATGCCCTCCCCCTCCATGTGACAAACCAGATCTACGGTGCAGACAAGGCAAGGACTGGGGTCTCCTGCAGCCCCTCTGGCTTGCTGTGCCCAGCAGTCAGCAGGAGCTGCATGTGGTCCTCCCCAAGCAGCCTTTCACCATCTTTTTAAAAAATATTTTATTTATTTACTTATGGCCATGCCCTTTGGCATGCAGGATCTTAGTTCTCTGACCAAGGATTGAACCCATGCCCCCTGCAGCTGAAGCAAGGAGTCTCAACCACTGAACCGGTAGGGAAGCCCCAGCATTTCACCATCTTCAATCAAGACCATCAGGAAAGACATTGTCAGATAAGATCCACTCTCTGTTGGCTTTCTGCTAGATTACGCAATCTAGTGACCTCATGGAGATAGGAAACGAGGTTTGTTGGATTCAATTTGTTTGCAGGGAATCCATTTTCAATCATATTTATTGCCATTTTCCCCTTAAAGGTCCGTAGGCCATTGGTTAAATCCCCTCTATGATTCCACTGATGTGGAAATTTCCAGAATCTATCAGTCTTTAAAAACCAAACACTTGCCTAGTGCCAATTTGGTGATATTTTCTCGGTGGTATTTTTACACTTCTTTCCCCATGGTCTCTGTGTGCTTCTGAGCTTTTGTTCACATTCAGTTTGCAGAGCAAGCAAAGAGCCTTGAAGTCATTGGAAAGCATGTTTAGAAGTCTTTTCCTTCATTTTTCTTTATTTCTGGATTCCAGTTCCCTCAGAACCACACTTGTTCAGCCTTTTGGGGTTGAAGAATATTTACCCCAACAGAAAAGAAAAAAAAAAACATACAAAATCATAGTTGAGTACACTTTCTTGCTGAGTCATCTGCTCTAAATCGAAGATGCCACTTCATCCTACTCCAGAAACGCCTTTCTGGGGTCTTTCCCTTTTAAACCTCAGCCCCTTTTGCACTGTAGCAGTGCCAACACTTTGCTTAGAGGTTCCTGCCACAGTTTTGTATCTGTGCTTCAAAACAAGTCACTCATTAGCAACCCTAAGCTGATCTCAGAGTTCCCATTTCAACTATAGACTCAGGTTGCCATTTTCCTCCTGTGAGGTGGTGGCGATACTGTTTATCTGGAGGGTTGGTCTTCTCTCCAGTCATATTGCCCATAGGCCCCCTTTCAGACTGTTTGCCATCACTGCCCTAACACCTAGAGCCGACCCTCCTTTTGATGCTGGGACACGGTGGGTCCATCAGATCTTCCCCACTGCCCCCACTAGTGAGAAGGTGTCCCTCTTGTCAGCCTAAGAAAGCCTCACTGGCAGCAGAGTTGTCTGGGTTTGTAGGTTCCTGGACATCATGACCCTCAGGTCAGCTCTATCACCTGGATGTTCAGGGAAAGAACAAGCTTTGCCCCTTCTCACTTTCGTCTCCAGATGCATTTGCCTTCCAGTCCCCTTTACCATGTCACCCAGTCGGTTCTTTCATTGTGGATGGACGAACATCATGCCACCTTTGCCCCTCTGGCCAGAAAAATACATGCTCAAATATCCAACTGTCTCCTGGTCTGTCTCCTTCCAGCAGGCGGTGCTCGCCTGGCAGCTGCCCTTGTCTTTTCTCAGAGCTATTGTTTAGAGCTAAGAATGCTGGCAGGCACCAGCCTTGCATGTAGTGCTTGGAAAAGAACATATACAGTGACCTTTCATTCAGAATATTGAGGTGGGTCTCAGGGACTGAGACCAGAGTGGCCAGCTGGCTCCTCTGCTGTGCCAGCCTCAGGAAGCCCTGTGGCTCGTGAGTCAGTCCTCAGCTTCCTGTCGCTGGAAGCGGAGTGCTGGGCCCAGCTTTACCTGGACTGCAGGTGAGAGGGCTCGGGCCGAGGGAAGGGTGGATCCCACATCCGTTTCCTCCTGTGGTCCGAGCAATGCATCATTACACTGAGCAAAGGGACCCAGGAAACGCTAGCTCTGGGTGACAGGTTATGGATAGCAATTTTCTCATTGCTTTTGAGCTACTTGCTTTTTCTTGAAAATAATGTTCAAAGCTAAGAAATGGGCAGGCACCAAACATCACATGCAATGCTCAGAGAAGAAAATATACAGTGGATTTTCAATCAGAATATTGAGGTGATGGAAGCAACCTAGGTGTCGATCATCAGATGAATGGATAAAGAAACTGTGGTGCATGTATACAATGGGATACTACTCAGCCATAAAAGGAACGCACTGGAGTCAGTTCTAATGAGGTGCAGAGTGAAGTGAGTCAGAAAGAGAAAAACAAGTATCATATATTAATGCATATATATGGAACCTAGAAAGAAGGTACTGATGAGCCTATTTGCAGAGAAGCAGTGGAGATGCAGACCTGAAAAGCAGACTTATGGACGGGACAGGGTGGGGCGGGGCAGGAGGAAGAGGGTGGGACAAATGGGGAGGTTAGCATGGAAGCATATACACCACCACGTGTAAAACAGACAGCCAATGGGAATTTGCTGTGTGACTCAGGGATCTCAACCCGGGGCTCTGTAACAACCTAGAGGGATGGGAGGGGCACATGTATTCCTATGGCTGACTCATGCTGATGGACGGCAGAGGCCAACACAATGTTGCGAGGCAATTTTCCTTCAATCAAAAATAAGTTTGGAGGGAAGAATATTGAGGTGACTCTCAGGGACTGATATACCTGTCTCTCTGGAGGTGATAAAAGCCTCTGCAGACATATACCTAACTCCATCCACGTGACCCTGAGTCCCAAGGAGACGAGTCTCCCTTGGGCTCCCCCTCCTCAGGGCATGCAGAGCCCAGCCTGCATCTCCTTCTTGAGCCTGACTGTCTCTGGTCTTCAGAGAGCAGGGAAGAAGGCAAATGAGCAGTATCCAGATGTTGACTGACGAAAGTATTTGCTGTGTCTTGGTATGAGTTTTCCTATAAGACCTCCTTGGCCGTCTTACATAGGAATCACTAGTTGTCAGAGGCTGTATGGGTCCTCAGAGCTTTCCTAGCCCCTTTTTAGTGGACAGATGGGGCCCCTGGGTTGCAGAATGAAGAGGTTCCTTGACCCAGCTGATAGCAGAATTCCAGAACTGGAGCTCCATCCCAGCTGTTAATAATGGTTAATAATCATGTGTAACAGTAAAGGTAACACTGTGTGCCAGGCAGTGTTGAAGGCTTATGTCACTTATCATCTCTCATTTTTACTGTTAACTCTGAAAGATACATAGTATTATTCCAAGACTTGTAGTTGAGGAAACTCAGGCCCAGAGAAAGGATGTGACTTGTATGTAGTCATACAGATGGGAAGGGGTCAAACTGGACTTGAGCTTCATCACTTATGATTAAATGCAGTCATCTTTGAGTGAGCTATCTAGTTGTGAGCCATCCAGGATTCCCCTACTAGCAGGAATACACACACACACACACCCGATCCATATAGCGTCCCTGGGTCCCTGGGAGGTGGGGGTATTATTCCACAGACTGGGAAACTGTAAGTCCCACAGATATAATTCAAGAGCCCTCTCCACCCTTTAGCATCAGTAGATCTGAAGCTCTGATGTGGCCTTAGGGTTAAAGAGGAATCAGGTTTCATTCCTGGAGTTTTCCTCCTCTGACTCAAAGAGTTCAATGCAACCAGAAGGCTGAGATGAATGCCTTAACCCATGTTATCAGTCTCTTCCCTCTGGGGGGTTGGGGGTGGCCTTCAGATGACGTTGAAGGCACGTTGCTGGATGCCCTTCAGAGTGTGGCTCTCCTGCACTGGGTGGCCCCACGGAAGAGGAGAACGGGCAGATGTGGTCCCCTGTTCAGCCCACTTAGGATGCTTGCCATCTGGGAGACAGTTATCACAAGCCGCATCAGAGACAGGTACAGTGGAGGTCCTCAGTGGTATGAGTTTCTAGAGCTGCTGTAATGAAGAAGCGCAAACTTGGAGCTGGAAAACCGCAGGAATGTGTTCTCTTACAGCTCTGGAGACCTGAAGTCTGAAAAGGAGGTGTCAGCAGGGTCAATTCTTTCTAGACGTTGTGCTAGAGTATCTGTTCATGGCCCCCCTTAGCCCGGTGGTTCTGCAGGCCTTGGCATTACTTGGCATCCCTCCATCTTCACATGGCCTTCCCCTCTGGGTCTGTGTCCCCCTCTCCTTTCTCTTATAAAGACACCTGTCATCCATGGAATTCTCCAGGCAAGAATATTGGCTGCTGCTGCTTCTAAGTCGCTTCAGTCGTGTCCGACTCTGTGTGACCCCATAGACGGCAGCCCACCAGGCTCCCCCGTCCCTGGGATTCTCCAGGCAAGAACACTGGAGTGGGTTGCCATTTCCTTCTCCAATGCGTGAAAGTGAGAAATGAAAGTGAAGTCGCTCAGTCGTGTCTGACTCTTTGCGACCCCATGTACTGCAGCCCACCAGGGGAAAATCCATGGGATTTTTCCAGACAGGAGTACTGGAGTGGGGTGCCATTGCCTTCTCCCATGAGGAGTTGCCATTTCCTACTCCAGGGGATCTTCCCGACTCAGGGATTGAACCTGGCTGTTCCACACTGCAGGCAGATTCTTTACCAGTTGAGTTACCAGGGAAGCCCATTGGATATAGAGCCCTCCCTCAATCTGGGGTGATCTCAGCCTGAGGTCCTTAATGAAATCAACAATGACCTTGTTTCCAAACAAGGCCACGTTTGCCTCCCTGGTTCCCGGTTGGGATTTGAAGAGATCTACTTGGGAGACACTCTTCTGCCCACTAGGGCTTCCCAGGCGGCTCAGGGGAGAAGAATCCACCCGCCAGTGCGGGAGATGCAGGTCTGATCCCTGGGTTGGGAAGATCTGCTGGAGAAAGAAATGGCAACTACTCCAGTATTCTTACCTGGGAAATCCCATGAACAGAAGAACCCGGTGGGCTACAGTCCATGGGGTTGCAAAGAGCCAGACACAACTGAGCGACTGAGCTCAGCAGCACAACAGCACACTGAGTCCGCTCGATCAGTGTTCAGGTATTGTTTATCAACAGTCTGGGCAGCAGTGGAGGGTCTTGGGGTCAGGAGGAAGGGGGTGAGCCTTTCTGCCCCAGCCTCACTTACCAAGCACATCACCTCCCTTCTCAGGGGCTGAGTTTCAGCAGAAGAGAAAGGCTGAAGCCACGGCCCTGGAACAGGTTTCTAAAAAGAGCTGGTTTGCTGTCCATCTGCTTTCCAGGAAGCAGATGCGTGTTGTGCAGCAAGGCCTGTGCAGCCTTCCTGCTGCCCTGAGGCAGGGGGCTGGACTCCCTGACCTCCCAAAGCCCTCCCCCAGCCTTGGTGTACATACATCACTTTCTCTGAGTGTGTGCATGCTTCCTTGGAGATGTCACCTTCGTCACCCTGCCTCCATCACCCGTGTCCAGGGCTTGGCAGGACACATGCCTGGCCTGTGGGCAGGCTTGTCACTTTACTCGTTATACAGCATGTGAGCAGCGATTGGCATCTTGCCTGCTGTGGGTTCCGTGCCCCTGACCAGATGGCACACAAGGGAGCCCAAGGCTCCACTTTCCACAGTAAGCCAGGTGGCTGGCGTCCCTGGATCTAGAAACCAGGACCTTGACAGGTGAGGAGGAGGGGTACAGACGCAGTGGCTCCACGAGCTCAGCAGGCCCATTACTGGCTCCAACCAGCACTGAGCACTCTGCTCGCCTAATGCAGCACAGAGTCTGTGCCGAGAGGAGCCTCTAAAAGGTGTTGGATCTAAGTTCCCTCAGGCACTGGTCTGCACATTTTGGTACCCACAGTACCCAAGGACGCATTTTACTCATTTAAATGCATTTCAGTTCAGTCACTCAGTCATGTCTGACTCTTTGCAACTCCATGGACTGCAGCATGCCAGGCCTCCCTGTCCATCACCAACTCCAAGAGTTTGCTCAGACTCATGTCCATTGAGTCAGTGATGCCATCCAACCATCTCATCCTCTGTCATCCCCTTCTCCTCCCACCTTCAATCTTTCCCAGCATCAGGGTCTTTTCCCATGAGTCAGTTCTTCACATCAGGTGACCAAAGTATTGGAGTTCCAGCTTCAGAATCAGTCCTTCCAATGAATATTCAGGACTGATTTCCTTTAGGATGGACTGGTTGGATCTCCTTGCTGTCCAAGGGATTCTCAAGAGTCTTCTCCAACACCACAGTTCAAAAGCATCAATTCCTTGGTTCTCAGCTTTCTTTATAGTCCAACTCTCACATCCATACATGACTACTGGAAAAACCATAGCTTTGACTAGACAGACTTTGTCAGCAAAGTAATGTCTCTACTTTTTAATAAGCTGTCTAGGTTGGTCATAGCTTTTCTTCCAAGGGACAAGCGTCTTTTAATTTCATGGCTGCAATCACCATCTGCAGTGATTTTGGAGCCCCAAAAAATAAAGTCCCTCACTGTTTCCATTGTTTCCCCATCTATTTACCATAAAGTGCTGGGATTGGATGCCATGATCTTAGTTTTCTGAATGTTGAGATATAAGACACCTTTTGAACTCTTCTTTCACTTTCATCAAGAGCCTCTTTAGCTCTTCTTCACTTTCTGCCATAAGGGTGGTGTCATCTGCATATCTGAGGTTATTGATATTTCTCCCGGCCATCTTGATTCCAGCTTGTGCTTCATCCAGCCTGGCATTTCTCATGATGTACTGTGCATATAAGTTAAATAAGCAGGGTGACAATATACAGCCTTGATGTACTCCTTTCCTGATTTGGAGCCAGTCTGTTGTTCCATGTCCATTTCTAACTACGTTTGTGAATTAATAAACATTTTCTCTTTGGGGTTTGGTTTATAGTAGGTGCCCAGTAAGTGAGCCTTGTTCTTCTGGGACTCTCCCTGCACCTTGCTTGGGTCTGGGAGTGTGTTTGAAGGTGGATTGGCTTGAGCCCATTTGTCAGCCCTCTCAGAGTTACAGGGCTGCAAATTACCAGACTGAGAGCAGACAGAAATGAATACAGACCAGAAAGAGAAGGAAGGTGCAGCTGAGCTCCATCTCAGGGATTAAAGAGGAGGAAAAAGCACAGCAGAAGGCTCTCCCCCACTCACGTTTGAATCACTTCTGGTTCATGAATAACTGCTCCCCCCCAGTAGTCCTGAAACTCTGAGATTTCACCCAGTTGTTCATTGAATCATTCCAGATTGAATCACTCCATTGTTCTGCAGTGATAGATTAGCTAGGAAATCTCTAGAACCCCAAGAGCTGGTGGAACTGCTGGGCAGATACCAAGAAAGCTAACCAGTGGAGGGTGTGCGCTCCCTACCTTGCTGACCGTCTTGGTGGGAACAGAGCTACAGGGGGACCATGGCAATGCTGAGAGGTGGACAGAGTGCTGGGGAGAGGGGGGCCTGGCAGGGAGGGCTCCCGGAACCCAGGTCACCCCTGTAGACGCCCCCATGGGCTTGTTCCCGAGAGCACTGCCCACGCTCACACAGAGGGCATCCCCTTTAGGGGAGCAGGACTTGGCTGCAGAGTGATGCTGAGGCTCTGGGCAAGCCTTCTGTAGCCCCCTTCCTGCTGCCATCCAGAGAGTCACTGATGGGCTGCCCCCCACCCACACACACAGGGCCCTCCCTGGAGATTCCACCGCTGTCCACTGCCTTGGCTGCCCAGGCCCTTCCCACAGGCCCTACCTACAGTGATGAGAAAACTCCAAACATTAAAGAAATCCAACCAGAAGGAAGACCTGAGCCACTAACTCCAAGCTTTCAAATACCTGTGCAAGGCAGACAGACACACCACATACACATATACACACACACATACATGTATATGCATGCATACACATTCATATGCATTCATGAGCACACACGCATATACATACTCACATGCTTGCACACACATATACATGCATGCAGGCACAATTCATGCACACACACATGTATGCTTGCATACACACACATGCAATTTACATCTCATTCTGCTCCAGAAAGTTTTCCAGGTGACAAAATTCTTGCAGAATGAGTGTGAGTGAACCCCTTGTACCTCAAACTAGTGAAGTGAAGTGAAGTGAAGTCATTCAGTTGCTCCAACTCTTTGCAACCCCATGGACTGTAGCCTACCAAGCTCCTCTGTCCATGGGATTTTCCAGGCAATAGTGCTGGAGTGGATTGCCATTTCCTTCCCCAGGGGATCTTCCCGACCCAGGGATCGAACCCGGGTCTCCCACATTGTAGACAGACGCTTTACCGTCTGAGCCACCAGGGAAGTGCCTCAAAAGCAGGCCCTAAATGGCATGAGAATCTCCTAGTGTGAGTGAGGGCAGTTGGGGGCACTCAGTGAGGTCACCCAGCAGAGCACTGGAATCTGAGGGCCTGAAAATGCAGCTCTTATTTGGGTGCAAGCAGGGGGAGCTCCGGAAATACTTGGCTGCTCAAGTGAAAAAATCACTGTCAAAAATAATGGTAGATGCATATTTTTAATCATCTAATTCATCATTAGCATCTGTAGGATGGAGTAGGGAGGGAGTATTTTCATTTTGGAAAACTATTCAGAAAAGCCCAGACACCAGTCAGGGGGAAAAGATGGCAGTCTACGGACCAGCATCCGGCTACCCACCTTCACCTCCAGCCCAGACTGAGCTGTGCTAACCCCAGACGTGGTCCAGGGGGGCTGCCTGCACCTCCTGCAGTGGCTGACCTCACCCAGGAAGAAAAAGTTAGCATCCTGGGCTGAGTGGGGTCATGTGGCTATAGCGCAGGCAAAGGAGGGAGCAAGGTCAAGAGCAGTGAGACCCCCAAGCCCACTGCTCCACCCCGGGAGCCCCAGAGGTGCACCCTTGGCCCATGATATCCATAGGGGTTGGCTTTCCCTGGCATTTCTGAGGAGGGGGGCCTGTCTGTACTGAAGCTGGGGTACAGGTTGGACAGCATCCATGACTCCCAGAGCCCAGTCTGGCAGGACCTGTCACATGACTGTCGAGGCAGTCCGAGCACTAGTTGGAAAGGAATTTCCAGATGCAGAGCATTTCAGAAGGGAGGGAGTTTATTAAGAACAAAGAGCAGAGATAACATGGGCACTGCGGGTGCAGCGGGCCGACCTCCTGACCGATCAGGGAGAGTCAACCGTTTTTGTGAATTAATAGCTCATTTTTATAGCTTCAAGACAAAGAAAATTCCTGCTGGAAGGTGATTGGTTGGGGCACTATTGGGCTTCCCAGGTGGCACTAGCAGTAAGGAACCTGCCTGCCAGTGCAGGAGATGTAAGAGACGCAGCCTCAGTCCCTGGGTCGGGAAGGTCCCCTGGAGGAGGGCACGGCAACCCACTCCAGTATTCTTGCCTGGAGAATCCCATGGACAGAGGAGCCTGGCGGGCTATAGTCCGAGGGGTCGCACAGAGTCAGACACGACTGAAGTGACGTGGGCGCACGCATGCGCACACTGCAGGGTGTTCACTAAAGCAGGTGTCTTTGCTTAACTGGGAGTTAGGAAGCTGGTTAGCGGTGATCAGGGGCTTTGGGCACAAAAGCGGTCAGTCAGCTTCGAAGGTGACCTTGGTTCTGGGCTCCGCTTCTGTGGCCTCGGTACAAGGCCTGCCACCTGTGGCCCTGGGGCAGGACTCAGCAGTGACCTTTGTGGCCAAGGGGGGCTTCTGCCTGATGGTGAGGACTGTCACCCCAGCCCCCACTTCCTGTCCCTCCGAGGCCCCGCCCTCTCCCTCTCTCCCTGTGAAGGGCTCAGGGCTGGCCTCCATCCCACAGCATTCCACAAAAAGGGGTCCCTGCCTGCCTGACCTTTTCCTGCAATTTGCTTCCCTCTGGCAGCAAGCTCACCTTTCCCTGTCTCGCTCTTCTGCTAAAAGGGCAGCGGGGGGCAAGAGCAGCGACTACCCGGGGGAGCTATAAGCAAGGACTCTGGCGCCCGGCTCTTGATGGCCCTTCCTCCTTCTGTCTGGGCACCGGAGGGGCATTTACACAGAGGAAGGAGGAGGGGGTGACTGCATTCAGGGGACCCCTGGTTACCAGGGCTCTGGGAATTCTAGGTAAGGGGCAGGTCATACCCCATGGTAGTATTAATACATACCTCGCGTTTACAAACATGAGTTCGTTTGATCACTCATTCATAGAGTCCCCTAAACCAGCAGTCCCAACCTCCAGGATCTAATGCCTGATGATCTGAGGTGGAGCTGATGTTATAATAATAGAAATAAAGTGCATAATAAATGTAATGCACTTGAATCATCCTGAAACCACCCCTCACCCTTCCTGTTCCATGGAAAAATTATCTTCCACAAAACCAGTCCCACGTGCTGAAAAGGTTGGGGACCCCTGCCCTAAGCACTTACCTGGGATCCAGGCTCTGAGCTGGGTATGAAGGAGACATGAAGTGCAGTCTCTTGCTTCCTGTGTGGCACAGCAGTGGAATGAGCTGCTTTTGAAGTCAGCCTTTTCTAGGTTCAAATCCTGACTCCACCAGGAGTTCCTGTGTTCCTTAGGAGTAGCTTCATGTCTCTGATGTTCTGCTTCTTCACCTGTAAAATGTGAATGGGAACAGCACATTGTAGGTTGACCTTCTGGTTAGTCTCTTTGTTGTTGTTGTTCAGTTGCTAAGCCATGTCTGACTCTTCGCGACCCCATGGACTGCAGCACGCCAGGCTTCCCTGACCTTCACTATCTCCCAGAGCTTGCTCAAACTCATGTCCATTGAGCTGGCAATGCCATCCAACCATCTCATCCTCCGTCATCCCCTTCTCCTCCTGCCCTCAATCTTGCCTAGCATCAGAGTCTTTTCCAATGAATTGGCCCTTTACATCAGGTGGCCAGAGTATAGGAGCTTCAACATCAGTACTTCCAGTGAATATTCAAGGTTGATCTCCTTTAGGATGGACTGGTTGGATCTCCTTGCAGTCCAAGGGACTCTCAAGCGTCTTCTCCAACACCACAGTTCGAAAGCATCAATTCTTTGGTGCTCAGCCTTCTATATGGTCCAGCTCTCCTGGATTGTTTGGAGGGGACTGATGAGTGTGAATCCTTCTGTGTCCCCGGGAGCTGCCCTGTTCAGCTGCTTCTGAGGTCTCTGCACGGTCAGAGGGCCACACGTGCACTGTCTCTGTGTGCCTCAAGTGGCAGCTCCCTGGGACACCTCCAAGGAAATGACACTAACTCACATCAGCCTCTGGCTGCATCAGAGTGATTCCTGAGTCCATCCTCTTCTTTTCTGTATGCAAATACTTTTTTGATAGAAAATTATGATGAATGTCGCTTATGTCAGCCCTGAGATTGAGGTTGAATTTCTCTCAAGATGGGAAAAGGAGCCCAGTCTCCTGCACCTGGTGCCACCTGGCACATGACCAGTGCTCAGCCACCCAGGCCTCTATGCCAGGTGGTCACATTACAGAGTGCTGGTCACACAGCGCGGTGGGGTGACAGAGAGCTTGGCCAGTCACACATTCTCAGGATGCAGGTTCTCCTTCTGTAACTGAAGGACACTCCCTCCCCTGCTGCAGACGGTTACAGTTACCTAGAAATTCTCACCTCCTCCCACAGGGCACAGTTTGTTCCAGAAGCATCGGTTCCCACCCCAGTCTCTTCCATCAGACTGTGAGCTCCTGGATTCCAATTTCAGCAGAAACGCAGCAGGAATAAAATCACAGAAGACAAACTTCTGTCATTTAGCAGACTTTTTTTTGGCAAGTCTTGTGTGGTTTGATTAATAACATTCCATCGTGCATTATGAAAAATAAGATTTGGAAACATGCCATCAGCAGGATTTGGAGAGAGGGTGAAGAGAGGGGTCGCAGACCACCCCCAGGTCTCTCCTCCATCCATCCCAGGCGGAGGGCAAGGCCCTCCCAGGGCTACCCTTGTGCCCTTCTCCTTTCTCTCCGCAACTGGCCCTCAGTCATCTCTCCGCCATCAGATTCTGCACTCTGGGAAGCACCCAGCAAGCGCATTGGCACCAGAAGTGCCGGTGACTAAGGAATGCTTCCTTTTCCAGATGAATTTGCATATTTTAATTGAAGGCAGATGCCTTGAGTTAATTCAGTGTAGCAAACTTGGGCTGAGCATTTAGTATGCTCAAAGGAAGATTCTGCAAGCTCAATGGGGTGGGCAGGGGCAGCTTTATGGGGGAGGTGACATTTGGGTTCTGTATGGATTTTACAAGGGTGACTTGGGGAGCAGCCAGACCCCATCCAAGTTAGGTTAATCTGTGAAGCACAGGGATGCAGAGGCTTGGTGTATGGTGTGTAGAGAAGGGACTGGAATGTCTTGTGAACCATGTGAGGAGGTGTGAATTTCATCCCGAAGGCAACAAAGGATCCCTGGTGAGTTTTGAAAGGGGTTAGTGTGGTCACACTTGTGTCCTGGAGAATGCAAATCTGTTGGTAGTGCTGGAGAGAACTTGGAAAGGGCAGGGCTTGGCGACACGGTGACCACTTGGCTCAAGGAGTGAATGTCTAATTATGAGCTCTGAGATGCCAGCAAGCTGGTCATGGAGTTATGTGGGGGCGTTGAGGTTCAGAACCACAGCCCAGAGGCAGGCTCTGAGAAGCCAGGCCACTCCATCGGGCTCCTGCTCACATGGCAGCCCACGGCTTGGAGCCTGGCCATTGGAGTTGTCCCTGTGGTCCCTCTTCCAGAGGCTCATTAAGGCTTTCCTTGGAAATCAGTGTCTGGAAACCATTGGCTCCCTTTCAGCCTCTCTCCCGCCCCAGGCATCCTTGGGAGGGTGCCTCGATCAGGGCCTCTCCTCCTGCAGGTCGGTCTTGAGAAGTCAGAAGTGGCAGCCCTATAACCAGGCCAGCCCTTTGGTGGCTCAGCATTTCTCAAGGTAGGAGGTGGTGAGAAGAAAACGCCAGAACAGGAAACATTAGTTCAGCCTATGCTACCAGATTCCCCCGAAAGGACAACAAAAATGGAGAGCTAAAAATAGCACCCCTGGGCTTGTTCAGGTTCTACTTTTAAGACTGAGCGCCAAGCTCGCGGGCAGGTTAACCCTTTGGGAGCCTCATGTGTGGAGATGTTTCAGTGGGGCCCGTTTTGAGGATGTGGCCAGGACAACTGAGAGTGTGGACATAAGTGGAGAAGGGCATCTTGTTAATGTGACGGATGCTAATTGGGATTATCTGTTGTGTATGGATTATCGGTGAAATCCATTCAGAACAGGGTTGTAATGCTGTAGTGGAGTCACAGCTGCTGCAAAATAGGCAGGCGCAGGTTCAAATCCCAGCTCCACTACCTGTTCACTGGGTGACGTGGGCCAGTGTCTGCGTTGCTGGAAGCCTCTCTTTCCCAGTCTGTAAAGTGGGAACAGTAAGACCCCTTGCACTTGGTTATTGTGAAGACTGACTGAATCATGTAATTCACTGCCAGGTGCCAGGTGAGGGCTGTGCCTAGGCTTGTTCCTTTGTTTCTTTGGCACCTGGTGGCATGTAGGGTCTTAGTTCCCTGACCAGGGGTTGGACTCATGACCGCTGCATTGAAAGCATACAGTCTTAATCAATGGATGCCAGGGAAGTCCCTAGACTTGTTCCTTTAAGTGGTATATTTAAAAAAAATTTTTTAATCAGCCAAGCATTGTTCTAAGTTTTTGCATTTTCCATGGAATATCTTATTACCCTTAGGGTAATCTTATGAAGTACATAATCCATTTAATTTCATCAAATTTTATAAATTTTATCAATGAGATGAATGAATCTTAGGGATCAGTTTACTCAGAGTTTACTAATGACTGGAGACCTGTTCATTTCTCCAGTTGGGCTGACCTTGCAGCTGTTCAAGCCACAGGTCCTGCCTTCGACAGTCTGCTGACAAACTGGCCTTCAGTAGCTGAGCCCCGTGGATGAGCCCTACTGAGCACACACCTAATTCTAAACTCTGCTTTCAGATCTCTAACATCTTACCCATCCCTGCCCCTGTTCACCAGAGCTTAAAAGTCAGTTGGGTGGGGACTTCCTTGATGGTTCAGTGATTAAGAATCTGTCCTGCAGTGCAAAGGATGCAGGTTCAGTCCCTGGTCAGGGAACTAAGATCCCACATGCCTTGGAGCAACTAAGCCTGGGCATCACAACTACTGAGCCTGTGCACCACAACGAAAGATCCTGCATGCTGCAACTAAGACTCAATGTAGCCTTAAAAAAAAAAAATCACAAAGTCAAAATCAATACACAGAAATATAAAATCAATACACAGGAATCACTTGCATTTCTATATACTAACAATGAAAAATCAGAAAGAGAAGTTAAGGAATCAATCTCATTTACCATTGCAACAAAAAGAATTAAATATCTAGGAATAAACTTACCTAAGGGGACAAAAGAACTGTACACAGAAAACTATAAGACACTAATGAAAGAAATCAAAGATGACATAAACAGATGGAGAGATATTGCATGTTCCTGGGTAGGAAGAATCAATATTGTGAAAGTGACTATACAACCAAAGGCAATCTACAGATTCAAGGCAATCCTTATCAAATTACCAATGACATTTTTCACAGAACTAGAACAAAAAATTTCACAGTTCACATGGAAACACAAAAGACCCTGAATAACCAAAGCAGTCTTGAGAAAGAAGAATGGAGCTGGAGGAATCAACCTTCCTGACTTCAGATTATACAACAAAGCTACAGTCATCAAGACAGTATGGTGCTGGCACAAAAACAGAAATATAGACCAATGGAACAAGATAGAAAGCCCAGAAATAAACCCAGGCATCTATGGGTACCTTATTTTTGACAAAGGAGGCAAGAATATACAATGGGGCAAAGACTGCCTCTTCAATAAATGGTGCTGGGGAAACTGGACAGCTACATATAAAAGAATGCTACATGTAAACAGCTACATGTGAAAGAGTGAAATTAGAATGCTTCCTAACACCATACACAAAGATGAACTCAAAATGGATTAAAGACCTAAATGTAAGACCAGAAACTATAAAACTTGGAGGAAAACATAGGCAGAACATTTGACATAAAGCAAAGCAACATCCTCTATGACCCACCTCTTAGAGTAATGGAAATAAAAACAAAAGTAAACAAGTGGGACCTGATTAAACTTAAAAGCTTTTGCACAGCAAAGGAAACTATAAGCAAGGTGAACAGACAACCCTCAGAATGGGAGAAAATAATAGCAAATGGAACAACTGACACAGGATTAATTTGCAAAGTATATAAGCATCACATACAACTCAACACCAGAAAAACAACCCAATCAAAATGTGGGGAAAAGACATAAACAGACATTTCTCCAAAGAAGACATACAAATGGCTAACAAACACATGAAAAGATGCTCAACATTGCTCATTATTAGAGATGCTTCATCACTCATATTAGAGAAATGCAATTCAAAACTACAATGAGATATCACCTCACACCGGTCAGAATGGCCATCATTGAAAAGTCTATAAACAATAAATGCTGCAGAGGGTGTGGAGAAAAAGGAACACTCTTGCACTGTTGGTGGGAATATAAATATATACAGCCACCATGGAAAATAGTATGGGGATTCCTTAAAAAACTAGTAATAAAACCATCATATGACCCAGCAATCCCACTCCTAGGCACAAACCCTGAGGAAACCAAAATTGAAAAAGACACATGTATCCCACTGTTCATTGCAGCACTGTTTACAATACGTGGAACATGGAAGCAACCTAGATGTCCATCGACAGATGAATGGATAAAGAAGTTGTGGTACACATACACAATGGAATATTAGTCATAAAAAGGAACACATTTGAATCAGTTCCAATGAGGTGGATGAACCTAGAACCTATGATACAGAGTGAAGTATGTCAGAAAGAGAAATATAAGTATTGTATTTAAGGCATATATATGGAATCTAGAAAAATGGGACTGAAGAATTTATTTACAGGGCAGCAACAGAGAAACAGACAAAGAGAACAGGCTTATGCACGTGGGGAGAGGGGAGGAGAGGGTGAGATGTATGGAGAGAGTAACTTGGAAAGTTCCATTACCATATGTAAAATAGACAGCCAACAGGAATTGGCTGTATGGCTCGGGAAACTCAAACTGGGGCTCTATCAACCTAGAGGGGTGGGATGGGGAGGGAGATGGGAGCTAGGTTCAAAAGGGAGGGGATATATGTGTATCTATGGCTGATTCATGTTGAGGTTTGACAGAAAACAGCAAAATTTTGTAAAGCAACTATCCTTCAATAAAAAAAATAATAAAATCATTTGGTTGAATTCACATCTCTATTCCAGTTTTTCTACAAGGAGATAAATGGAGTGGGCTTGATCATTTGGTTGAGTTTCCACAAATATGTGGCCAGCCTTTTCCATATAGCCCCTGCTTCCTGCAGTAACTTAGAATCTGTGTGCTCAAACCCCTTTATAGCTCTTTTTAAAAACCTTATTTCTTTTTTAAAACAATGTTATTGAAGGACAATTTACATACCATAAAATTTACTCATTTTACATGCAGTTTACAGAGTTGTCCAACCTTCACCACAATCTAATATGAAAATGTTTACAACTCCCTTGCTATTTCTATTTAAAAGTGAATAAAAAGTTATATTACTGGTCCTGTTGAGCCTGTGACTGGAAAGTTTTAAAAAGAGGAAGCTCTCCATTAGAGTTTGGAAGCTTCCCTGGCTGGTCAGGGAAGGTAGGAAGAAGGCAGCTCAGAACCTGGGAAGCTTCTCATGGGCGACAGTCACAGGTGGAACTCGAGGAAGAGAGAGGACCAGGCACCCTTGATTCTGCCTGCGGGAGGCCCAGGTGTTGGGCACTCTCAGCACCCCGGGTGGGACCACACCCTCAGTGCTGGGCAGAACCTCCGGGAGGACGCGAAGAGCCCCCAGCAGGTTGACCTCATGAATCTATGGAAAGGAAAAGGCCAGCCCAAGTCTAGATTTCAGAGAGGAGTCAGTTCTGTGCCAGAGGTCCAGGGCCATGCGATGTTCTCTAGGTCTTCAGAGGAGAGATGGGCCAGTGGAGAGAACCGGCAGAGACCAGGTCCCCATCCTGGCTTCCCAGTGACCAGCCCTAAGCCTCAGTACCCTCCTCTCAAAATTGGTGAAAATACTTGCTCCTGTCTCTGACATTGTTGTGACGTGAAATGAGAGGTGCACACAAACAGTCTAGGATGTAATGAGGGCTCAATAAATAGCAGCTTTCTAGTTATTATTAATAACAAAGCAGCTTCTTTGAGATGCAAACCTTAAACACACCGTGGAGGCATAGCTGGTTCCTTGGGGGACAGCGGTGGGGTGCATGATGCGGCAGCTTCAAGGCCATGTTCTTCTATTTAACTGTGTTTGTCTGGCTCTGGGCAGGCTGCTTGACTTCTCTGAGCCTCAGTTTCCTTATCTGTAAAGTGGGCCTAAGGATATGCTTACCTTTTCGGGTTGGGGGGAGGATCAGATGAGACAGTGCCTGTGGAACTCAGGCACGGCCTGGCACCTGCCCAGAGTCCTAGCAGGGCTCCTTACTCTTCTATGTGGATGGAAACCTTGAGTTCCTCAATTCACATCAAAATCAACATCTCAGTGAATGGGCAAACCATTGAAAGATGCTATTAAGGACCTGATGAGACTCCAGATGCATTTCTGAGGAGACTCTGCTTTGCTTGTTCACACCATGAATGTAAATATTGTCTGTGGTGGGGAGAGGAAGCTGGCGCTTAAATCGGAAAGGACTGAGGATCAGTTGTGCTGATGGCACCCTGGGCATGTGTGTCTGTGTGCAGTAATGCCCCCTGGGGTGTCCCATCATGACTAGGTCACCATGATCACACCAGGCTATAGGAAGGGGTCCATCTGCAATGCAGGAGACCTGGGCTCAGTCTCTGGGTTGGGAAGATCCCCTGGAAAAGGGAAAGGCTACCCACTCCACTCTTCTGGCTTGGAGAATTCCATGGACTGCATAGTCCACGGGGTCGCAAAGAGTCGGACACGACTGAGCAACTCTCACTTCACTCCTTTACCGCTGAGCCAGTGGGGAAGCCCCTCGCAGCTCTCTGCTCCCGGGCAGAACTCATCCACCCCTCCCTCTGCTTCCCGTATGGTTTGCATACAGGCTGAGGTGGGGTCCTCTCAACTCAGCCCGCCAGTGCCGTCGTGCCCACCACTCAGGCCCCTGGCCACATGCCCTGCACCCTTGAGGGGAGAGTGAGAGGACTCAGGGTGGTAAGCTGGCAGGGGATGTCACTGTGGTATTCGCTGGTTTCTGTTTTTCTTTCTTAATACAGATACGGGAGACTTCTCACACATGGGTGGTAGGGAAACTTACAAGCCTAGCGTACTTAAAGCATTAACCCAGGGTCCATGTCAGCAGCTGAGTCATTAAATAACTCGTTAAGCCTTGCCTTACTGCAAGAGGGCCACGTGCAGCATTTGGGACCTGCTTTCTAGAAGTGGGATTGATGTAGACTCTTTACTTTGCAGCCAGTTGACCGGTTGAAACTGGTGACTCCGGGCTCGGGCTGCCTCCTAAGCCTGCCCAGCCTAGGGGCATCAAGGGGTGCAGGCATGCCCGAGCGTCAGGGTAGAGATTCAGGAAGCTATTTGTGGGCTTCCTGATTGGCATGCTTGAAAGGCAGACTTCAAACTTCGCAGTCGTCTTGCAGCCACGAATTAGACTCTCTCTGCTCAGCGAATCACATCTGAGATTTACTAACCCCTTGAGCCCAGCCCCCGCCCCCACCTGGCTCCCACTTTTAAATACGAATCAGATGGTTTACTCTGTTCTACTTTCCTCTTCAAAAAGGAAAGCAGACTCCAAAGCTGATTAGGATAGGACTTCTAGGCTGTAACTAAATTCATTCGCAGTCCTGACTGCACTGGGACGCCAGGCTTCCTCTGGCCATCACCTATTGCAAACCTGATTCAAGACAGTATCGTCTATTCAGGTTTAAGCTACTAGACAGATTTAAAAAAAAAAAAAAAATGAACGCTGCTCTTCTCATGCTTGGTGGGGCCACGCAGTGCCGGTGCCTTTGATCCGGGTCAGCACAGAGGCTCCAGAGCAGAGGAAGTCTCTGGAAACACAGTCCTCATTAATTAACAGCTGCAGGCACTTGGAGTGTTCTGCCCAAATGGTGTGAACAGCCTCGCTCCTTTGGCGGCCAAAGCTGGAAAGCAGAAGAATCTCAAATGGAGCTCCTCTTTCCAGCTCCGTGCCAAGTCCCGCCCCCTCTGCAGGATTTGCAAGCAGCGCAGCTGTGGCGCTGTCACTCACTCATCACGTGACCCAGGAGATCCAGACCCTCTGTGGGCCTCCCGCTGCGTGGGTGCTTAGTTGCTCAGTCATCTCCAACTCTTTGTGACCCCGTGGACTGTAGCCCACCAGGTTCCTCTGTCCATGGGATTTTCCAGACAAGACTACTAGAGTGGGCTCCCGGGGGTCTTCCTGACCCAGGGATCAAGCTCGCATCTCCTGTGTCTCAGTTACCTCTATACTGGGCTGGATCCCATGTCTATATCACAGGGAGATTCTTGGAGACCCGCAAATATTTAGCGATTCCTAAATACTGTGTGCTGGCACCTTGCTAGGCTCGAAGGAGGTAAGGAGGAATAAGACAGAGGGTCTTGCCCGCAGAAGTCCATGCCCTAAACTGGTCGTTCTCATTCAAGGTCACTCTTATCCTCCAGGGACATTTGGCAATACCTTGAGATACTTTTGGTTGTCAAGCCTGAAAAGTGAAAAATGCGAAAGTGTTAGTCACCTCTTTGCAATCCCATGGACTGTAGCCCACCAGGCTCCTCTGTCCATGGAATTCTTCAGGCAAGAATACTAGAGTGGGTTGCAATACTCGGGTTGTAAAGCAATTATCCTTCAATTTTAAAAAAAGATACATTTTTTAAAAAAGAAAGTAGTAGTATAGGAGTGCTTTTAATAAATAGGATATATTGTAAGTGAGTGGTGGAGTAAAGTTGGGTAGTCATCTATAGAAAGATTTTTCTTTCAATAGGAGGAATAAAGAATGGCTTCATGGAGGAGGAGAGAGGAAAAAAAAAAGAATACTGGAGAGGGTAGCCATTCCCTTCTCCAGACCTAGGGATCAAACCTGAGTCTCCCACATTGCAGGCAGAGTCTTTCCTGAGCCACCAGGGAAGGCCTGGCGGCCTCTAAATAGTAGGTAGACACGAAAGGAAGTGCTCAGCATTGTCTGATGCACAGGACAGCCCTCCACAACCAAGAATTACTCACCCAGTCACATCCGTAGTGCCAAGGCTGAGAAACTGCGGTCTACGTAGACCAGCCCAGGTGCAAAAGCAAAATGCACCAGTGCACCGTGGTGGGAGTGATGAGAATGAAATCAAATGTTCTGCATCCAGGGACCTGCAATTTGATGGTAATCGGTGGAAGGTTGTCCCCTGTCATCCTTCATGCAGTATATAGGTATTTCTTCAAGGGTTTGTGTTGGCAGCAAACATCCAGAGCAGATTGCTTCACAGATGTACACATGCGTTACTGGGCTTCCCCGGTGGCTCAGCAGTGAAAGAATCTGCCCGCAATGAAGGAAATGCAGCGTGGGCCACGGGTTTGAACTCTGGGTTGGCAAGATCCGCTGGAGAAGGAAATGGCTAATACATGTATTAAACACTTACCAAATTGTGCACTTTATATGCAGTTTATTATATGTAAATTATACCTCAATGCCTGCAATGTGGAAGACCTGGGTGCGATCCCTGGGTCGGGAAGATACCCTGGAGAAGGAAATGGCAACCCACTCTGGTATTCTCACCTGGAGAATCCCATGGACAAAGGAGCCTGGTGGGCTGCAGTCCACAGGGTCGCAAAGAGTCGGACACGACTGAGCAACTTCAGTTCACTAAGACTATTTTAGAAAATAAAATTTTTAAAAATCCAGTTATTAAAAAAAAAAAGGATCTTCCCAGTCAGATTCCAGGTTCACCCTCCTATAGTCTTCCATACGTAAATTGTATTAATACAAGTACTGAGTGCTGTGCTACGTCGCTTGAGTCATATCCAACTCTTTGCAAACCCCTGGACTGTAGCCCACCAGACTCCTCTGTCCATGGGATTCTACAGGCAAGAATACTGGAGCAGGTTGTCATGCCCTCCTCCAGGGGATCTTCCCAACTCAGAGATCGAACCTGTGTCTCCTGCGTCTCCTGCATTGGCAGGCAGGTTCTCTACCACTAGCGCCACATCTTTCAGTCTTTATGAAAAGAAGAATGCAATCTTTGCATTTGCTGCACAAGGGAAGCATCCTTGCAGTTGGTAGAAATCTGGCTTGTGGGACCCTCTGCTCTTCTGACTCTGGTTCCAGTTCCACCAAATTCCAGCCCTGTCAACAGGTCCTCATGGCCTTAGGAACAGAGGGATCCCAGGATGAAGCCAGGAGGCGGCTTTGAGCAATGAGTATTCTTTTGCTTTCTCCTTTCTTTCTCATCTAAAGGCTCCACCCCTTGACAAAGCTCTCCCAGGCAGAACTGTAAATGAGTCACCGAGTGACACCCTGGGGAAACCCTCCCTGTGGATAGTGCCTGAGGACCCACCCAGGGAACATAAATCTGTTTTCCTGGTTTCTTTCTTGCCTCTCCCCACAAAGATGAAAAGTAAAATGTAAAACAGGTTAGATGACTTCCTGTAATCACTTTTATACTTGAAAAGAAAGCAGAAATATCTAAAGGGGCCAAACTGGCAGGCTGACCAAGTGAGAATACGGGAAGATTAGAGCACGATGAGGGTTTTTGTCCATTGGCTGGACATCGGGCTCATTCAGAGCTGGCTTCTCCAAGCAAGTCGTCCTCCCAAAGAGGCGAGGGGCAAGGGGAGAGAAGAGGAGCCTTGACTCAGTCTCAGCCTCAACATCAGTGCTCTTGGGGAATCACTCAGCCTCTGAGCTGGCTTCCCAGGTGGCTCAGTGGTAAAGAGTCTGCCTGCCAATGCAGGAGACACGGGTCCAATCCCTGAGTCAGGAAGATCCCCTCGAGAAGGAAATGGCAATCCACTCCAGTGTTCTTGCCTAGGAAATCCCATGGACAGAGGAGCCTGGTGGGCTACAGTCCTTGAAATGAAAGTGAAAGTCACGCAGTCGTATCTGACTCTTTGCGACCTCATGGACTATACAGTCCATGGAATTCTCCAGGCCAGAATACTGGAGTGGGTAGCCTTTCCCTTCTCCAGGGGATCTTCCCAACCCAGGGATTAAACCCAGATCTCCTGCATTGCAGGCAGATTCTTTACCAGCTGAGCTGTCAGGGAAGCCTCTTGGGGTTACAAAAGAGTCAGACACAACTGAGCGACTAAACAGCAATAACGACAGCCTCTGAGTATCATGAGCATCCATGCCCTGGTCAGCGCAACAGGCCGTGATGGTAGCTCAAACCCTTGTTTGGAGGATCAAGGCGTTTGGGTGTATGAGTGGGCTTTGAAAGTTAGACAGCCTTCTATGGTGAGTGTTAAATGCCACGAGTCTGATGATAGCAGTGTGGTCTTGTCTTCATCTTTTAAAGATAGATCTTTAAATAATTACAGACAAAATGAGGTCTGGGGTTTGCTCTAAATTAACACAGAGGCAGGAGATATAGGTGGAATATACATAGAAAATGGACCATGAGTTGATGAAGGTTGGGACTAGTAATGGGTAATCTGGGCCTTCATTATTCTATTCTGGACTCTCTACTTTTAAAATTTGAAATTTTCCATTCTTTCAAATTATCTAGAAAAAACTTTTTCTAATGTTAGTTTTGGCCACACCCCACGGCATTTGGAACTTCCCCAACCAGGAATCAAGCCCGTACCCCCTGTGTTGGGAACGTGGAGGCTTAACCACTGGACCACCAAGGAAATGCTAGAAAATATTTTAGAAAGACTCTTGGAGGTTGATCACACAACAGTGTAGATATACTTAACCCTTCTAAGCTGTAGACTTCAAAGCGGGTAGGATGGTCAATTTTATGTGAATTTTACCACCCTTGTAAGTATAGATGGATATCTTTTAAAGTTAGTTTTTCAGATTGGTATGTTTGGGGCTGAGGGTGCGCACAGAGATGCTGAGGATCAGAGAGAAGAAAGCTAGTCGGGATGAAGAGGGTGCTGCAACCTGGGATCCTAGGACCAGATGGAAGGAAGGCTTCTCCCAGGGGATGTGGGGGTAGGAGATGAGCTTTGGTAGTGCCATCGTGGGTGGCTGGCATGAGCTGGGCCTTGAGGAGTAGGGGCTTACTAATAGGAGGGAAGAGGGAGGCGCCACGGAGCCCCCACGCTCCTGCCCTGGGAGTAGAGGAGGCAGGCGGCGTGGCTCCCTGCCTGGGGAGGCTCACGCTCTGCAGGGGAAGCGGTCCAGAGAACACCGACTCCTCCCGTTTGGCCACAATGCAGTGCAGATGGAAGGCGTTCAGAGGACAGTGTGGGCTCTCTGCATGCCCGGCTGAGTAATTGTACTCCGGAATGGATGAAGTCAGAGCTATCATCACTTCCTTTCTAGCCTTTTAAACAATACACGTCGGAGACGGACTCCTTTGAAGCTAAGCGTCACCTGTCTGGGAATCATTTTCCTCCAGCATTCCGGTCCACAGAGTGATTAGTGGCCCAGAGTGCTCTTCCCAGTGGATGACGCTAACCCACCAGTGGAGGTACACGTGAAGGATGCTGAGACAGGGAAGGGGGCCTTGGGCGGGCTGTGGCCTCTCTTCTGGTCCCAATTCTTCGACACCTGGGGATAGGTCACTTCACATCTGGGGCTCTCCACCTGTGAAACGAGCAAGGCCGTCTCTGACAACACTGGTGGTCTGCTCCGTGGCAGAGTTTATGCAGACAGGCCATCAGGGTGGTCCCTGCGGGCAGGTCACACAGCACGTGTTTTTGTCATGATTTGGGGGCCTGGGGGTGATGTGCGCTTGTTCCTTTTGCTGAGTAACTTGTACTAGAACCTAAGTGGGTCCCTGAAAGTGGGGGCCCGTCTTTCTTCCCCCTGTCACTGAGAGTGTGATTAACAGCGCCAGTCACCTCCTCCTTATGAGATGCACTGTTGCGTGAGATGCCTGGGTAGCAAAGACAGCGCTCGAACTTTGCTCTTTCCCTCAGGGATTCCAGTAACTTCTCAGTTAGTTAATAGGTTTCAAAGGATTCTGGATGTGCCAAGTGGAGGCTTTGGGAAAGAACTGAGAAGTTCAATAAGCAGAGCCCCCCCGCTTCAGCCCTCGCCACCATTCAGCACACATGCATGCACACACACCTTTTTAAAAATACTTACTTATATTTATTTATGTGGCTGTGCAGGGTGTTAGTTGTAGCATGCTGTGTCTTTAGCTGCAGCACATGCGGTATAGTTCCCCGACCAGGGATCGAAGCCTGGAACCTTCATTGGGAGTGCAGTCTTGGGCACTGGACCGCCAGAGAAGTCCCCCCACACACATGCAGAATATTCTTTCTTTAAAGAAAATTATCTTCATTTCCTGGAGCCATCACAAGAGATTACCATAAACTTGGTGGCTTGGAAAAAGCAGAAATGTCTCTTCTCCTGGTTCTGGAGACCAGAAGTCTGAAATCAAGGTGTCATGGTGCCGCGCTCCCTCCAGAAGCCCCGAAAGAGCATCTTTCCTAGTTTCTTCCAGCCTCTGTTCCCCCTGGGCATCCCGTGGTTTGTGACTGTATCTCTCCAGTCTCTGGCTTCACGTGGCCTTCTCTTCTCCATCTTGTGGTGTTACAAGGACACTTGGATTTAAGGGCCCACCGGGGGACCCAGGATAATCACTTCTTTTTTAAAAATTTTATTTACTTATATTTTTGTTGGCTGCACTGGTTCTTCTTTGCTGTGCCCAGGCTTTCTCTGGTTGCGTTGAACGGGGGCTACCCTCTAGTGGCCATGCTCAGGCTTCCCATTGCGGTGGTTCTGGGCTTTCTCGAGTTGCACTGAGTGGGTGCTGAACTGAAATCGCAGCGCTCAGGCTGCTCATTGCGGTGGCTGCTCTTGTTCTGGAGCACAGGCTCTAGGCACACAGGCTCAGTAGTGGTGGTGCACGGGCTAAGGTGCTCCGTGGCATGGGGGATCTTCCCAGACCGAGGTCTGAACCCACGTCCCCTGCATTGGCAGGCGCATTCATGGCCACTGTACTACCGGGGAAGCCCCTAATTACTTCTTGAGATCCTTAATTAATTACATCTGCAAAGACCCCTTTTCCAAATTGTGTTCACCAGGTCTGGAATGTGGACATACCTTTCAGTAGCGGCAAGGGGGCGTCATTCAGCCCACCGTGAAACCTTGCATAGAGATCTACGCGGCACACTGGAAGAGGAGTGGATGTCACAACTGTAGTCTGTGCCCTGCCCTCCACCTGGCAGTGCCTGGCACCAAGGAGCAAGGCTAGAAACCGGAAGTGTAGTAGAGAGAGCACTGTGGGGGGTTTCAGAGCCAAACCCTAGGCTGGGAAATGAGCCGCGGGCTTGGGTGAGACCACTTGGCCTGTCAGTTCTTGCCTGGCCCCTTGACACCCTGCCCCATGGAAATGGACGGCAGGGGGTATGGACACGCACCCGACTGCACGGCGCGGTGGTCAGGAACCAGCGGACCAGGTGGCTAACGGCTTAGAGGCAATCAAGCTTCTCGAGTTGTAGTGATCCAGGTTTTCGCCCCCTCCCTGACTTGAGGGTACACCCCAAACTTATTCTATTCTAAGTGCTAGATGACAATCCATGTTAAACAGTCATGATTTCCCTCCACCCTGCACCACCCCTGTCTGCTTGCTCCATAAGTTGGAGGTGGGCAGAGGGGAGATGGGCTGCAGCCTGGCTGCTGCAGAGCAGGGCTACTGAACCACCACACTAGGAAAGTTCAGGCTGCGTTGTTCTTTGCCGTGAGGGCTGTCCTGTGCATCGTAGACTGTTCAACAGCATTCCTGGCCTCTGCCCCACAAGACTCCCAGCACCTGCTCTGATGGCCGCAGAGCCTGTGCCAGCTCTGGGTCCCAGCATGGTGCCGCCTCCCTGTCTCGCGCGGCGAGCAAGCACTTATGTCCGGTGTGTGCTTGCCTCGCCGTGTCCTGTATTGATGACATCCCCCAATCCAATCAGCCTCCCCACCCTATCGAGAAACCACAGAGGAAATGAAGCTGGTGGGGCGTGCCTGTTCTCGGGTGCTCTGCAGACTTCTGACGGTGATAGCACTCTTCGCTGAGAACATGTGGACCCAGCGCTGAGTACCCCACCCTCGAATTCCACCAGGAATTCGAATTCAAAATCAACAAGCAGCCAGGCCCCCTTAGTGATGAATTGGGGTGAAATTGGCCTGTCACTCACACCTCAAGCATCTTCCACTGTTCTCCAAGCAGAACCGCTGTCCCCGGGACACTGCTGGTGGTGAGGCTGGAGGTGGAACAGTGCAGCCGCTGGGTCTCCCCAGTGTCACCTTTGCTCCTGTCTGTCTTGCCCCCGATGGGACCTCGGAATGCCCAGCCATGCCTCTAAAGGGAGAGATTTCTCTACCTTTTTTTAAGCATTTATTTTTATTTTGGGTGTGCTGGGTCTTTGCTGCTGGGCTCGGGCTTTCTCTAGTCGCGTTGAGCGGGAGCTACTCTTCGTTGCAGTGTGCGCACTTCTCCTGTTATGCAACACGGGCTCTAGGGTCGCAGGCTGCAGTAGTGGTGGCTCATGGGCCCTGGAGCACACTGGCCTTCTCTAGCTACAGCTCCTGGGCTCAGCAGTTGCCACATACAGGCTCTAGGGAGTGGACTCAGCAGTAGCTTAGTTGCCCTGCAGCATATGGGATCCTCCCAGACCAGGGATCGAACTCGTGGGAAATCTGAGAGATCTCTCTTCTGGGGCACCTTTCAGAGCCGCAGTGCAATCCAATCCCCTGGTGGCAGGACTCAGTTCTGATGGCGGGATTTCTGCCCAGCTCCTGTCTCCGCCTTGTGCCTATGAATACCCACTGGGCTTCTGAGCGTTTGCTCAAGTGGAGGCCCTCCTACTCATATTCTGTGGGCCCGAATCCACTGATAACCTCATGGGCAGCACCCCAAGGCCTCTACCAGCCCATCCTGGCCCACCTCTGACCCTGTGCTCACCCTGGGTCCGCACTCGCCAGCCTTCTTGTGCACCAAGCTTACTGCTGATGCGTGTACCTCTCCCACCTGTCAGTGGACACTCAGTGGGGGACTCGCCAGGTCCCCACCTGCCTCAGTGACCCCAGCCTGCTCTCAGAGGCCAGTCCACCCAGCACTGTGTGGACTTGTACAGCCTGGCACCCCGACCCTGCCCATGGCGCTGGCCATCCCAGATTTGGACTTTGTGTTGTAAAGTAGGGGACTCTGACTTCGTCTCGAGCAAGGGAGAAGTGTGCTTCAACAAGCTTGAGGAAGATGAATCAAGTCAAGCCCGGACTGTGTGGGTTGGGGAATTCAGGGCCCTGTGGTTGCGGTGTGTAACCAGTTATGCCAAGGCCCCTGTCCCCCTGCCCTGGTATTTTGGACCCAGTCGTGTCCTTGATGGCACACCATGAGGGCCTTCGCTGATGGCCGCAGGGCTGATGGCCGTGTCATTTGCCCCAGCGTGTCTTCCTGCAGACAGGGAAGGTGCCCTCCCAGGAGCAGGTGGGGAACTGTCCTGCCTTGCACGGCACAGGCACCTCCCCTCTCCTCCAATCCGTCCAGGGTTTGAGCAGCTGTCTGAGTCCCTCTGGTGATGGGAAGATGCTTGAGCACCCCCCCCCCCCCCATTTCCCCTGATGGTGGAAAGCACGCTTGCTGAGGACTGGTAAACTGAGGGTCCCCAGAGAGCCCCCAGGCTGAGTAAATGTGTATCTCATATATACGTGTGACACATATAATCAGTACATATATTGAGTGTGTGACACGCACACTCAGCCCCGGTGTCCCTCTGGGGTCCAGGCTCTCCCTCTGGACCCCAAGCACACACCAGTTCCTTTAGAATAACTAGAAGGATTTTAATGACCTGTGACCCTTTCTACCACCCTTTCCTCCTGCCCAGTGGTGGGTGGGAGGAAGTGCAGGATTTGGGGGCCCACAGAACCCCAGCTCCTCTCTGCTTGTGTGGGCTCAGGCTGGTGACCCAGCTTCTCTGGGCCTTGGTTTCTTCCTTTGCAAACTGGAGGTGACAAGAAGCAGGTCTCAGAGTTATCACGAGGGTTCGATCATTTACCAGGCCTAGAGCACCCAACACCCAAGAGGTGCTTAATGAAGAATTACCTCATTATCGTAACCAGCAGCGATGTCTGTGTGGCTGCATAAAAATGGAGTGAGCTTCCCGTTCCTGAGCAGTGAAGACCAATGAGGACCCCTCCTGTGGACAGCGAAGCACTTTGGCGAATGAGATGGGAAATGCTTACTGAGGTCCGAGAGCTGACCCACGGGAGCTTCCTACCCTCCCCGCTCCACAGGGCCTGGGCCCAACCTCCAACTGTGGGCCCTGCTGCCTCCCTGGGGCCTGGGCCCGTCCCTGTGATCCTCCAAGCCTCAGTGACCTCACCGCAGTGTCCTCTCCCTCCGGGAGCCACTCCGAGGCCGCTGAGAAGGTTCACTGAGGTTCCAGAGTCCTTTGAAGATACAGGCTGTGCCCGTTGGGTTACAAGATAGGAGCTCTCCATCAAGTCTCTTCTCTTCGAAAAGCAGCTGGTAGAGGCCAGGGGAGGCTGCTCGGGGTCAAGTCCAGCGAGTCCACCGGGTGGTGACCCACTTCTCATGCTGGGGTCCAAGATGCAGCCCCCCGAGGGAGGGAGGCCGACCTGCATCTCATGCGTGTGTGCTCAGTTGCTAACTCGTGTGTCTGACTCTTGCGACCCCATGGACCATCGCCCGCCAGGCTCCTCTGTCCATGGAAATCTCTAAGAATACTGGAGAGCATTGCCATGCCCTCCTCCAGGGGAGCTTTCTGACCCAGGGACTGCACCCACGTCTCTTAAGTCCCCTGCATTGACAGGCAGTTTCTTTACCACTAGCGCCACCTGGGAAGCCCCACATGCATGCTCAACCAGAGACCCCTTGCCTTCAGTGGCGTCTAATTCATCCTATCCTCATCCCTCCCCCTCGGCCCTCTCTGAATCACCACTGGCCTCCCTGATCCTTCTCCCTCTGCAGCGGGATGTCTGGGCTCCAGGCTCAGCCTCCTGACACACAGCTCTAGAGGACACACCTGGGCCCAGGAGCTGCCCAGGTTCCCACCGCCCAACCTCGGGGAGGCTGTGTCCACCTCTCACCCTGGCTTTACCCCCTCTCTGCCTGTGGCCACTCTCTCTCCCAGACCACCCTCTCCCCTCCTTCCCCCATTTTCTTAAAGCCTTTGTCTTTGTTCTTTTCTTAAAATCATTTATTTATTTGGCTGCTTTGGGTCTTAGCTGCAGCGGGTGGGATGTTTCATTGTGGTACGTGGAGTCTCTGGTTGTGGGGTGCGGGGCCCCTGGTTGTGGGGTGCAGGGTCTCTAGTTGTGGGGCACAGCTCAGTTGCTCCGAGGCGTATGGGATCTTAGTTCCCCTACCAGGGATCAAACCCACACCTCCTGCACTGCAAGGTGGGTTCTTAACCACTGGACCACCAGGGAAGTCCCCGCTCTGTCTCTGTGGTTATTTCTGCTTCCCGCTTGCTGTCTGTGAATCGTCGGCAAGTCACTTTGTCTCGCCGTACCTCTGTCTCCTGGTGTGACAATATCCGGGAGTGTCCCTGCTGGTAAGGCCATGGTGAGGATTAAACGCCTGGGAAGGCAGGTGCCCGGCCCTCAGCTGGCCATGTGTCTGTGCCATCCCCACCCCATCACTGTAACTTGTCATAACTTGACTTTGATGCTCAGCAACGCTTATCTGATTTTCTGCGGTTCTATCACACGGAAGCTCACGCCCTGCATAAGAACCGCTGGTCTTGGGTGCAACACTCAGCAAACACCCTGGGTCAGCCAGAAAGTTCATTCGGGTTTTTCTGAATGATAATACAGAAAAACAGAAACGAACTTTTTGGCCAACCCCATACTTCCATGGACACAGGGCGGGTTTCAGACATGATAAATAAGACGAGGGTCCCACACAGGCAGGAGGAGAGAGCCCCCTGCGGGCTTTACCTGTGCTTCCAGCCCTACCCACCAGCTTCCCTGATGGCTCAGGAAAGAGCTCTGAGTAAAGAATTCCTGGTAAAGAATCCGCCTGCAATAACGGAGACCCGAGTTCAAACCCTGGGCTGGGAAGATCCCCTGGAGAAGGGAACGGTTACCCACTCCAGTATTCTGGCCTAGAGAATTCCACGGACTGTATAGTCCATGGGGTCGCAGAGAGTCAGACACCACTGAGCCACTTTCACTTTCAGCCCTTCCCAGGGCGTGACACCCACTGAGGGCTGCTTGTCAGTTCCCTCGTGAAGCCTGGGCGTCCTTGGATGGTTTTGTTCATGTTTGGGGCTGCACTTCTGCGTCTGGATGGCACTCTGCGTTTCCTAGGACCTTCTCACGAATTGTCACGTGGGACCCTCACACCCGTCTCGGGAGGTGTGTTGCTTACTAGGACTGCTTTAACAGACCGGCTGACTTACATGATAGGCACTATGCAGTATCTCTGCACAGAGGAACAGGCTCTCCCACCGTTCTGGAGGATGGAAGCCCAAGATCACAGTGTCCTCCAGGTTGGTTTCACCTGAGGCCTCTCTCCTCGGCTTGCAGACAGGGCCTTCCCCCGGGGTATCATGTACATTTTCTCCACGTGTGCCCCCTGTTATCTCTTCCTCTTCTTCTAAGGATACCAGTCGTGGTGAATCAGGATCCATCCTACAGAGAGTGTAAGTGTTAGTCGCTGAGTCGTGTCCAACTCTTTGCAATCGCGTGGACTACAGCCTGCCAGGCTTCTCTGTCCATGGGATTCTCCAGGAAGGAATACTGGAGTGGGTTGCCTTGTCCTTCTCCGGGGGGTCTTCCTGACCCAGGGGTTAAACCCGGTGTTCTGCAGTGGCAGGCAGATTCTTTACCACTGAGCCACCTTGGAGGCCCCTTTTTAGCTTGACCACCTCCTGAAAGGTCCTGTCTGCAAATACAGCGCCATTCTGAAGGACCTGGGGGTTGGGACATCAACAAATGAATTGAAGGATGGGGGCAGGAGCACAATTCAGCCCATAGCAGGAGGTAGGCAAGGCAGGTTGCTACCCGTTTTACAGCCGGAGATGCCAAGGCTGAGAGAGGGTGAGTGCCTCGAGCCCTGCCTCCTGCTGCTGCCAGGAAGCCCAGGCTGAGGCTGGGAGGGCAGACACTGGACTCCAGGCTCCTCCACGCTCCACTGCCCCTGCTGGCCTCCAGCAGCAGGGACGACAGGAAGCTGTGAACCCAGCCACCCTGTGAGCTCAGACCATCTCTAGACAGACCTTCTGGGAAGACCCTAGTCAGCTCGCAAACAGGATGTGGGCCTTTCAGGAAGGCGCTCCCTGCTGTTGATTTGAGTGGGTTTCCTGCCCGTGTGGCTTGTGGCTTCCTAGCTGTCACCCTGCTCATCACGTCTTCTCATCTCACCAGCCAGTGTGGTCTCAGCCCTCAGAGCCCCAGGGGTTTTCCAGGGGTTTTCGTGGAACGTGGGGGAGGAGGGGGGTGCCCTCCCTTCCCCTGAAGAGAGTAGGCCAGCTCCAGCAGTGCTTCTTGGTACCTGCCGTGTACAGAGAAGGCTATGGGAAAGTTTGATGGTTGCTCCGTTGATGATACAGGCTTCCCAGGTGGCTCACATGGTAAAGAATCTGCCTGACAATGCAGGAGATGTAAGAGATGCAGGTTCGATCCCTGGGTCGGGAAGATCCCCTGGAAAAGGGCATGGCAACCCACTCCAGTGTTCTCTCCAGGAGAATCCCACGGACAGAGGAGCCTGGAGGGTTACAGTCGTGATGTCACAGAGTCAGGCAGGACTGAGCATGTCCATCTCTGATATGTCAGCCCCCGGGGGCACTGACTGGGGGACCCCTGTGCTGTAGTCGGGGGCACAGCTGTGGTGACATGCAGCACCACTCAGGCTGGCTGCACAAGAGGGACTTGGGTTCCGCCTCCAAGCTCCAGGCCACGCTCGGCTCCCAGCCGCCCCTCCGTCTCGCAGGCCTGACATCAGATAGTGTTGACATCCTTCCCTTCTGCCACGTGTCCACATGTGTTTTGGGGTCCCAGCTGGTTCCTTGCACAAGGTCATCAGAAGCAGAGCCCAAAGCTTCTCAACTTGGCTGCACAAAGAATCACTTGGAGAGCTTGGAAAAAAGCCCACTGTCTAGGCTGCACCCCAGACCAGCTCCATCAGATCTTGCAGGGAGTGGGCAGGACTGAGGCATTAGTTTTTGTTTGTTTTTTTTTTAAGTTTCCCAGGTGACTCCAATACATGCCTGACTTTGAGACCCAGGGACCTAGCCGGCCTTGGAGGCGACAGGTATGATCCTGTGGGTGGGGAGGGGCATGTAAGTTCCGGCATGTGCCATGAAGCCTTAGAAGCTTGGTGTCTGGTTTATAAACTTTGCCTTGAGGATAATTCTATGACACAAATTGCATTTGGCGTCTTGCCCCTAATCTGTTTAGGGGGTGGTCACCCCCCCTCCCTGCCTCCCCAACCTCCCCCTCAGAAATAAGCAAGGTTGGTTACGTCCCGCTGTCAGGCTGCTGGCAGCAGCCCCGGATAAATAGGTATCGAATGTTTTGCGGGCTTCCTGTTCATGCATTCATGTTTTATTCATGCACGTATGAAGCCGAATGTTCCCTTCTTAGGGGGGAAATTACAGCCTGCAGGTTTCAAGACGGAAGAATACATTAGTATAAACTGGGGGCACGGAGGCAGGTGAGACACAGAGGAGCCGTGCTCTGATGAGGGTTTGTTGGGCAGGTGGGCGCAGAGGGCAAGGATGAGCTAGTCAGTGTACGCGGTCAGGACTCTTTCTTCTGGGCTGGTGCTGCCCCCTTGTGGGCAAGAGTCGCAGTCCACCCGCGCCGTTCTGTGAGGCAGATACTCTTTTTTTTTTTTTTTCTAACTTTTTATTTTGTATTGGAGTATAGCTGGCTCATACCTACAAAGAATCTGCCTGCAATGCAGGAGACCCGCGTTCAGTCCCTGGGTCTGGAAAATCCCCTGAAGAAGGGCATGGAAACCTACTCCAGTATTCTTGCCTGGAGAATCGCCATGGACAAAGGAGCCTGGCAGGCTGCAGTCCATGGGGTCACAAAGAGTCAAAGCGACTGACACACAGACACACACAGGCGATGAACAAGGCTGTGACAGTTTCAGGTGAATAGTGAAGGCAGGCAGCAACACATACACGTGTGTCCGTTCTCTGCCCAGTGCCCCTCCCATCCATGTTGCTGCGTAACGTTGAGTAGAGTTTCTTGTGCACAGAACATCGTTGTTGGTTATCCATTTTAGATATAGACAGATATTCTTAATCTAGACTCAGCACTGGCAAATGAGTCATTTGGAAATCAAGAAGTGTGATCAGGGTCCCAGCCTAGGGCTGGCTGATTCCAGAGACTTCACTGCTGTACCATGATGTCCTGTCTGTCCTTTCTCTAAGAACCTAAGTGGTCCTGGAGGCCCGTGTTCAAATCCACCTTCAGCAAGTACTAGCTGTGTGGCCTTGGGGCAATCGATTAACCTCTCTGAGCTTCTGTTTTCTCATCTGCAAAAAGAGTTTCACAATATGTACCTTACCAAATGGCCATGAGAATTTTTGTTTGACCTCAAGTACACAGAAGGGAAAAGACTCAGCAATTGTCTCAGGATGCTCAGTCCAGTCGCTCAGTCGTGTCCGACTCTTTGCGACCCCACGGACTGCAGCACACCAGGCTTCCCTGTCCATCACCACCTCCCAGAGCCTGCTCAAACTCATGTCCATCAGGGCGGTGATGCCATCCAACCATCTCATCCTCTGCAGTCTCCTTCTCCTCCCGCCTTCAATCTTTCAAGCATCAGGGTCTTTTTCAATGAGTCAGTTCTTCACATCAGGTGGCCAAAGTATTGGCGTTTCAGCTTCAGCATCAGTCCTTCCAATGAATATTCAGGGCTGATTTCCTTCCCTTTTTTCCTCAGGATGATAGGATATTAGTAAATCGTTCCCTTTTCTGAATGTATTACCTTTTTTTTTTTTTAACTAAAGTACGGTTGGTTTATAATATTGTGTTACTTTCAAGTGTATAGCATAGTGATTTTCTTTTCAGATTATATTCCATTATAGGTTATTACAAGATACTGGGTGTAATTTCCTGAGCTATACAGTAAATCTCTGTTGCTTATCTATTTTATGTACACTAATAATGAAATGGAGCTTCCCTGGTGGCTCAGTGGTAAAGAATTCACCTGCCAGTGCTGGAGACGTGGGTTCCATCCCTGGGTTGGGAAGATCCCCTGGAGAAGGAAATGGCATCCCGCTCCAGTATTCTTGCCTGGGAAATCCCATGGACAGAGGGGCCTGGTGGGCTACAGTCCATGGGGTTGCAGACAGTTAATATACAACTAAGCAACTGAGCACACACAATAGTGAAATAGCCGAATGCAGTACTTTCAGAATCAGACAAAAACAAAGGATTCATTAGGCCACTCTCCTTTGAAAAGAGGTCAAAGCACTTACCACTGTGTACCGGACCAGTGAGACACCGTTGGAGAGACGGTTGTCTTTTCTCAAATCAGGCACATATCAAGCAAATTTCAGGATCCCTGCAGGGAAAACCGTAGACTTCCCTTGAAGGGGCCTTACTCCTTGTCAAGCACAGAAGCCTGAGCTCCCCCCTCACCACCTTCCCACCCTGCTGCTGCTAAGTCGCTTCAGTCATGTCCCACTCTGTGTGATCCCGTAGACGGCAGCCCACCAGGCTCCCCTGTCCCTGGGACTCTCCAGGCAAGAACACTGGAGCGGGTTGTCATTTCCTTCTCCAATGCATAAAAGTGAAAGTGAAGTCGCTCAGTCGTGTCCGACTCTCTGCGACCCCATGGACTGCAGCCCACCAGGCTCCTCTGTGCATGCTCAGTGCTGTCTCAGTCTTTGCTAAGAAGAGAGGACCAGTGTCCTAGGGTGCCCTCCCTCCTTACAGCCAGGAAGGGATCGGGAGCCAGGCCTTCGGTGCCAGGCATTGTAGCTCCGAATCATATTAGCTTCTTCCTTCACTCTTGCCATGAAGCCAACCGAGAAATACCTGGCCCCTGAAACTCCCTTTTGCCAGCACCTTAAGTTCTATTGCAATAGAGAATTCTCTTCCTTAAAAATATATTCTTGGGACTTCCCTGGTGATCAGTTGGTTTTAAATCCATCTTCCAGTGCAGGGGACGTGGGTTCAGTCCCTAGTCAGGAAACTAAGATCCCACGTGCTCCAGGGCAGCTAAGCTCACGTGCCTCAGCCACTGAGCCTGAGTGCACAGCTAAAGCAGCCTGCACACCACAGCAAAGACCCAGCTTAGTTAAAAAGTTTCTAAAGCATTTTCTTTAGAAAATCTTACCATTTGTTTCCAGGCTGTGTTGTATATTCTTTTGTGTGCTTAGTTACTCTGTGGCATCCGACTTTACGACCCCGTGAACTGTTACCTGCCAGGCTCCTCTGTCCACGGAATTCTCCAGGCAGAAATACTGGAGTGGGTTGCCATGCCCTCCTCCAGGGAATCTTCCCAACCCAGAGACCGAACCCAGGTCTCCCGTATTGCAGGCATACTTTTTACTGTCTGAGCCACCAGGGAAGCCCAAACCCGAATCTACTGAGAGTGGGGTTCAAACCCACACGGCCACTAGCCCATTGGATCTCAAGTTCAATGCCCTAACCACGATCTCGGTTGCTACATATTCTTTTAGAAAGAAAGAGAAGTCGCTCAGTCGTGTCCAACTCTTTGTGACCCCATGGACTGGCCCACCAGGTTTTTTCAGGCAAGAGTACTGGAGTGGGTTGCCATTTCCTTCTCCAGGGGATCTTCCCGATCCAGGGATCCCCAAGTCTCCCGCATTGCAGACAGATGCTTTACTGTCTGAGCCACCAGGTAGAGCACTCTTTAAAAAATTAACCTTTTCTATAGGGACAAACTAGAAGGGAATATCTAAATGAATGGGAGTTTCTCTCTGGGTGGTGAGAGATGGCAGTTGTGCCGCCTTCCTTGCAATAATAATAGCTCAACTCTATTAAACAGTTACTGTACGCCAGGCACTGTGACACAGACTCATGACACGCATTCATCACTTCAACCTTGGAACAGCCTTGCAAGGTAGCAACCGTTGTTACCCCACTCAGAGAAGGCAATTAACTTTCCCAAGGTCACACAGCTAGTGAGCTGGCCCTCTCTGTGTCCGTGGCTCCTGTGTTGCAGTGCCTCTCCGTCCTGGCTTTATTCTCAGATCATTCTTCAGTGAACGTCTGCGTCTTGTACGATGAGGAAAAGGGTTTCTGTTTTCAAATGAACCTGTCCGGTCCCACCAATGCAAAAACATATGGAGCAACTGACAGCACCCCACGTGCTGCAGCTAAGACCCAGCACAGCCAAGTCAGTTAACTAACAATGGAAAGAACACATGGGGGAAATGCAATGCAAATGCAGTCATGCCCAAAGGAAAGATGGGGATGCTGACGTTTCTATATATTATTCTGTGTAGTCCACATCCTTTGAAATAAGCATCTCTTAGCTAAGTAACCAAAAGAGTAAAACCTGTAAAGCAGAAAAGGAAGTCCTGCTGCCAGAAGTACCAGCAAGGAGCATCACAGCTACTGTTTTTTGAGGACCATCTATGCTCCAGGAAAGATATTGTCTGGAGCCTTTGTCGGGTGCTAATGCATTTGCTTCTTAAAGGCTCCTAAGAAGCTGGGGGTTGTCGTGAGCCCATTTTACAGAGTTGGAAACTGAGGTACAGGGAGCATTTGTGTTGCACTCACAGACACACAGGGCACATTGAAGCCTGATGCTGTCCTTCCTGTCACGTGCTGACTCAGCCTCCAGGCAAGTATGGTCCCTGTCCTGTTCCACCCGTGACCCTCAGAGATACTAATGGATGCATCTGACTACAGAGTGAGTGGATGTGCTGGGAGAAACCCCTGGACTTCTGGACCGCCTTTTTTGCTTTTGCTTCCAGCAATATACAGACTTTGTGCCTTCTGCTCCTCAGGGACAGCCTTTGCCCCTGTGTCCCTGTCTTGATGGGCTCTTGGCACAGAAGCCAGTCCCCATGTCACACTCCAGCAAAGAAAAGGATGAAACTTAAAGGGGAGAGTCGGCATTTTCTCTTTCACGGGGTACCATGTGTGCGGCTGTCGCTGAGTGACAGGCCTCCCTCCACCAGGGGCCAGGAGAGAGCAGGCCTTCAAGTGGGCCTGGCTGCAGAAGACTCGGGGCCCACTGAGCAGGGAAACGGAGTGCCCTCAGCGTCTTTCCTTTCCCTGGGGTCTGCTGGCTCTTCTCCACCCAGCACAGCCACAGAGCATCCGTGGAAACCAGCCTCCCTGACTTGCTGCATCCGGACCGGGGTCACACTGAGCCCTTACATCTGCCTTCACTCACCCCTCCCCACAGGCGCTGTAAAATACATCTTATTACCATCTGCTGTTTTCAGATTTGAAAACACAGAGAGAGCGAGGGCGTTGCCCAGGGCTGCCCACAGTCACGTGGTGGTACCAGGATTCACACCCAGCCTGGCTCTAGAATCCACACCCACTTCCGGAACCAGGTGGTTCCTGTCCACATCCTCGTTGTGGTGTGAGGTGTGAGTAGCAGGTGGCTACCTGTGAGCGGCAGGGTTTGGGGTTGGGTATGGTTTTCCCTCTTTAACTTTGTTACCTGTGCTGGAGCTAGCTGGATACCGGTGCTGCAGAGGGCACAGGGGTCAGCCGTTCCCTGGAAGCCAGGGGTTCTGGAGCAAGTTGCCTAACCTCTTTGAGCCTCAGTTCCTTTTTGGATACAGCTGTGGTGAAGGCAGCTGCCTCGTTGCCTTGTTAGAAGGAATCATGAGATAATGATGACATAATGGATATAAATCGCATAGTCCAGTCCCTGGCATCATATCAATACAATAAGCACTCGATAAAGAGTCAATAGCCATTTTGCTATAGGTATTTATATACACACACACACGTGTGTGTGTATATATGAAATGTAATAATCATATTTCTGTGCAGAGAAAATATTACAACCTAACAAATAGCTGTGAAACAAATATCTACATAGCCTGAAAATAGACCAAATTCAAAGTCAATGCCTAAGAATCCGCCCCACCACCCCCACCTCTGCCTCCTCCATCATAACCCCCTCCTTCCCTCCAGGGCAGCAGTGACCACCATCCTGACTTCTTTATCATTTATTACCCTGTTTTACCTTTACGGTTTGACTTCCTAGTTGTATCTCTCTCCATGGTTTAATTTTGCTGTTTTCAATTCTGTGTAAGTGGAGTCACACCAGTGGGTATTCTTGCCTTTGTTCTTTTGGAATCATATCTTTTAAAAGGAATCCGTGTTACTGATGATGTGCTTTCTTTGCTGTATAATAATCCCATTACATGAAGATGTCACAGCTTGTTTCTCTGTTGTGCTGTTGGTGGCACTGGTTGTTTCTAGTTCGAGGACCTTACAGCATTGGGATGCACATTCCTGGATGCGTCTCCTACTGCATATCAGACTTTTCTGTAGGGAGTCCACCTAGGAATTAGGTTTGTGGGTCATTGGGTGAGTTCCTCTTTAATTTTATAGACACTGCCAAAGTTTTGCCAGAATGGTTGTCTAATTTACACTCCTACCAGCAGTGTGCAAGAGTCCAGGTCGCCGACATCCTTGCCAACACTGGGTGTTGTCAGGCTCTTCAGTCAGCTGAAAATCTAGTGACATTTCACTGGGCTTATAATTTACACATCCCTGAATTCCAATGAAGTTGAGCATCTTGCCATGTTCCATTGTTCATTTGAGTTTCCTCTTCTGTGAAGCATCTGTTAAGGTTCATGCCCCCTTTTCTGCTGCTTTGTCTTTTTCTTTCCCAATTTTTAAAAACGATTGTGTTTATTTGGCTGCACTGGGTCTTCACTGCTCTGCGGCTTTCCTCTAGCTGCGTGAACCAGGGCTACTCTAGTTGTGATGCGTGGACCCCTCACTGCAGGAGCTTCTCTTGTTGCAGAGTACAGGCTCTAGAAGGTTCAGGCTTCAGCAGTTGTAGCTCCCAGGCTCTGGAGCACAGGTCAGCAGTTGTGGGTTGCCCCTTGACATGCGGGGTCTTCCCAGACCAGGGATCAAACCTGTGTCTTCTGCACTGACAGGCAGATTCTTTACAGCTGAGCCACCAGGGAGGCCCTACAACTGGTTAGTCCTGTTCTCATTGATTTATAAAAGCTTTTAAATATGGTCTTGATATGAGCTGTCTTATCCTCGTATACATGTTTTTAAGGATGTATGTTGCATGTATATTTTCCCACATCTTCGATTTCTTAACGTGCTCTTTTGCTGAATCTAAGGAATGACCTTCTTAATTTTAGTATAGACCAGTTTGTCATTCTTCTCTTTTAGTGGTTTGTGCTTTGTTTGGTTTAAGAAATCTCTCTCTGCCCCCAACATTGTGGCGGTACTTTTGTCTGTTATCTTCCAGCAACTTTATTGTTTTGCTTTTCTCGCAGGTCTCTGATCTGCCTGGAACTGATTCTCACATGCGTTGGGCAGCTGATTTTTTTCCCCTAGGATTTCAAGCTTACTTAGCACCATTTATGGAAGAACGCATACTTTCCCCCGCTGCTTCGTGTGCACACTTTCCCATAAATTGGGTGTCCGCACAAGGATGGATCCGTTTCTGGGCTTTCTGTTCTGCTTCACTTGCATATTTGCTATTTCTTGTGCCAGCAGCGCTCTCTTCTCATCATTACAGCTTTAAAAGCAGGCCTAATGTCCAGTAGGGCAAGTCCTGCCAATTCTCCTTCTTCTTCTTCTTGCAGAGTATCTGGGCTGGTCTTGGCCCTCATTGTTCCTAAGAACAATTTAGAATCAGCATGTCACTTTCTACAGACGCACAAAAGATGTTCTTTAGTATTAGTATTCATATCATATACCAGTAATAATAATAAAGTTGATTAATTCTTCCTGGACCAGGAAATTCCAAATACACAGAAGTCTCCATTTGGGTTTGGCAGATTTTTCTGGTTCTGCATGCCTGGCCTGACCTCTTGCTAGAGACTGTCATGTCAGGCCCCTTGGCACACCGCATCTAGAAGGAGGTGCCTCCCCAGTGCTGGGAGAGACACACGCAGAGAACACTGTCCCGGGAAAAGCAGGAGGGACTGAGTCCCAGTCAACGCCAGATCTGAAAAATGACCTGCAAAAATGTCCCTTGGTCACATAATTAGCAAGCAGATTTGTGCAACGTCTTGTTCTTAGAGGTTCACGTGTGTATTAGCAGGTGTTAAGCTCTGAGGTTATCCTCACATTTGCTTAACAATTGCATTTGTTTTCTTATCACTGCTGTAAAAAGTTAGTGGCTTAAGGTTAGCCATATATGATCTTACATTGTGGGTCAGAAGTCCACTATGGGTCTCGCTGAGCTAAAAATGAAGGTGTTGGCAGGACTGCCTTCCTTCTAGAGGATCCGTTCTGGAGGGGAGAGCCCCTTTTCTTTCCTTTCCCGGCTCCCGAGGGCACCCACATTCTTGGGCTCAAGGCCCTGTCTTCCATCTGCAAAGCCAGCAGTGACTAGTCGAGTCTTTCTCATGATGCCACAGCTCTGGTTCTGTGATCTCATCTCCTTCTATGACTCTGAGTTGTCTTCTTCCTCCTTCCACGTGTAAAGGTGATTACATTTGCGGAGTCTGGTGGGCAACAGTCTAAGGCGTCACAAAGTGTTGGACGTGACCTATCGACTAAATAACAAAAACGTGATTACAGTGGCCTGCAGGGGTAATCAACATAATCTCTTTGTTTTAAAGTCAGCTGATTAGTGACCTTAATTCCATCTGTAGCCTTTGTTCTCTTTGGTCAGTTATGATAACAGGTTCCAGGGATTAAGACATGGACATCTTTGGCGAGTCTTATTTTGCCCTCTGCACGATGGAAGCCTTAGCCTGCAAGTCCTCTCGCCCCAGCTTGCTAGCACGCATAATGTCGAGCTCTGTGATTTACAGCACATGGCACAGCGGGTGGTCTTTCTAGAGCTCTGCCCTGTTAGGCCCTGTCCTCTTCGGCACCGACATCATATGGTAGGTCAATTTGTTTATGGCCTTTCTTCTTCCCAAATACAAACTCCACAAAAAAAATCAGGGACTTTTTCTGTTTTTTCCACAGCCGTATCTCAGCTCCTTGAGCAGTGCCTGGCACCTGTAGGTTCCATTATGTATTATTTTTCTCTTTCTTTTTTAGTTGTAAAATTATGAAAATGTGATAACACTTTTACGGGAGACTGGGAAAATAGAGAACAAAGTTATGTATAGTTCCACTATATATTACAATTATTTTTTAAATAGATAAATTGAGATTTTTAGTTGGAGTCTCGAATGGTTGGAAGTCTCTCCAATAAGACAGCAAGCTGCTCCAGGGCAATATCCTGTCCAGTTCATCTCTTCTTCCCCAGTGTCCAGAGCTGACTGGTTCTAAGTCAGAAAATTGTACAACATGGGCGGCAGGTTTACACCAGAGATTCCCAACTTTCTTGGTTCATTGTACCCTTGAAGTGAAGTGAAAGTCACTCAGTTGTGCCCGACTCTTTGCGACCCCATGGACGATACAGTCCGTGGAGTTCTCCAGGCCAGGATACTGGAGTGGGCAGCCATTTCCTTCTACATTGTACCCTTAGTGTTTTATTTTGCACAGAGCCCTGCGTCTGCAAGATAGACCCAGTCTTTGTGGCTTATCAAGCTGTCAGCTTCAAATGACTTAATGGAATACATGTCTGGAAAAATAAGACACATTACTTGAAAGAAAAAATATGTTTTTTTTTTTTAATTTTAAAAGTATTTATTTACTTGGCTGTGCTGGATCTCAGTTGTGGCATCTGGGATCTCATTCCCTCACCAGGGAGTGAACCCAAGCCCCCTGCATTGGGAGCATGGAGTCCTAGCCGCTGAACCACCAGGGAGGTCCCATCTATTTTGTTTTTAAGTAAGCACGATTACTCACTAATAGGCTGTGTGTCCCTGCTGGGAACTACACAGCTTCTTAAGCCTTGGAATCAGGTGGGACTCCGCCACCCTCATATCCTTTGTTCTGCATTGATTTCCACACCATGTTTGCTGTTTATCACAGCAACTACTCAGTTCACAAAGACAGGATGTAGTTGAATGTAGCTCAATCCAGTGTTGAAACCATCAGCTACCTTGAGCGGGTAGTGGTGAGTAGTTGTACAAGCAGCATCTGACAAATGGCAGATATCACTGGGTTTCCCTCGAAAACTTAAAACGTTTTGCTGCGCCCCTGTGAGTTCACAGTCGTATCCTGGGGCGCCTTGGCCGACAGTTTGGGAACTGCAGATGTATACTACCCTAATTTACAGAAGGCCTGTGCTCAGAGCAGCCTGCCGGAGTTTGATCACCATGGGAGTCATTCCATCCCCTCTCCCTTCGTTCAGTCATCATGTCCCTGGGAAGCCAGGTTAACATCAGAATGTGCTTGGCGGGTGGGCAGTAAGAGCATGGGGTGGACTCTGGACGGCCAGTCTGTCTGGACCCTCGTGAGGCTTGGGATCACGGCTGCCTCCCACTTCCCTCTCTGGGACCTGGCCTGCCCCCAGCTCCAGCCCCTCTTGGCTGCTACTGGCTTTAGGAAATGAGGCATGGGAGGAGAGCGGAGGACTGGGAACCCAGGTGTGGTGGCCTCCGTTATAGAGGAAGAGACACAGGGGACCCCTATTTAACACTTTCAGGACTCTTCCTAGGTGCCAGACCCTATTCTCAGAGCTTTACAGATACGAGCAAGCTCATTATCCTCCCTGCGGAATAGGCCTGGTATCATTCCCATTTTACAGATGGGGAAAGCTGAGGCACCAGGAAGTGAAACAGACCTTTCCCAGGGCGCCCAGAGCTAGGGAGTGGTGGGGCTGGGATCTGCACCCAGGCGGTCCCCGCTGTCTCCTGAGCTGTCTGAGGGCATGAGAGAAACACGGCTGTGGGGCCCCACTGCGCTGCCTCCTGGCTCCTTTGTTGGGAAGGAAGATGCTGAACCTTTCCTTCTGCTGTGAAATGGGTCCAGGAGACTCCCCCATCGGGGTCACTGAACAGATTACAGGAGATTAAGTTTGTAAAGCAGCAGGCTCAGGGGGCAGCACAGGAGGGGGCCACTCTCCTTTCTCTGATCTCTGCCTCTCAGGCTCCCCTCCTGCGCATACAGCCTGGCAGACAGTAGGGGGCAGCAACGCGCCACTGAGTAACCTACACCCCCACCCTCCCTACAGCGACCCCAGGACCTGGAGGTCCTCACCATTTAACACAGGGATGCTGGGTGGATTTTAGTGCTGGACCATCTGTCTTTTTAAGCAGAACAGCTGTGGGTTTTGTTTTTTTTTGGTGGGGAGGGTAGGGGGCGGTGGTTGTTAAACAAGAGGAAAATCACAGCCTGGTGGAATGAATCGACAAGAGAGCGAGGAAGCACATTCCAAAGTGCCTTTCTGTAAGATCACAGCTGGCTCTCAGGGGAACAGCACCCTCTGCAGACCCAGGACTGTGCTCTCTGATGCTGCGTGATCTGAGCTGTTACCCTGAGCTATTTCTGCAGCAGAAGGGGTGCTTCCTGATGCATGAAGCCATCCCCACTACTGGATCATCCCTTGGAGAACATTCTGGAACCTGTTGCTGCTACAGGTTCACTTGGCATATCTCTGAGGAAGAGCTGCATTTTAAAAAATGTACCCAGAGACCATGGATAGCTGTGCGTGTACGGCTGAGTTCCTTCACTGCTCACCTGCAACGATCCCAGCATCATTTGTTCATCGGCTGTACCCCAAATCGAAATAAAAGGTTTAAAATAAAAAAGATAAATTAAAGATGTCCCCAGAGATTTCAAACAAGGAGGGGGTGCCCGTTGTACAAAAATGCACGTCATACATCTTTTTTTTTTTTTTTCTTGTTTTGGGATGAGATTCTATGACTTTTCTTTTTTTCATAGTTTATTTATTTTTATTTTTTGACCGTGATTTGTCTTTGTTGCTACGCAGACTTTTCTCTACCGGTGGCAAGTGGGGGCTGGCTGCTCTCTAGCTGCGGCGACGGGCTTCTCATTGCTGTGGCTTCTCTGGACGCAGAGCGTGGTTGCTGAGGCGTGCAGGCTTCCGTAGCTGCGGCACACGGGCTCAGCAGCTGCTATGCCCAGGCTCTAGAGCACGTGCTCAGTAGCTGTGGCTCCCAGGCTCTAAAGCGCAATAGTTGTGGCGCACGGGCTTAGTTGCCCCGCGACATGCGGGATCTTCCGGAATCAGGGATCGAACCGGTGTCTCCTGCATTGGCAGACGGAGTCTTTACCCCTGAGCCACCAGGGAAGCCATGCTATCGGGTTTCTTTGGGAGAGTTCTGTCCTGTTAAAATGGAGAGCCACAGTCCAGCATTTCAGAGACCCGAGCCCTGCCCTAGAGGAACCGGATGGAGCGGGCACCATGGCACATGGCTCCATTGCAGTGGCCTCTGCCTGTCGGAGCTACCAGAACGGATGGCTGACCCGCCTGGGCCCCACAGGGCTCCTGTGGGCCCCTGAGCTTGAGGGGTGCCCCCCTTTTGTGTCATAAGTTGCAGAAGGACAGGGCACCCAGGGCCTGGAGTCTCCAGCTTCCCGTGACGCTGGCAAGTTCACACTCTCCGCTACCCCCACGTGGAGGCGGGGTAATATGCTCTCAAAACCAGCTCTGAAGCTCATTGGCCGTTTCTTTCCGTTGACACTAAACGCTGGGTCCTTTGACCTATTCAAGATTATAATTTTTATTGTTCACTCTGTGGGGGATGGAGCAGTGATTGTTACATTGATTGTGGGGGTATTTAATATGCATGAAAAGAATCATGTTATCATGTGAGGAGGGGGCAGCGGGGAATGGGGGGGGGGGGTTGCTGGAGATCCGAGCAAAGGCCAGGAGCATGGAAGGGGAGTCAGAGGGGTGGTTCTGGGCAAGAGAATCATGTCCCTGTCTTCAAGTCCCTTTCTTTGGGAACGGCCCAAGTAGTCAGTTTACTTCTGACCAGTGGCTCCCCTCTGCCTTCATCTGTGCCCTGCTCAGAAGGACACAACTGGCTTCAGGATTTTGCCCTGAAGCAGCAAGCCCTTCAGCCTCCCGCAGGCGCTGCTCTTACCTCAGACACCCCCGTCCACACTCTCGACCCTGTATCTTTCTCAGCATCTCTTCCTGCTTCCCTTTCTTCCATCCACCGAGTAGTGCCAAGATCGCTCTTCTCCCTAACTCGGCCCAGCTAAGGACAGTCCTCCTAATTCTCGCCCATCTTTGAAAGATTCCCTATATTCTCAGTTCAATTCAGTTCAGTCACTCAGTCATGTCCGACTCTTTGCGACCCCATGAATCCCAGCACGCCAGGGCTCCCTGTCCAACACCAACTCCCGGAGTTCACTCAGACTCACGTCCATCGAGTCAGTGATGCCATCCAGCCATCTCATCCTCTGTCGTCCCCTTCTCCTCCTGCCCCCAATCCCTCCCAGCATCAGAGTCCTTTCCAATGAGTCAACTCTTCCAATGAGGTGGCCAAAGTACTGGAGTTTCAGCTTTAGCATCATTCCCTCCAAAGAAATCCCAGGGCTGATCCCCTTGAGAATGGACTGGTTGGATCTCCTTGCAGTCCAAGGGACTCTCAAGAGTCTTCTCCAACACCACAGTTCAAAAGCATCAATTCTTCAGCGCTCAGCCTTCTTCACAGTCCAACTCTCACATCCGTACATGACCACAGGAAAAACCATAGCCTTGACTAGACGGACCTTAGTTGGCAAAGTAATGTCTCTGCTTTTGAAAATGCTATCTAGGTTGGTCATAACTTTTCTTCCAAGGAGTAAGCGTCGTTTAATTTCATGGCTGCAGTCACCATCTGTGGTGATTTTGGAGCCCAGGAAAATGAAGTGTGACACTGTTTCCACTGTTTCCCCAACTATTTCCCATGAAGTGATGGGACCAGATGCCATGATCTTTGTTTTCTGAGTGTTGAGCTTTAAGCCAACTTCTTCACTCTCCACTTTCACTTTCATCAAGAGGCTTTTTAGTTCCTCTTAACTCTCTGCCATAAGGGTGGTGTCATCTGCATATCCCTACATTTTAGACCCTTCCAAAAACACCCCCACCTCTCTCAGTTTTCAACCTAAGTTGTGACAAACCAGAGCCAGTGTTGTAATAAAGTAGGTTTTGCTGCTCTCCAGATTCCTATAAACAGGAATAACTTGGAGACCAGGGTCGCCAGCTGGGTACAGGAGTGGCCATCTTGAGACACTTGAACTTCTAGATTGCTCCAAATCTAAGAGTAGAATTTCACTGAGGGTGGATTCATTCCTCAGTGGAATTCACAGGATTCCATTCCTGTGATGGAAACCATCCTCTTTCATCCCTTCCTTCATCAAACAGCATTCGTCATAAGTCATCTTGAAGTACTTGCTTTGGGATTCTGGGTTCTGGTCTGAAGTGAAAAAGACCTGGTTTCCTTTGCCAAGTATGTGGAAATCAGTCAAGCTCCTGTCTATAGCTTCTTTTTCCTTTGAGTATAGTTGCTTTACAGTGTTGCCGTGGTTTCTGCTATCCAGCAAAGCGAATCAGTTATATGTACACATACATCACCTCTTTAGATTTCCTTCCCATTTAGATCACCGCAGAGCACTGAGCAGAGTTCCCCGTGCCACACAGTCGGCTCTCATTAGTTACTGATTACATACATAGTGTCAATGGTGTGTGCCGTGCTGTGCTAAGTCACTTCAGTCATGTGCGACTCTGTGTGACCCCATAGACTGTAGCCCCCAGGCTCCTCTGTCCATGGGATTCTCCAGGCAAGAATGCTGGAGTGGGTTCCCGTTTCCGTCTCCATCAGCAGTGGATATGTGTCGATCCCAGTCCCTGAGTTCATTCCGCCCCACCTTCCCCCTTGGAATCCGCTTGTTTGTTCTCTGTCTGTGTCTCTGTTTATTCTTTGTGAGTCAGATCGCCTATAGCATTCTTTAGATTTCACATATAGGCATTAATGTACGGTATTTGTTTTCCTCTTTCTGACTTGCTTCATTCTGTATAACAGACTCTAGGTCCGTCCACATCTCTGCAAAAGGCACCTTTCCATTCCTTTTTATGGCTGAGTAATATTCCCTTGGTTTCTTCAGTTTTGTTTTCTTCTCCCTTCCAAGTCAGTGAGCTCCAGGAAGGCTTGGATTTTTATTGTTTGTTTCAACACTGAGTCCCCACCCCTAAGAAGGCTGGTTGGTGCAAAGAAGGAACTCAATAAGCATTGATTGAGTGGATAAGTATTTGAGCAGATCCATCTCCGGAGATTTCAGGCTGAGTTAGTCTGCTCTGTGAGCAGACCAGAATTACCCTCCATGAGCTCAGATTCCCTCTGGTCGAATCCATCTCCTACCCTGTTTTTCATTTTCCCACATAGATAGACCTGTTAGCCTCCACCCTCCAGGCTGTCTGCTTGGGTTGAATTGACCATGTACTGACTGTCCCTACAGGTAACCAGCTTCCTAAGAAAAAGGCACTTCTTTACTGTTACTTTTATTCCTAGGGCCTTGTGAACTGTCAGTGCTCAAGTTGAAATTTGGTTAAGTGGAGAACCAAATGATGGCTTTTTAGTTTGGGCTTATTGTTTTTTCCAGAATGAACCAAAAGTTTTGTGCAAAATTGCAGATACTGTATCTATTAGATACATATCAGGTGGGCCAGAAAGTTCGTTGGGGTTTTCCCACACACTGTTATAGAAAAACCAGAATGAGTTTTTTGGTGAACCCAGTGCTTAGGCACATGCCTGGTACCATCTTCTCAAGTCCTACGAAAGAGCTTGAGTCCCGAACAGCTGTTACAGCAACAACAGAGAGCAATTCCAAAAATATGAGTGGGAGGGGCCCACAAAACTGAAATTAATAAAATGTCTAATTAAATGTGCTCAAAGCATGCCATTATGTCAGCTTCGTTATATGCTAAATTTAATGCCCATAAACATTTCATTACATTGGAGAATAATTTGTGGCTTCAACTTTTCTCACTTCATAAGAATTCCTGCATGTGTACAATGAAGGCTGAGAAATCTTTGCCAACTGTAAATTAAGTGAATTACATAAAGCCAAATCAATGTGAAAGCAAAATGATAAAAATCCTTCCCAAAATGTTTATGGCAGAAAAACAATATTTCATGATAAACATGGATATATTTTATTGGTCTGATGTGACATGGACTGGAGTCCTCTAAAAGTGTACTGGGGGGCCTAGAAATATTTCAGAGCAACCTACAGAAGCTATAGAATTCCTGCATGATAGTGCTTCAGTAGGGTTTCCAAAAATTAGAATAGTAGCTTCCCCCCCCACCAGGATATTTAGACTAATTCCTCTGAAATCATTTGTCTAATCAAACCTCTCATCTGATCAGTGTAAAACAGCTTTCTAGCATTTTGACAGTTTTGCTCATTGAATGTCTTCTGCTTTTAATCTAATCTTGGTTTCATTTTCTTCTTTCAGGAATCCTGTTCACGATGCTGGTGTTTGGACCAGCCTGTGGATTTATCCTGGGCTCTTTCTGTACCAAAATCTATGTGGATGCAGTCTTCATTGACACAAGTAAGGAATTTATCTCAATTTCTAAGCCCCACCCATAAGCCCTTTCCCCTTCACAAAGGAGCCCCAGCCCTCTGAGTTCTAAAACCTTCCTACTAAGAAGCAACTTTAATGCAACCACCTCTCTAGCTGGTGGCCCCCTTGGGATTAGAGGGAAGATGGTGAGTGTCGGTTCAGAGGGCCTGGACTCAAGCCTGTGTTCTGCTCATGTCTGCCTAGAGGCTTTATAACCTCCTGGGGTTGATTTCACTCTTCAAATCTGAATTTTCCTCATCTGTAAATTCAGGGTAATAGGACATATATCTGCATTCCGGACTATTGTAAGGTAAGTGAGGGGACAAATGTGGAAATGCCCAGCAAACACACATAGTCACTGAATGTTGCTCCGTGAACCCATAAGAGGACCCTGTTTCTTAAACTAAAAGCTGGAGCACCTAAGTGCAAGTGTACACATGGGGTCAAGGAGACCAGCTTTGAAAATTGTTTCTATAAGACACTGTGGTGGTGGGCTTTAAAGAAAGCCTGCACTATGTGCTAAGTCGCTTCAGTTGTGTCTGACTCTGTGGAACCCATGCACTGTCATCCGCCAGGCTCCTCTGTCCGTGGGATTCTCCAGGCAAGAACACTGCAGTCGGTGGCCATGCCCTCCTCCAGGGGCTCTTCCTGACCCAGGGATCGAACCCGTGTCTCTTGCATCTCCTGCGCTGGCAGGCGGGCTCTTTACCACTAGCACCGCCTGGGAAGCCCTAAAGGAAACAGACCATACTTCAAGCCTATGGTCTTGTGTTCTTCATGGGAAGATTAAGTGTGTTTTTCAGCCTCCTCTGGGCGCCCTGATGCCTTAGCACAGCAGTTGCCAAACTTTTTGGCACCAGGGACTGGTTTTGTAGAAGACAGTTTTTCCATGGACCGCAGTGGGTGGGGGTGGATGGTTTCAGGATGATTCTGATAAGGAGCGCGCAACATCCATCCCTTTCATGTGCAGTTCACAGTAGAGTTCTCGCTCCAATGAGAATCTAATGCTGCCACTGATCTGACAGGAGGTAGAGTTCAGATGGCAATGTGAGCGATGAGGAGTGACCGTGTATACAGACGGAGCTTCGTTCACTTGCCCGCCACTCACATCCTGTTATGCAGCCCAGTTCCTACCAGGCTGCTGACCAGAGCCAGTCTGTGGCCCTGGATTGAACAGCATGCTAGTCTATACAGACTAGCCTATGCGGTTGTTGCTTAGTTGCTCAGTTGTGTCTGACTGTTTTGCAGCCTCATGAACTGTAACCCACCAGGCTCCTCTGTCCACGGGATTTCACAGGCAACAATACAGGAGTGGGTTGCTACATCTTTCTCCAAGGGAATCTTCCTGACCCAGGGATCTAACCCAGGTCTCCCGCATTGCAGATAGATTCTGAACCACCAGGGACGCCCCAGGCTATGCAGTGGTAACAGGAAATTCCCAAATCAAGGTGATTTTATGCAACCAGAATCTATTTCTCAGCTGCACCGAATTTCTAGTGCAGGTTAGTGGTATTTGGGGTGAGTAGCGGGTGAGACTGGCCCTTGGTGGTCCCTCCAAGACCCAGGCTCACAGAAGTTCTATCTGACTGCTGCCTGCCCAGTTGCCAAGAAACCAGCGCCGCCTCAGAAATGCCATCCATTGTTTCTACTCACACTTCAGAGGCCCCAGCAAGCTGCCTGGCGTATTAATCTGTTGCTTTATGGCAGATTACCCCAAAGTTAGTGACTTTAAGCAAGAGTTATTATCTCAGTTTATTTCTCTGGGTCTGGAGCCCAGGAGCAGCTTTGCTCAGTCACTGAGTTGTGTCTGATTCTTTGTGACCCCATGAACTGCAGCACGCAAGGCTTCCCTGTCCTTCATCATCTCCTGGACTTCGCTCAAACTCATGTCCATCGAGTCGGTGATGCCATCCAGCCATCTCGTCCTCTGTCACCCCCTTCTCCTCCTGCCCTCAGTCTGGCTGGTTCTAGCTCAGGGTTTCTCATGAGGCTGCAGTCAAGGAGGTGAGCTGGCCTCAAATCATGTGAAAGCGCTTCTGGAGGGGCTCTGTTCCCAAGCAGCCCCAGTGGCTGTTGGCAGCCCTGGGCAGGTCGACTGTGAGGCTGGCTCCCATGGGCCTCTCTGCAGGGCTGACCTCAGCACGGCCCCCGGGGAGCAGACAGCCCAGGACAGGGTGAGAGCACAGGAGACAAAGCCACCGTCTTTTGAGAACCTCAGCTTGGGAGTGACACTGTGTCGCTTCTGCTGCGTTTTGTGTGTTAGCAGCAAGCCACTTGTTTCTGTCTACACTGGGGAGAAGGAATCCTTCCACAAGGGCATGAATTCCAGAGGTGGGGGTCACTGGAGGCTGTCTTAAGCACTGCCCACCAAACTGTTGCTTAGTCGCTCCAGTCGTGCCTGATTCTCTGTGATCCCATGGCCTAGAGCCGGCCAGGCTCCTCTGTCCATGGGATTCTCTAGGCAAGAATACTGGAGCAGTGCCGTTTCCCTCTCCAGGGGACCTTCCCGACCCTGGGATTGAACCCCCTATGTCTCCTGCAGCTCTTGCACTGGCAGACAGATCCTTTACTACTAGCGCCGCCTGGGACCCCACCGTGAAAGTGAAAGTGAAGTCACTCAGTCGTGTCCGACTCTTTGCGACCCCACCATATGTGATCACAACTCAAACCACACGCCTGCAGAAGGGCGCTGTGTTCCCGTGCAACTTAGCGAGCCGAGAAGCCACGTTTCCTTCCTCTCTGAAAACAGTGTGGGAAGCCATTCCCCTTCTTCTCATCCTGATCTATTCCCAGGATCAATAAGAACTCTCAGTCCTCCGGTTCTCCATTCATCATCTCTCGACAGTGCTAAATTTACTAATTCACCCCAAAGACATTATGTGGTTTTAAATCCAATCAAGTCACTTTGTGATTCACTCCATTAATTCCACTGATATATTTACTTGTAACTAATGATGTTACAAATTTCCAAACGGAGGGGGAAAAAGATCAAATGCAGCCTTATTTATTCTTTTAGAGCACTGGGTCTGTTCAGCAAGTGATTGAACGCTGCAGTTTTATAGCTTTGGGTTGGCCCTTTGATCCTATTCCTAGTGAGTGGGATGAGGGGGTGACCTGGTCAGAGAAACCATACAGGTGAGAGTCAGCTCTCATCTTGCCTCTGTGGACAAAAAGCCCACTTCTGCCCTGCACCAAAGGCAGGACAGGACAGGAGTCTCGAAGGAAGGGAAGGAAGAGAGAACCTCCCAGAACGTGGGGAAGGCTGCCTGGGATGAGAAGGCAAGTATCCAGGCAGCCAGTTTTGCCCTCAGCATATCAGCAGGGCTCCCTTGGATCCAGGCTTGTGGAATACCAGCATCCCTGAGCCAGAAAGAACCTCAAACTTCAGTCTGTTCCAACTCTTGCATTTTATAGACAAGAAAACTGATTCCTAGAGAAGTATGGGCATACTAAGTCACTTCAATTGTGTCCAACTCTTTGTGACCCCTATGGATCGTAGCCTGCCAGGGTCCTCTGTCCATGGGATTCTCCAGGCAAGAACACTGCAGTGGGTTTCCATGCCCTCCTCCAGGGGATCTTCCCGACCCAGGGATCGAACCCGGGTGTCTTGCGGCTCCTGCCGTGGGAGGTGGATTCTTTACTACTTACACCACCTGGGAAGGGGTGTACCCAATCTGAGAAGTGTATCTATAGAAAACCCAGATCCATGAGCAAGTGGGTGGGTGTTTCCACTTTAAGACCCCGCCCCCTCGCTAAGGTTCCTATTGGGAATGAAATAACATCTTTTCCTCAGAGCCTGGAGTGGCCGAGAGGCACACGGGTGGCTGGAGGGGGCACCGCCTGTCCACTCGCAGTCCGCTGGGTAGCCATTCCTTTGCTCAGGCTGGGGTGTCATCCCCGCCCATTCTGCGCCACACCTGTCCTCACCCTTCAGGCCCGGGTGAGGCAGTGGCATCCGTGGTCCTCTGCTCACTGGCAGTTTGAAGCCTCCGGTGCCTGAGACGGATGGGTGTGTTTCCATTCCGTCTGAGCATCCTGCTGATGGCCGCCACCCCCTCATGAGTAACAGCGGACTTCCAATCTGATGAGACTCTAGGGACAGATGGATGCCTGTAAGTCACTGTCTTTGTCTGCCTCCTTTCTGCAGGCTCCAGGAGGGCTGGTGCAGCTCTTTACCAGCAGAGGGCACAGGAATACAATTTATTCTGCTAGGAGCCACTCAGAATCCCACAGTTTGCAGTGTGTTAAGTCTCTTCATTTATGTCCGACTCTGCGACCCCATGGACCGTAGCCCGCCAGGCTCCTCTGTCCCTGGGATTCTCCAGGCAGTACTGGAGCGGGTTGCCATGCCCTCCTCCAGGGCTCCTCTCTATTTAGGGACCAAACTCGCATCTCTTATGTCTCCTGCATTGGCAGCAGGTTCTTTACCACTAGCACCACCTGGGAAGCCCCCTGTCACTCTGTCTATGAGTGGATCTGTGCTGTATTTCAAGGACCAGGTTTTCAGTTCTCTCAGGATGACCCTTCCCTGTCTTCCTCACCGACTAAGACAGAGCACCTCTTTAGGGCTGTGCACCCTTCATGAATGCACAGGCCACACACACAGCCATGTGTTTCTGAAATTCCAGCAGAGAGCTGGGCAAGGGACTGGGAAGAGCAGTAGCCTGCGAATTGTGCAAGGTGGGCAAGGCTGGTCCCCGGAAGGCCCTTGTTCTGGGGCATCTAGGAAAGAGACAGTGGCTTCCACCAGGCAGTCTGGCAGCAATTGAGGAATTGTTGTTGTTCAGTCAACTCAACCTTGTCCACCTCTTTGTGACCCCGTGGAGTTCAGCATGCCAGGCTTCCCTGTCCTTCACCATCTCCTGGAGTTTACTCAAACTGCCATCCAACAATCTCATCCTCTGTTGTCCCCTTCTCCTCCTGCCCTCAATCTTTCCCAGCATCAGAGTCTTTTCCAATGAGTCAACTCTTCGCATCAGATGGCCAAAGTACTGGAGTTTCAGCTTCAACATCAGTCCTTCCAGTGAACACCCAGGACTGATCTCCTTTAGGGTGGACTGGTTGGATCTTGCAGTCCAAGGGACTCTCAAGAGTCTTCTCCAGCACCACAGTTCAAAAGCATCAATTCTTCGACACTCGCCTTCTTAATGGTCCAACTTCACATCTTGTACATGACTACTAGAAAAGCCACAATTTTGACCTTACAGAAAAGGCGAGACACATGAGGGAGTCCATTGGAATCTGTGTGTTGATGAAGCTGGGGCATGCAGGGGAGGCAAGTGATTGTCGGGACCAGCTGTGGAGCTGAGGTACACCCTGTGTACCTCCCCTGGAGGTACTCAGACACAGGGATTCTGCCGTTGCTGCTGCCTGTCGTCTGCATGGGAGTGTGTGTGGCTCGTTTGACCCTTCTCCTTAACGATAGACACCTCCTTGCCCAGGCTAGCGGGGAGGGAATGATGGTGCCTGCAGCAGTTCCTTTCTGGAATGTGTTTGTAGGACTGAGATGAGTGAAGAGCAAGACAGAGAAAAAAGAAGGACTTGGTAGTAGAGTGGGATACCAGCATCCCTGAGCTGGGAAGAACCTCAGGCATAATTCTCTTCCAAGTCTTGCTTTTCATAGACAAGGAAACTGACACCTAGAGAGAGGATAGGATGTGCCCAGTCCAAGCGGTGTATGTGTAGAAAAGCCCAACCGCTCTTCACAGTGGAGGCTTCACAGACTGATGGCAGCTGTGAACTCACTAATCCTTGAAGCCATACATCGAGCGCCTCATTGGAACTACGGAGCATTCCCATGAGAGGGTGGGTCCTAATCTCAGCCCATTAACACCCTGACCCCTGGGCCATGGACCGATAGTGGTCCTATTAATACCAGGCCACCCAGCAGGAGGTAAGCTCCATCTGTATTTATAGCTGTTCCCCATCACTCACAGCCCCCAGATCCATGAAAAAGTCGTCTTACCTGAAACCAGTGCCTGGTACCAAAAGGCCTGGAGGCCGCTGCACTAACAGATGAGGTGGCCTCCTGCAGCGATTATGAGTTTTGAGTTCAAACATGGGGACCAGACCTCCACTCAGATCCCAGTTGGACCCCTTACGGGCCGTGTGATCCTGGGGACATTTGTCCTCGTGGGTCTGTGTGTGGATGACATGAGTTAATCTCACAGAGCAGTTGACACAGTGCCTAGGGGTTAGTGAACACACAGTATAATTAGGTGTCACGAGGAAAAGAGACTGAACTCACTTCCACAGATACTAGAAGTCAAAGCTCAGGCCAGTCTGACCGCAGTTGGGCAGCTCGCTTCCCTGAAACATCTCCAGGCATTTAACTAGAAGACTGCCCCCTTTTGGGAACAGAGGCTTTGCTGAGATGACCTGGCTTGGCCAACACGGCTGTACAACACGGCCTCAGGCCCCCCAAAGCCCGCCTTGCCACAGCTGCACAGCGTCTGCAGCTGCCAAAAGGCAGATTCATCTACTGGCTTCATAAAAATGTTGACGAGCAAAGACCCCTCCAATTCTGGCTGCTGCCGCCAGATTCCTTCATGTTGGACTAATTAGCCCAGCAGCTGGGGTTCGGAACAGTCCATGCTGCCCTCCACCCTCAGCTCCTCCCTGCCTCCAGCTTCTAATTCGGTCTGTAACGTAATGATACTCTTGGAATTCTTGAGTCCCATAGCTACAGTTTTGCAAAATAGGTTAGAAAAATAGGTAAATGGACTGAAGGAAAAAAAAAGAAAAACTTCTCAGAGAGCCATACTATTGCTTACACATCAGTATGGCCCCAGACTAAGTAAATATTCCCACTTCGCTTTGATCTGGTCTTCTCACGGTCTTGGTATCCCCATGGGTGGCTTGGTTAGTTAGTTAGTTTTCAACCGGTTTAAACTTGTTGCTGGGAAGTTCTTTTTTTGAACCTACAATGGTAGCAGTCCTTGGAACTGGAGGGAAATCTCAACAAAGCCCATATGTTTATGTGACCTTCAGCAGAGGGGAAAGCAGCTGCTGAAAGCTTGTTCAGTTCACCCAACGAAACCACAAAGCCCTCCCAACCTTGGATTCCAAGAGTAGAAGAGTCAGAGCAATGAACTGCATAAGTCAGGAATCCTAACAAGCCTGCTCCACTGTGGCTCAGTGGTAAAGAATCTGCCCGCCGATGCAGGAGACATGGCTTTGACCGCCGAGTCAGGAAGATACCCTGGAGAAGGAAATGGCAACCCATTGCAGTATTCTTGCCTGGGAAGTCCTGTGGACAGAGAAGCCTGGCTGGCTACAGTTTGTGGAATCACAAAAGAGTCGGACAACACTGAGTGACTAGACAGAAACAATAACCAGCCTGCAGACACCTGTGCAAAGGCAGACCCATGTGCACTGGCCTCACGGTGACCCGGGTGTGGCTCGCCCTGCTCCCCCTGCTCCTTCCCAGCATTTTTTTCTTGGTGCCTGAAATGACCAACGGGCAGGCAAGTGACTGGAGGGAGCTTAGCCAGGGTATTCACACAGTCTTCTGGGGATGCCAGGCATTTGCACAGCCCAGGTCCCTAATTCCATCCCCATCCTTTTCAATATCTTTCTTTATCCACAGTTCTAGATTCATTGGCAATTTGATGCATTCTGAGTAAATGAGACAAACTGATGTTCTTCAGTTGTATTCTGAGCATCCTCCTAAGAGCAGCCTTTGTCAAAAGGCTGAAACTGCAGCCATGTTTAAAATCAAAACACTAATTAGAACCAGACAGAACGAGAAATAGGTTTGCACACCTTGCCCTCTACCTGGACCTAAAAGAATACCTTTGTTATACAAGCCTACCTGGGGCCGCTTTTCTTGAAAGTTAGGAATTTTTATTGCCTAAGATGTGGGTTCAATCCCTGGGTGGGGAAGATCCCCTGGAGGAGGGCATGGCAACCCACTCCTGTATTCTTGTCTGGAGAATCCCATGGACAGAGGAGCCTGGCGGGCTACAGTCCATGGGGCTGCAAAGAGTTGGACAAGACTGAAGTGACTTAGCACACATGTGCGCACACAAGCCATTTGTACCAGTCAGGGTAGGCTGAGTTATGCTGCAGTAACAAACACCCTCAAGATGTCAGTGACTTGAGAATACTAAAGACTTATTTCCTGCTTGTGTTATATACCCAAGTCAGGTCAGCAAGAATATTTTGTTCATTATAGCTTCTTAGGCATCATCTTTGGGAGAACTCCACATGCTTCACAATCAAGCAGGAAAAAAGAGCGTAGGAGTCATGCACCAGCTTATATATATTGCCACATGGAAGTGACATGTGTCTCCTCGCTCACATTTGACTGGCAAAACTGTGGTGCCTGGCCACACCTAACACCACAGGAAGGGAGGTGAGATCCTCATTCTCAGAGGAGGAGACGCACGTGCAGATGTGGGGTAATGTTACCACACATGCTTTGCCAGTCCACGTAGAGAACTCCCCTTCAACGTCAGTAATGCTTGTTGTCATTGTTCAGTCGCTCAGTCATGTCCAACTCTGTGTGACCCCATGGACTGCAGCATACCAGGCCTCCCTATCCTTAACCATCTCCCAGAGCTTGATCAACTCATGTCCATCAAGTCGGTGATGCCATCCAACCATCTCATCCTCTGCCGCCCCCTTTTCCTCCTGCCCTCAGTTGTTCCCAGCATCAGGGTCTTTTCCAATGAGTCAGCTCTTTGCATCAGGTGACCAAAGTATTGGAGCTTCAACATCAGTCTTTCCAATGGATATTCAGGGTTGATTTCCTTTAGAATTGACTGGTTGGATCTCCTTGCAGTCCAAGGGACTCTCAAGAGTCTTATTCAGCATCACAGTTCAAAAGCATCAATTTCTTCGGTGCTCAGCCTTTATGGTCCAGCTCTCACATCTGTACATGACTACTGGAAAAAACCACAGTTTTGACTATATGGACCTTTGTTGACAAAGTGGTGTCTCTGCTTTTTAGCATGCAATCTCGGTTTGTCATAGCTTTTCTTTCAATAATGCTGAGTTGTGACAATTGCCAGGCCAGAGAGGGTGATAGTTTCAATGGCCAAGAGGCCTCTTAAAAATACTATTCATTGTTGAGATAGGTAGAGTAAGGAAGTGCCTCAGAAAAATGAAATTGGATGATTGGCAGAGATGTGGGTGGACCTAGAGTCTGTCATACAGAGTGAAATAAGTCAGAAAGAGAAAACTATCACATATTAATGTATATCCATGAAATCGAGAAAACAGATACAGGTGAACCTATTCTCAGGGCAGGAACAGAGACATACCTGTAGAGAACATCCATGTGGACGTGCGGTGGGGGGAAGGGGAGGGTGGGACAGACGGAGAGACTAGCGTTGATTTGTACACACTATTTTGTGTGAAACAGATCTATAGTGGGAACCTGCTTTAGAGCACAGGGAGCCCAGCTCGATGCTCTGCGATGACCTAGACGGGTTGGCAGGGGTAGAGGGGTGGGAGGGAGTGGATACATGTGTACATGTGGCTGATCTACTTCATTGTACAGCAGAAACTAACACATCATTGTAAAGCAGCTATGTGTGTGCGCTAAGTCCCTTCAGTCTGGTGACTTATTGTGACCCTGCGGGCTGTAGCCCTTCAGGCTCCTCTGTCCATGGGATTCTCCAGGCAAGACTACTGGAGTGGGTTGCCATGCCCTCCTCCAGGGGATCTTCCCAACCCAGGGATCGAACCCGGGTATCTTATGTCTGCTGCACTGGCAGGCAGGCTCTTCACCACTAGCGCCATCTGACAAGCCCATACAGCAACTCGGCTTCAATGTTTACAAATTTGAAAAAGAAAAGATGTGTCTCAGGCTGGTGTCAAGCATTCACTGTCTCCGCAAGAGCCCCCCAGAACCGGGCTGAAGCTCTGCTCATGAGGCCGGCCAGTCCTGAGGGCAGCCCGCTCCAAGGCTGAGTGGTTTCTTCTCAGCCTGTTATTTCTCTCCCTGCCACCGTCCACTGGATAATTGAAACAGAGGGGAAAAAAATCAATACTTCCCAGAATAGTCAGCCGTGATTTTCCTGGTTCTTCAGATCCCTGCCTTCTGCAGACCCATCCCACCCGCCCCTTCCAAAGCGGCTGGTGTGCGCTGATGCTGTCACAGGTGGGTACTAGCCCTGTCTCAGGAACTGCGAGCACACCCTGGCTTTCTGCCTGCAGACACAAGCCCGCAGGGAGCGAGTTGCCTCACTTTCACACAAACACCCGCCTCTCCCAGGGCCGCCCCTCTCCCAGGAGTCTTTTCTCCCATATAGCAGTCACTAACTCCCTATCTAAAATATAACTGTCCACATGCTTCGGATTTCCTTCTCCCAAACAGCTGCCAGGCTTTCTCTCCCCCTGCTGGCTCACATCTGGCAGCTCTATGGGGCCCAGAGGCAAAGGAGGGAAATACTGTATTTCCCCTTTCCCATCTTTTGTCTCCATTCAGTGCTTGGCAGCAGGTGAAGGAAAACAGTCAGGGATTGGTGCCAACAGTCTTGCTCAGCTCCAAGGTGGTGTGACTTCCTTTTCTCTTCTCCTGTTTGCATAAACATGCTTTCAACATCACCCTGTTTTTCTACACTGTACTCCTTTAAAAAAACAAACAAACAAACCTGTACCTTTTGTTGGGTTTGAAGACCAAGCATTTTCACACCCCGATAGCAATGGAGACGGACACTGGTATGTGAGACTCCTGCTTGTTAATAGCCATCAGAAGACATGTAATTGTGCATTGCTGTTGTATAGCCCCTAGGTTCTGTCCAACTCCTTGTGACCCCGCGGACTGTAGCCCACCAGGCTCCTCCGGCTGTGAGATTTTCAGGCAAGAATACTGGAGAGGGTTGTCATTTCCTTCACCAGGGGATCTTCCCCACCCAAGGATCAAACCCACGTCTCTTGCATTGGCAGATGGATTATTTACCACTGAGCCACCAGGGAAGCCCAAATTGTGCATTAATGCCATGCAAAATTTCTCCATATAGGAATTTATTTTAAAAATACTGTTTATATCCAGTGACTGAGCTACTAGGAAGCTCTCCTCAGAAGTGTTGATATTAATAAAAAGATTAAAAAATACCTCAGTATACAAGACTTAAGAAACTAGCTAAAAATTTAATCCCTAAAATAGAATATTACGTACCATTAATATAGTGTGTGGTAATTCTGAGAGCTCCTTACAATGCGTTGTTAAATGAAAAAAAATCTGTACCTTAAAATTCCCATTGACATAAATATATCCCTGCAAGTTCAAGATTAAGCGGTCCAATAGGTAAGAGCCTACTATGTGTCAGGAGATGCTGGTTCATTGCCTCTCAGCCTGGTAACCACTGTCCTTGGCTGTCTGTTGTCTTTATTCTGCAAATGATGAAACTGAGAGTCAGGGAGGGTGAGTCACTTTCCCAGCATCACAAGCTTGTAAGTAACAAGAGTGGGATTTAATATCACATGCTAGTAAGTAGAAATAGTGAGATTCAGCCCCAGGCCCACTAGAGTGTACGCTTTCTCCTCTCCAGCCTGTACCTGCACAAAAGCATCTGGTCCATTCAAGTGCCCTGGCTATTGCTGCTTGGTTGATGTCAAGGCCTCCAGGTTAGAGACCACCAGTGTTTTCCAAAGGCCAAGTTGCCACCCATCAGAAGAGCTGGTCGTCTTACCCGCTGCCCAGAGCAGAGGGATTATCCATTAAGAACCCTCTAGAGAGCTCAAAACAAAGGCCTGCCAGTCAAGAGGGAGAGAGCAGAGCCCTCGGCATCTGGTTGCCTATGTTCTGGTCTTCAACTCTGTGGATGTAGGCAAGGCACTCAGCCTTTCCTGTTCCTTTTTTTATATATATATAATTGTATTTATTTGGTGTTGGCTGTGCTGGATCTTCGTTGCTGCACAGGCTTTTTCTCTAGTTGCCGCTAGTGGGGGCTACTCTCCATTTGCGGTGCATGGACTTCTCATTGCAGTGGCTTCTCTTGTTGCGAAACATGGGCTCTAGGGCACGCGGGCTTCCGTAGTTGTGGTTCCCAGTCTCTAGAGTACAAGCTCAGTGGTTCTGGCACACAGGCTTCGTTGCTTCGTGGCACGTGGGAGCTTACCAGACCAGGGATCAAATTTGTCTCCTGCACTGGCAGGCAGATTCTTTACCTTGGAGCCATCAAGGAAGCCCACACCCAGCCTTTCTAAGCCTTGATTTCTCCATCTGTATGAAACAGGGGCAATAAGAAAGAAAAGGCTCTACCTCGTAGGGTTGTGGGGAGGGTTGATTGGAACAGTTAAGAGTCCTCTCCACATCGTTCCCGGTGCAGAGTGAGCCCTCGGCAGATGACGGCTGTCGTTTCCATCACTGATAACTCAAGAGTCTTCAGGAAGAGCACTTTAGACATGGGGGAGTGCTCATCTGGTGACTGCAGTCATTTCTCTTCCCAAGCCTGTCCATCCATCTGCCCAGGCCTGCAGCCTCGTTAGTTCTTAGCTCATTTGCTGTGTCCCAGATAGCTGAGATGAATTTCCTTCTGTGCTCCAGGGGCATGGGATCATCATCAAAGAGATATCTCTAAGTAGCTCACGTGGGAGTGCCCTGCTCTGCAAGGGAGATGTGGAAAAAGGGAAAAACATCTACCAAGGGGGCAACAGAAATGTACATCTTCTTGACTCCAGCTGGAAAGTCAAACAGGTCATAGTACTAGACGGCCACAACACTCACATGGAGCCTCATAGACTCACATGGTAGCATAGACACTGGCTACCGAGCTTTCAGTAGAGGACTGGCCCCCAGACCACAGGCCATCACGGAAGTTTGAATTAACTCATCCTCATCAGCTTCCCTGGTGGCTCAGATGGTTAGAATCCGCCTGCAATGCAGAAGATCCGGGTTCGATCCCTTGGTTGGGAAGATCCCCTGGAGAAGGACATGACTACCCACTCCAGTATTCTTGCTGGAAGAATTAGTCCATAGGGTCGCTAAGAGTCAGGTGTGGCTGAGCAACTAACACATGCACGCACGCACTCACGCACACAGCTTAGGAAAAGAACCCTCACCATGAATATTAAGCTCACGTCAATTAAGTGCTTAAGCACACGCCAGACACTGTTCTGAGCACTTTGTGTCTGGTGTGGCTCATCTGATCTTCCGAACTCGATCAGGGTGAGTACCGTCATAATAATCAGCATTCTACAGATCGGTCGGCTGAGGCGTAGAGAGTTCAGATCGCTAGCCTGAGGTCGCACTGCAAAAAGTGGCCAGGGTTTCTTTTCAGGTATCCTGGCTCTTGGTTTCTATTCTGCACTGCCCTGTATGATCTGTGAACCAATTTAAGGCTGGGAGAGTGGGGTGTGGAAGGGAATCTCAGGGTAGCAGCTTTGTGGGGGGGTGAGTGTGAACATCCATACTAAAAACACACCCTTGAACGATTAATGTTTCTGTCCTCCTGTACTTTTGTTAGCAGACCTTGGCAGCTCTGCCAAGTCAGTCAATGCCAGCCTAAATTCAGGGGGTGTCTGGCTTCTCACTGTTTTTGTTTAGACAGATACAAGCACGAAGTAGACAAGAAAATTAAGGAGGGAATGCCATCAGCCTTCAGCTTGGGGAAAACCAGAGCACAGCTAGGAGGCCGCAGGCTGCTTTGCCCATTGTCCACTCTTCCCTACCCCAGGCCATTTCCTGAGCCCCTGGCCTGTCTGTAGAGCTGATTGCAAGCCTCAGCCAAGTGCCCGGCCCTACCAGGTGCTCTCCTGTTAACCACGCTGTTTCTGGTTGTTGCAGGTAACCTGGACATCACCCCAGACGACCCCCGCTGGATCGGAGCCTGGTGGGGTGGCTTTCTGCTCTGCGGTGCCTTACTCTTTTTCTCTTCCGTCTTGATGTTCGGGTTTCCACAGTCTCTGCCCCCGCACTCAGACCCCGCCCTGGAGAGCGAGCAGGCCATGCTCTCCGAAAGAGAATACGAGAGACCCAAGCCCAGCAACGGGGTCCTGAGACACCCCCTGGAGCCAGACAGCAGCGCCTCCTGCTTCCAGCAGCTGAGAGGTAAGGACGCCTCCTTCTCGAGGGACGCTCAGGACCGGATGCTGGGGGACTTGAAATAGAATCCCGTTGGTTTTACATGATCTGCCTTCCCTGGTCCTGTGCTTAACTGACCCCTGAGAAGTAAATGCACTTTATAAAGCAAAAACAAAGGGACTACCATTTATTGAAGGGGGAGCAGACGAGATCCTCCCAGCTGAGAGCCCAGTGGCTAACATTGCACCTGGTGTAGGATAAATATGTGTCTGTAGAAGGAAGAAAGTGGGGAGGGAAGGAGGGAGCCGGGTGTTTCACGCCCCCGCCCCCCACCCCGAGCCCCGCTTGGAACTCTTCCAGGCCACTTGCAAACACATGAAAGCAGGAAAAGGCTTTGAAGCTGGTTCTCTTTGCCTGATGCAGGCGCTCTTGAAAAGCCACATCCAGAGTGCATTTCCTTAGATTCTCTCTGGCCTTCCAGCCCCTCCATTAGAGATGAGAGCCATGTTCCTCTGGAAGGAAATATTAACTCAAGTCTTGATAACGAAGTCCCACTTCAGAGCATGGCAAAACGTTCACCATCGTTTTTAGAGGGAAAAGAAGTGCATCTTTTTTTCACAAAGGAGACACAAACAGTGATGCAGAATGAAAATGAGGAGTACCCCCCCGACACCCCCTGGTGCTTTCTATATTTGGCTCAGCCTCTTAGAGGTGAGGGTGATGACAGGGAGCCTCAAAGCTGCCCCCTCCCTACTTGAGAGAGATGTGCAGTGCTCCCTAATTCAAGGACGCCTTCTTGCTGGGTGTCCTGAAGAACGTGCTAGATTTGGGAAGCGGGCAGGAGCAAGGCTGGGGCGTTCCTTCTCGGTGAGGCTGGGGTGGGAAAGAAGTGGACGGTGACTTCTTTGCAGGAACCAGGCATGTGGCCTGGCCCGCCGTCAGCAGTTGCCGCCTTGGGCTCGCAGTGCTTGCTTTAGAGGTCTGCTGAGTGACTCTACTGAGCTCTAATGAGGGGCACTGTCTCTGGAGATGCTTGAGAACGGTGGCAAGAACCTCAGGTGACCTTGAACTCAGATCCCCATCCCACCCTTCACCGGCCCTGTGGTTATTACCCGGTCCATGCTTCATCTCCACGAGCGTGGAGTTGTAACACGGTTCCTGGGTGACAGCCTGGTCTTGAGAATTCAGGCACTGCCCGTGGAGACTGTCTGTGAATACCACCTGGTAGCCAGGGAGGGATTCAAGGAACTGTGCTAATTCCCAGAAGATGCTAATTTAAGAACCCAATGTCCTATTCGACTCCGTGTTCTGTGACGGCTTCTACCAAAGCTGTAGCGTGGAATTGTCTGTGGACAATCTTAAGATCCGTCTCTCTAAGTATCAGAGCACACTGTTAGATGAGAGAGTGAGCGTTCGTTGCTCAGTCGTGTCTGACACTTTGCGACCCCATGGACTGTAGCCCGCCACGCTCCTCTGTCCATGGAATTCTCCAGGCATGAATACTGGAATGGGCTGCCATTTCCTTCTCCAGGGGATCTTCCTGACCCAGGGATAGAACCTGAATCTTTCTCGCATTACAGGCAAATTCTTTACGTCTGAGCCATCGACTATAAGTTTATTTTTTTATTAGATGAGAAAGCCACCTGCTTTGTATTTTCTGAGGTTGCCTTGGCTTAGAGTCTTAGGGGTCTGTGCTTTATAAAATAAGACTCCCCAAACAGGTCCCCTTCAGGAGCCCCTAGGTGGCTGGAGGGTGATACTTGCTGCCCCCCTGATAGCGCAGCTGGCCACAGCGTCCCAGGGACCAGATTCACGGCAACAGCTGGGGCTGGCGTGAGAGAGGGCCTTGCAGACACTCGGACCTATGTGGTGGCCGCCTGTCCAGGTATTAGGTTGGCAGTACAGTTCCTTTGGGTTTTCCTGTAACATCTTAATGGCAAAACCTGAACAAACCTTTTGGCCAACCCAACATTTCCTCACCCCAGGATGGCTTGCTTTCCTGAGGCTCTCATGGTAAGACCGATACCTGTAATCTCTTGCCTTTCATCTCTGGGGATACACAGATTTTTTTAAAAAGATACAATTGTGCCATCAAAGAACTCACCATCCAGTGCAGGGACAGGCCAGCAAGCCAGCAAGGCGGCCTAAGGTGGTGACAATGACAGCGCCAGGCAGCCCTGCATTATGGAAATACAACAGACGCAAGGAAGGCAGGGCTTGGGTCGTCCCAGACAGAGCTGAGCCACGTCTGGAGGATGTCACAGCTTCAGAACACTCAGGCTCCGGTCCAGTCTCTGGTTAGCCCATTTGTTAGTTCAGTCACCATTTTCTGAGACTCTGCCAGCTCCTGGGACACAGGAGTGGGTGAAGAATCTGCCTGCAATGCCGGAGACCCAGGTTCAATCCCTAGATCGGGAAGATCTCCTGGAGAAGGAAATGGCAACCCACTCCAGTCTTCTTGCCTGGAGAATCCCATGGACAGAGGAGCCTGGGGGACTTCAGTCCACAGGGTCATAAGAGTCAGACACGACTTAGCAACTAAGTCACCAGCAGCAGGGACACAGCAGTGAGCAAGGAAGCGTACATGCTGGAGCTTATATGATAGGAGGGGAGGCCTGCAGTGGACAAAGCTGAAGCAGTGGCAGGGTGAGTGCTGGATGTACTGTGGCTGGCCTGGCAAGTACACAGATGGGCAAACAGGGTGGAGGCTCCCAGACCAGAGCCTCCACAGTTATAGCCCGTGTATATGTGGGCTCCCCTCCGATAATTAATGGTTTTTAATCTAGAATTAGTGACTCCCAGTGGCACCAGATCCAGTAACGGACCTAAAGGATGTCCTAGCAGGAGAGGAAGGCAGTGCATCTAGAAGAATCCCCAGGAGCCAGAGTCCAGTGGAGTAAGCTATTATGGGAATCCACAAATTTTACACTTGCCAGCTCATGAAGACGGGGCCATGGTGGTTTAGAGCCTTCATTTTTTCCACCTGAAAAATGATGAAGTGTTTCTGCCACATGGACATTTCCACCAAAAGCACCACATGATGCTGCCAGGCACTCCCAAACTCTTTAATCTGATTTGCAGCCTGGAAAGCCCAACTGGTCTGCATACAGCATGCAGCACGCTTCCGAGTACAGATAAGCTGAGCATTGTCGCACATGTTGGTGAAGATGTCCTTTTCATTATAGGGGACTGGAATGCAAAAATAAGAAGTCAAGAAACACCTGGAGTAACAGACAAATTTGGCCTTGGAATACGGAATGAAGCAGGGCAAACATGAATAGAGTTTTGCCAAGAAAATGCACTGGTCATAGCAAACACCCTCTTCCAACAACATAAGAGAAGACTCTACACATGGACATCACCAGATGGTCAACACCGAAATCAGATTGATTATATTCTTTGCAGCCAAAGATGGAGAAGCTCTATACAGTCAACAAAAACAAGACCAGGAGCTGACTGTGGCTCAGATCATGACCTCCTCATTGCCAAATTCAGACTTAAAGTGAAAAAATAAGGGAAAACCACTAGACCATTCAGGTATGACCTAAATCAAATCCCTTATGATTATACAGTGGAAGTGAGAAATAGATTTAAGGGCCTAGATCTGATAGAGTGCCTGATGAACTATGGACAGAGGATCATGACATTGTACAGGAGACAGGGATCAAGACCATCCCCATGGAAAAGAAATGCGAAAAAGCAAAATGGCTGTCTGAGGAGGCCTTACAAATAGCTGTGAAAAGAGAAGTGAAAAGCAAAGGAGAAAAGGAAAGATATAAGCATCTGAATGCAGTGTTCCAAAGAATAGCAAGAAGAGATAAGAAAGCCTTCCTCAGCGATCAATGTAAAGAAATAGAGAAAAAGAACAGAATGGGAAAGACTAGAGATCTCTTCAAGAAAATTAGAGACACCAAGGGAACATTTCATGCAAAGATGGGCTTGATAAAGGACAGAAATGGTATGGACCTAACAGAAGCAGAAGATGTTAAGAAGACCTGGCAAGAATACACAGAAGAACTATACAAAAAAGATCTTCATGACCAAGATAATCACGATGGTGTGATCACTCACCTAGAGCCAGACGTCCTGGAATGTGAAGTCAAGTGGGCCTTCGAAAGCATCACTACGAACAAAGCTAGTGGAGGTGATGGAATTCCAGTTGAGCTGTTTCAAACCCTGAAAGATGATGCTGTGAAAGTGCTGCACTCAATATGCCAGCAAATTTGGAAAACTCAGCAGTGGCCACAGGACTGGAAAAGGTCAGTTTTCATGCCAGTCTCAAATGCAATGCCAAAGAATGCTCAAACTACCACACAATTGCACTCATCTCACATGCTAGTAAAGTAATGCTCAAAATTCTCCAAGCCAGGCTTCAGCAATACGGGAACTGTGAACTTCCAGATGTTCAAGCTGGTTTTAGAAAAGGCAGAGGAACCAGAGATCAAATTGCCAACATCTGCTGGATCATGGAAAAAGCAAGAGAGTTCCAGAAAAACATCTATTTCTGCTTTATTGACTATGCCAAAGCCTTTGACTGTGTGGATCACAATGAACTGTGGAAAATTCTGAAAGAGATGGGAATACCAGACAACCTGACCTGCCTCTTGAGAAACCTGTATGCAGGTCAGGAAGCAACAGTTAGAACTGGACATGGAACAACAGACTGGTTCCAAATAGGAAAAGGAATATGTCAAGGCTGGATATTGTCACCCTGCTTATTTAACTTCTATGCAGAGTACATCATGAGAAACGCTGGGCTGGAAGCAGCACAAGCTGGAATCAAGATTGCCGGGAGAAATATCAATAACCTCAGATATGCAGATGACACCACCCTTATGGCAGAGAGGAACTAAAAAGCCTCTTGACGAAAGTGAAAGAGGAGAGTGAAAAAGTTGGCTTAAAGCTCAACATTCAGAAAATGAAGATCATGGCCTCTGGTCCCATCACTTCATGGGAAATAGTTGGGGAAACAGTGGAAACAGTGTCAGACTTTATTTTTTTGGGCTCCAAAGTCACTGCAGATGGTGCCTGCAGCCATGAAATTAAAAGACGCTTACTCCTTGGAAGAAAAGTTATGACCAACCTAGACAGCATATTCCAAAGCGGAGACATTACTTTGGCGACTAACCTCCGTCTAGTCAAGGCTCTGGTTTTTCCTGTGGTCATGTATGGATGTGAGAGTTGGACTGTGAAGAAGGCTGAGCGCCAAAGAATTGATGCTTTTGAACTGTGGTGTTGGAGAAGACTCTTGAGAGTCCCTTGGACTGCAAGGAGATCCAACCAGTCCATTCTGAAGGAGATCAGCCCTGGGATTTCTTTGGAGGAATGATGCTGAAGCTGAAACTCTAGTACTTTGGCCACCTCATGCGAAGAGTTGACTCATTGGAAAAGACTCTGATGCTGGGAGGGATTGGGGGCAGGAGGAGAAGGGGATGACAGAGGATGAGATGGCTGGATGGCATCACGGACTCGATGGACGTGAGTCTGAGTGAACTCCAGGAGTTGGTGATGGACGGGGAGGCCTGGCGTGCTGCGATTCACGGGGTCGCAAAGAGTCGGACACGACTGAGTAACTGAACTGAACTGACATGGATCTATAGGCTGCGGTTTCTCATTCATTTCATTTGAGCTTGCTGTTGTTCAGTCACTAAGCTGTGTCTGGCTTTCTGTGACCCCATGGACTGCAGCACTCCAGGCTTCCCTGTCCTTCACTATCTTCCAGAGTTTATTCAGACTCATATGCTTCGAGTGAATGATGCCATCCGACCATCTCATCCTCTGTCATTGCCTTCTTCTCCTGCCCTCCATCTTTCCCAGCATCAGGGTCTTTTCCAATGAGTCAGCACTTCACATCAGGTGGCCAAAGTATCAGAGCTTCAGCATCAGTCCTTCCAATGAATATTCAGAACTGATTTCTTTAGGACGGACTGGTTGGATCTCCTTGCTCCCCAAGGGACTCTCAAGAGTCTTCTCCAGCACCACAGCTCAACAGCATCAGTTCCTCAGCGCTCAGCCTTCTTTATGGCCTAGTTCTCACATCTGTACTTGACCACTACTAAAGGGCTTCTAGTCTAGCCATCAACCTGTGTGTCCTGCCAAGCTCTCTATATAGCAAAGGTCCCTGAGAAGATCTGGCATAAGAATAGCCACACCATCCCCCTCCCCGCTGGGACTGAAACACAGCCTCTTCTGCTCTGGGAGGGCCATATGGCTCCTCACCTGGGTCTAAACCCAGCTCAGCCACTTCCTAATCATGCACCCCTAGCCATGCCATTCAACTCCCCTTGGTTTTACCATGTGGTGTCTGGTGTAACTTTACAGAGGCTGCATAAGGTCAATATTAGGACTTAGCTCTGTTTATAGGTTAACAGCAGTGGTCCCCAACCTTTTTGGAACTAGGTACAGGTTTCATCGAAGACACCAGTTTTCCAGTGACTCAAGCACATTGCATTTATTGTGCACTTCTGTTACTGTTACATCAACTCCACCTCAGGTCATCAGGCGTTAGATCCCAGAGGCTGGGGACCCTGGTAGGACACAGAGCTCCTGTTCAGTGACATAGGACTTCAAACCTGTGATCCCTTTCCAGTGCTCTCTCCCCTCAAAGCAGGGTCTGAAGGTCTGTTTCTACAAAGCTGGCCACCGGTTGGGTTTTGCTATGAGAAGGTGAGAGATGGAAAGCTCAGAATCTTTTCCAGAACTGTGTAGAAAAGCAGTCACTTCTTCCACAGCCCAGAAGTCCCTGTCTGGTGGTGACTGTCCCATAACCAGTTCACAAAGCAGGCAGCTGGCGAACAAATGCTTGGGCTCATAAAACTCTAGCATCTCCCCCAAGTGGGAGCCTATACATCCAAGACACGTTTTTGCCTCTCAGCTGTGCCATCAAATAACTTTTCCTTCCTGGCTCTAAGTCCCCTCATCTCTCATCTTGTTCTTCAGCACATTTTGCTGGGTCACCTTTCAGGAGCCCCCACATGCCTCCCCCTTGTGCTGTGTCCACTCTTCCCCCTGTCCAGGCTTCCCCATCCTTCAGCATCTCCTGGAGCTTGCTCAAACTCACGTCCATCGAGTCGGTGATGCCATCCAACCATCTCTTCCTCTGTTATCCCCTTCTCCTCCCGCCCTCAGTCTTTCCCAGCAACAGGGTCTTTTCCAGTGAGTCAGCTCTTCCCATCAAGTGGCCAAAGGACTGGAGCTTCAGCTTCAGCATCAGTCCTTCCAATGAATGTTCAAGACTGATTTCCTTTAGGATGGACTGGTTGGATCTCCTTGCAGTCCAAGGGACTCTCAAGAGTCTCCTCCAACACCACAGTTCAAAAGCATCAATTCTTTGCCACTCAGCCTTCTTTGTGGTCCAACTCTCACATCCATTCATGACTACTGAAAAAAACATATCTTTGACTATACATACCTTTGTCAGCAAAGTGATGGTTCTGCTTTTTAATATGCTATCTCAGTTTGTCATAGCTTTTCTTCCAAGGAACAAGCTTAATTTCGTGGCTGCAGTCATCGTCCAGTGATTTTGGAGACCCAAAAAATAGTCTGTCACTATTTTCATTATTTCCCCCATCTATTTGCCATGAAGTGATGGGACTTAATGCCATAACCTTAGTTTTTTGAATATTGAGTTTTAAGCCAACTTTATCACTCTCCTCTTTTACTTTCATCAAGAGGCTTCTTAGTTCCTCCTCACTTTCTGCCATAAGAGTGGTGTCATCTGCATATCTGAGGTTATTGATATTTCTCCCAGCAATCTTGATTCCAGCTTGAGCTTCATTCAGTCCAGTGTTTCTCATGATGTACTCTGCATAGAAGTTAAATAAGCAGGGTGACAATATGCAGCCTTGATCCACTGCTTTCCAAATTTTGAACCAGTCTTTAGTTCCATGTCTGGTTCTAACTATTGCTTCTTTACCTGCATACAGGTTTCTCAGGAGACAGGTAAGGTGGTCTGGTATTCATTCCCATCTCCTTAAGAATTTTCCACAGTTTGTTGTGATCCACACAGTCAAAGGCTTTAGCATAGTCAATGAAGCAGAAGTAGATGTTTTTCTAGAATTCCCTTGCTTTTCCTATGATCCAGCAGATGTTGGCAGTTTCATCTCTGGTCCCTCTGCCTTTTCTAAATCCAGCTTGAACATCTGGAAGTTCTTGGTTCACATACTGTTGAAGCCTAGCTTGAAGGATTTTGAGCATCACTTGACTAGCATGTGAAATGAGCGCAATTGTGCCATAATTTGAACATTCTTTGGCATTGCCTTTCTTTGAGATTGGAATGAAAACTGGCCTTTTCCAGTCCGGTGGACATTGCTGAGTTTTCCAAATTTGCTGACATATTGAGTGCAACACTTTCACAGCATCATCTTTCAGGATTTGAAATAGCTCAACTGGAATTCCATCACCTCCACTAGCTTTGTTCCTAATAATGTTCCTAAGGCCCACTTGACTTCACACTCCAAGATGTCTGGCTCTAGGTGAGTGATCACACCATCATGGTTATCTGGGTCATTAGGATCTTTTTGTACAGTTTTTCTATGTGCAGTTCTTCTTGCCACCTCTTCTTAATATCTTCTGCTTCTATTAGGTCCATACCATTTCTGTCCTTTATTGAGCCCATCTTTGCATGACTTGTTCCCTTGGTATCTTTAATTTTCTTGATGAGATCTCTAGTCTTTCCCATCCTATTGTTTGCCTCTATTTCTTTGCCTTGTTCACTTAGGCTTTCTTTTTTTTTTTTTTTTTTTTTATTTTTACTTTATGTTACTTTACAATACTGTATTGGTGAGATGGATGAAACACTTAGGCTTTCTTATCTCTCTTTGCTATTCTTTGAAACTCTGCATTCAGATGGGTGTATCTTTTTCTCCTTTGCCTTTCACTTCTCATCTTTTCTTAGCAGTTTGTCTGACACGTATTAATAGGTGATAGGGGTTGAATTAATGAATGAGTAAATCAAGGAACACTTTCTTGCCAGTGTGCACGTGCATACACGCTCACACACACATACACACAATAGCAGTTAGCGTTTGCTTTCCATACACTGTCATTTAATCCTCCCCAGCCCCACAAGAGTCCCTCCCAGCCCCAAGTAGTGCACTGATACCATTTAACAGACAAGGAGATTAAAGCTTGCAGTTGGAAAGGAAAGGCTGTTGGAGCCGTGGGAGGGCCTCAGTGCCTATCTTCTCTTTTAAAAAATTTTTTTTATTGATCATTTATTTATTTACTTGGCTGCCTCGGGTATTAGTTGTGGCATGCGGGATCTTCTGTTGTGGCATGTAGACTCACTAATTGTGGTGTGCAGGCTTAGTTGATCCAACAGATGCAAGATCTTAGTTCCCCAACCAGGGATCGAACCTACATCCCCTGCATTGCGAGGAAGATTCTTAACCATTGGACCACCAGGGAAGTCTGGGTGCCCGACTTCTTGACCACAACATTGTGTTGCACCTTTGGACAATACACAGGCCCTCTGTTAAAGAAAAAGTGGCATCAGCAGGTCCTAAGTGACTTTTCAACAGCGTGCAATAAAACTGTGGCTCAGTCATGAAGTGAAAGTCGATCAGTCATGTCTGACTCTTTGTGACCCCATGGACGATACAGTCTATGGAATTCTCCAGGCCAGAGTTCTGGAGTGGGTAGCCATTCCCTTCTCCAGGGGATCTCCCCAACCCAGGGATCGAACCCAGGTCTCCCACAATGCAGGCGGATTCTTTACCGTCTGAGCCACCAGGGGAGCTCTTGTCTACTTGCTCCCTCTCCAAAGGAGAAACTGCAGAGCCCGACTCTAGAGGACCTTCATTTTTAGGGGAATGAAATCTCCCCGGGTTGATACCTTCCCCAACCCTCTCCCCACTCATACCCCTGATGCCATCCATCACCAGGTTCCGTTGACTTTCCACCTAAATATCTCTCAGACATCCTGCACGTGGCCTCTCACGCTCCAGTCTGTCCTGACCCCTCCAAGCTGTCATCCACCCTAGGATGTGTTCACAGTGCGTCTAATCCCGATAGACAGAGGCTGAGCCCTTGACCTCACCACCAGCCCCGTGAGGCTGTGCCCTCCAGGCTCTCCCCACTCCTGCCGCCCTGTTCCTGCCACACCAGCCTCACCTCTCCAGCCTCCTTTTGGTCCTCTGTATTCCCAGGACTTTGCACTTGCTGTTCCCATTTCGGGGATTCTGATCCCATCTTCAGACATCAGCTCACACATCACTTCCCCAAGGACATTTTCCTGACATCCCTAGGGCACCCCCTCCACAGCATGTTGCTCTCTGTGTCATAATCAGTGAGTGACCTTTGTTGGAGTTATCACCGCCCCCAGAAGCTCCGTGAGGCAGGGACCACATCTCTTTGCCCATGCCCTTGTATTCAGTTGGCCAAAAAGTTCATTCAGGTTTTTCCGTAAGATGTTACAGAAAACCCTGACAGACGTTTTGGCCAACCCAGTATGTGGCTGGTGCTCAGTATACCCATCTGATAAACTCTGGGTTACATGGATGGGAAAGGCTCTGAAGCTGGGAAAGATTGAAGGCAGAAGGAGAAGAGGGAGACAGCAGATGAGATGGTTGGATGACATCTCTGATTCAATGGACATGAACTTGGGCAAACTCCAGGAGATGGTGAGGGTCAGGGAGGGCTGGCGTGCTGCAGTCCACGATGGCAAAGAGCCAGACACGACTGAGTGACTGAATGACAACACGTGGAGGGCTGGACAGGTACTGCCCAGCTCAGCATGGTTTGCTGCCTCTCCTAAAGCCATCGTCACCCACAGTCCCTCCCAGGGTTTTGACCTGTGTTTGACGCACTCACAGACACTGGCTGGTGGAGCTGTAGGGTAAGGGAGTTAAGAGAAGGCGAGGTTTGGAAAAAGAACAAGACGGGCACTTTCCAGGAACAGATCACCTTTAATGAGGCGAGAAGGGGCGGCAGTCAGATTAGTGAGCTCCTGCACTAACCCAAGAAAAGGATAAGGATATATAGGCATGTATGTGGAAAGCTACTGTCTTAAGGGGGCCTGTTCTTCTCCAGGGTTGTTCGGAGTAGTTATCTATTAAAAGGCTGGGACGAGGAGTTCCGCCTGGGAGCTGGGTGTAATCAACCTTAATGTCCATTTTTTCTTCAGGTGAGAGGGTTCTTTGCTTTGCATAGAATGGTGGGGAGTACCCGGAGGGGAGTTTTAACTCCGGGCTCTTTTGAACCTTGTAACTTTCCTTCAGGAGCAGGAGCTCCACCTGGGCTGAGTGTCCGGCTGGCTCCGGGTGGCTTTCCTATGTGTGGAGGAGAGTCTTCTCCTGACACTGAATCAGAGTCTGCTGACCCAGCGGCTCTGCTGCCCTGCCCTGTGCCTTTGGGTCAGGTCTTGACTTGCCCGTCTTCCTGGCAGGTGTCTTGCTGTTTAGGCAGAGTGCATCGTCACCAGCCCCCACCTCTGCACTTCCCACTCTTCCATGGGAGGTCGTTAGCCCACGCTGGGACCCGGTTCATGCCTCCAGCGTCGGCTTCTCTGCCAAGCCGCCTCCATCATTTGCGAGCCAGTGGTCGGTTTCTGCCACATTTTTCCTAATTAGAGGCTTGTGCCTTTCGGCGTAATGTTATTACGGGGAGCCTGGTGATCTGCGAGTCCTTGTTCCGCAGGCTGAACGGCTGAGTGTGTTTTATCATGCTATTTGTCTTCCAAGCTATGCTCCCCCATTGTGTGAATTTCCCGTTAGAGTCTTTCTTGATTCCATGGCCCAGGAAACTGTCTGCCGTCCCAGCCTCTTGGAATCCTGTGCCAGGCTGTGGGTCTGATGCAGCCGTGCCACAGGAGTTGTGTTTACAGGTCCCCAGGGGACGCGTCAGTGGCGTCACTGTGTTTATATCGTCTTCGATGGAGGACACACTGGGGGTTATGTCTGTTATTCAGCCACAGCTCCCCATCTCAAGTTATTTTAACAAAGTGCCTGAAGTGAGCATACGTGAGGGCACCTGGCACCATGCCTGGTTCACTGTCGATGCCCCTCATGCTTTTGGAAAAAAGGGAGGGAGGGAGGGAATAACTAGAAGACAGCATTTCCCAGCAGGGGCTCCTTGGAACACGAATCCTCTGCGATGCCCAAAGAAGTACAGTTCAGCAACATTAACAGGGAGGAGTGGTTCCATGGGTAAATAAGACTGTCTGTATGCTGTGATGCTCTTGGAGATTCATAGACTATGTCTGTGTTAAAGGCTCTGAGAAGGCCAGCTGTATGGAAAGCTGGCTGACTTTGTTTCTTATACATTTCTCAGACTTCTGTGATCCGAGCACTCTTACTCAGGTCAGCTCTTTAGGCAGTTGTGAAATGTTGCCACAGTACAGGCTAGAAAGTGGCGACGATTATGGGAGGTTCAAAGGCTAGAAGGTGGCGAGGATTATGGGAGGTTCAAAGGGGTGCCGTGAGGACCCCAGAGGAAGGATTCGAAGACAGGTGCCTGAAGGATGCAGCTTTTCTGCCTGATCTGGAAGGATGAGCAGGATACGCATGGATGGAGGGGAGAGGAGGGGCTTCTGGGCTGGGATGCCCGAGATGTGCGTAGTTTGGGGAACAGGATTTAGAGAAGATCGTGCTAGAAGACAGGCTGGTCTCAGCTCCCACACCCAGCCGAGTTCCTGGTAACCAAAGCTGCCCAGTAAGTCTTTGGTAAAATTATGAATGAATTATTGAGGGTCTTCTCATTGCCCTTCTAGTGAGACTAGACTTTATTTTATGAGCGCTTGTTTCCCAACCAGGGATTTGTGTCATTGTCACTTGTGGGCCTTCTTTTTTTTTAATAAAGCAGATAAAACTTATTTTAAAATGAAGATCTCATAAATGAAATGCTAGTATTCAGAAAAGAAGTTAATAAATGAAAAAAAAAATTAGGAATGAAAAAAATGCCGTGGACTTTTCTTGAAACACACATATGCAGGGTCCCCATCCGTACAAATAATGATTCTGAGTCGACAGTGGGGGAAGAGAGCTGTGGGAGAGGTGATTCAGGCATCTGAACATCTTGAAAGCTTCCCAGGAGATTCTAAGTGAGCTCTCAGTTAAAAAACAAATGTCAGAGCTAAGGGAAATCCCTTAGGGGGTCTATACCATGGGCTAACTTCCCTGGCAGTTGCATATAAGATAAAATGGAGGAGGTGACCTACTGATGAAATAAGGTTGGGAGTCTGTGACATGACTCTTTGAGATTTACACCAGCATTGTAAAAACGCTGAGAAGGCCTGCTGTAATGCCAGCACTTCCAGAAGTAGCATTAGAAAGTGTAAGTTTAGAGATGGGTATGTACGCATGTCAGGTTGAGTGTTTGGCTTCATCATCTTTTCTAGACACTGCTGTTTCTCTGTTCAGACTTCCCAGGAATGAATTCTGCTGTGGTTAGTGGTTTTTATATTTTCTATTTTTTGGAGGCTTTTTTTTTTTTTTTGGTTTTAGTATTGCTTTTGTTGTTGTTGTTTTCTTTCTTTTTCAGAACTGCATAATTTTTATTTGGTTAGTTAGTTTTGCTGTGCCACATGGAATGTGGGATCTTCCTTAACGAGGGATTGGACCTGAGCCCCCTGCATTGGGAGCGTAGAGTCTTCACCACTGAATTTCTAGGGAAGTTCCTCGTTGTGTTTTTGTGACTGCCAAATGAAGTCACCCTGGCCTCCACTGGGATGGGGCACCCTGCTCCCAGAGAAGGTTCTAGAGAAGGCTAACATGAAGTTATAAAAGTGTCTTGTTTGCTTACCAAGAACTCTTGATTTCTATAGTCATTTTCTGTCTGCAGCCAGCATGAAAAGATGCAATATTTGGGGCTGAATGAGAGCCTGCTGTGTCCCAAGCTCCTTTCTCCACCTCCCAGTCCTGTGGAGATCGCTTCTGATTTCGCACTCCTGGTGCTGTGAAATGACTAGGGTGGCCCCAGTTAGGAACTTGCAGGCTTGCAGATGCTAAGCATTCCTCTGTGGACTCTTTGTTCTTGCTTTAAACCAGCTAATGGGCAACCACACTGCTCCTCCTTGGTGGGGCTGTAGGGAGCTGGTGATCTTTAAAGAATCAGTGGAATTGTTGGGCTCTGGGTTGCCCTAACCAATCCATACCCATGTGACACTTGGGTTTCACTTTAGATGCTCATCTCCTATGTGGATGTTTGTTTGTTTGTTTTATTATTTATTTATTAATTATTATTTTTTAATCTTTATTTTACTTTATAATACTGTATTGGTTTTGCCATACATTGACATGAATCCACCACGGGTGTACATGCGATCCCAAACATGAACCCCCCTCCCACCTCTCTCCCCACAACATCCCTCTGGGTCATCCCCGTGCACCAGCCCCAAGCATGCTGTATCCTGCATCGGACATAGACTATTTAACTAAAGGATAATTGCTTTACAATATTGTGTTTGTCTCTGCCATACATCAGCATGAAACAGCATTAGGTACACACATGGCCCCCTGCTCTTGAACCTCCCTCCCACCTCCCACCCCTCTAGGTTGTCACAGAGTCCTAGTTTGAGTCATACAGCAAATTCCCATTGGCTACCTGTTTTACATATGGTAGTGAATATGTTTCCATGGTAATCTCTCCATTCATCCCACCCTTTCCTTCTTCCCCCCACCCCATGTCCACAAGTCTGTTCCTTATGTCTGCGTCTCCATTGCTGCCTTGCAAATAGATTCATCAGTGCCATCTTTCTAGTTTCCATATATATGCTAATATACAATATCTGTTTTTCTCTTTCTGACTCACTTCACTCTGTATAATAGGCCCTAGGTTCATCCGCCGCATTAGAACTGACTCAGGTGTATTCCTTTTTGTGGCTGAGTAATATTCCATTGTATATATGTACCACAGCTTCTTTATCCATTCATCTTTCAATGGACATTTACGGTGCTTCCATGTCCTAGCTGTTTGTGCTGATGGTTTCTCATTTGTTCACTCAAACTATGACCTTCTCTAACAAAGGAGGTGTTACCCTCCACCTATTACCTCACTGAAGATAAAGCCTGATGGTTACTCCTTTCAAATTTGGCTGTGAGAGGGTGCTAGAAGGCCCCTGGGGCAGAGATTAGGGGATGGATCCTCTGTAGTGGTGAGACCACAGGGGGCCCAAGGCTGCCAATCTGGGGCCAAGTTAGTGGTAGGTGCTCATTTCCAGAAGACTACTCAGCTCCATGGGCCTCCCCTCCCACCAGGATTTCTTCCACCCCTGCCTACCTAAGGGGTGGATTGGGCACCTCCAGAATCTGTGATAGAAATGACCATGTTAACTAAGATCCCCACTTCCCTCACAGCCCATGAACCTGTGGAATATGATGTGACCATAAATCAGCCTGTATCTATAGCTAATGTTCCTTAAGAGACTATGACAGTTCCCTTCCAAGGCTATGCAATTCATTTGTTTCCTTATTGGATTCTTTCATCTACCTTGTATGTATTAAGTATCTGCTCTTATTGGGCCTGCAATGCAGGAGACCACGGTTCAATTCCTTGGTCGGGAAGATGTGCTGGAGAAGGGATAGGCTACTCACTCCAGTATTCTTGGGCTTCCCTTTGGCTCAGCTGGTAAAGAATCCGCCTGCAACACAGGAGACCTGGGCTTGTTCCCTGGTTTGGGAAGATCCCCCAGAGAAGGGAAAGGCTACCCACTTCAGTGTTCTGGCCTGGAGAATTCCATAGATTGAATAGACAATGGGGTTGCAAAGAATTGGACATGATTGAGCAACTTTCACTTTGTTTTACCGGGCATGATGCCCACCTCTGGGGCTGGAGCTGCTCCATCTCTTCAGCCCTAGAGCACTAGCTCCTCCTGGGGGACAGACAGGAGGACCCATACCAGGGCATCTGGTGGGGCTGGTGGCGCTGGGATGACAGGCTGTCCTGGGCATGTGTGAACCAGCTCGGCGTCTGGTGAACATTCACACTACCCCATGAAGCTTCATTTTTCTCAGGATTCACTCAACCTTTGCTCTGTTCTTACGCCTCCATGATGGTGTTTTTCCACATCTCCACTATTTCTTCCATCCTCTTTCTTTTTTTTTTTTTTTTTTTGGTCGTGACTTGAGTACTCTAGTTTATCTCACCCAGATCCCCTCATCTCTGTTCTCTTCTGCTTGTGGGTCTCCTATGTTGGGAAGCACTTCATGGTAGCTCACCTTTCAGGAAAATACTGTTCTGTTGACTTGAGTCCCCACCCAGAAACCTGAAGATTTAAAGATGAGTCCCAGAGTGCAGGCAGAATTGAGTTCAAATCCACCCTCCTTCACCTCTTGGTTTTGCATTCTGGGATGTAGATGATTGGGTTTCAGCCTCTCAAGGGAGCCTTGGTTTCCTTGTGTATAAGAAGAGGATGGTAAGACCACCCCCTAGTGTAATAGTTGTGAGAGTTAAAAAGAAACCTCACCACGGTGCCCATTCACCACTGGTTGCCAGGCAGATGTCAGCTGTCTTTGTCATAATTCCTGAGCAGTTGCATAGACTGGCCCCATCTCCCCTCTTGGGGAATGTTAGCCATGCTGTATTGACAACAATGTTATTAAAGAGAAAGTCAAGGTCAATTTCAGTAGAGAGACTTAAGGCAGAGAGATTTGAGGGTCAACGGTAGTATAACTGAGCCCCCACAGTGAACACTCCTCAGGGTACCTCTAATTGCCAGGACAAGCAGTGGACAAGGACTTGTGCCCCCTGACCCCCTGACCCCCTGACCTGCTGAACAGCCCTCTGCAAGAGGGGAATCTTTCTGGAAAGCCCTTGGCCTCCAGGAGCTCTGCTCACCTTCCCCAGTCTCTTCCACACTCTGTTGATGCACCACATCTGATCACAGACATTCCAACAGCGAGTCTGAGGGCCTCCCAATGCAAGGGCTCTTTCCCTAATATGGCCAAGAATTACTTCTACTATATTAATTATTATTGAAAGTGAAAGTGAAGTCACTCAGTCGTGTCCAGCTCTTTGCGACATCATGGACTGTAGCCTGGCAGTTTCCTCCATCCATGGAATTTTCCAGGCAAGAACACTTAAGTGGGTTTTAATTCCTATCAAACTCTTTTTAATGAAGTATACCTGATGGCTCAGAGGTTAAGAATCCGCCTGCCAATGCAGGAGACTCAGGTTCAATCCCTGAGTGGAGAAGATCCCCTGGAGAAGGAAATGACAGCCCACTCCAGTATTCTTGTGTAGGAAATCCCATGGACAGAGGAGCCTGGGAAGCTACAGTCCATAGGGTCACAAAAGAGTTGGACATGACCAGCAACTAAATAACAACAACAGATAGTTAATTTACAATATTCTGTTTCAGATGTACACAGTGATTCAGTTATGCACATACATGTGTGTATCTATATTCTTTTTTCTATTCATTTCCGTTATAGTCGTTACAAGATATTGAAAATAGCTCCTTGTGCTAGACAGTAAATCCTTGCCATTAAGCCTATCAGACTCTTAGCTGCATTCTAGAAGCACTGGGTAAGATGCCTTTTTTTTTTTTGGCTGCTCTAGGTATTTGTTGCAGCACACAGGATCTTCCGTCTTTCTTGTGTCCTGTTTGATCTAATTGCTGCGTGCAAATTCTCCTAGTTGTGGCATGTGGAATCCGGTTCCATGACCAGAGATCGAACCCAGGCCCCCTGCATTGGGAGTGTGGAGTCTTAGCCCCTGGACCACCAGGGAAGTCCCTGGGCAACATGCTTTACAGGCAGCCAGTCTCATTTCATGGTTGTGGCAATCCATGGGATGGAGTGATGTACTCAGGTCACACACCTACTCAGCCTTGAAGCCAGAGTTCTAATCCCAGTGACCCCGCTCCTTAGACCAGGTTCTTAGCCATTATTTTATGCAGCCTCATTCAGTGAAACCTTTTCTGTGGTACAGGGCTCTTCTGTAGGCTCTCCAGTCCTTCCTTTCTTTCACCCCTCTGTCCTTCCCTTTTCTGAGGCTCCCCAGGTGGTACTAGTGGTAAAGAACCCACCTGCCAATGCAGGAGACATAAGAGACGTGGGTTCAATCCCTGTGTCAGGAAGATCCCCTGGAGAGGGCTGCAGCCCAATCCAGTGTTCTTGCCTGGACAATCCCACGGACACAGGAGGCTAGTGGGCTACAGTCCATAGGGTCACAAAGAATCGGACATGACTGAAGTGACTTAACACGCACGTCCATCCCTTTTCTCCTTCTGCTCTTGTTAAACAACATGCACTAAGCCCTTAGTCGTGTCGCATCTGGCCATTTTCCCTAAGCACAGTGGGAATTTTTTATAATTATTATTCTTTGCTCTGATAATTCAGCCACACTTTGGTTACCAGAGGCAGAGTACATGCTTAGACCTCAGGCCAACATCAGCACCTCTCAGAACCCAGACCAGAATGGCACAGTGTTTCTAAGCAGGCTGTGTGGCAGCAGGTGCCAGGGTTTGAGTTTCTGCTTTGCTCCCCTAGCCAAAGGACCACTGTCTTCTCATCTGTAAATGGAGGATTTTAATCCTACCAAGAGGGCTTCCCTGGTAGCTCAGATGGTAAATAATCTGCCTACAATGCAGGAAACCTGGGTTCAGTCCCTGAGTTTGGAAGATCCCTTCGAGGAGGGAATGGCTACCTAATCCAGTATTCTTGCCTTGAGAATCCTGTGGAGAGAGGAGCCTGCTGGGCTACAGTCCATGGGGTTGCAAAGTTGGACACAACTGAGCAACTAAAACACAGTCATCCCAGGAACGTAATTTTGTGGTGAGACTCATGCAAGTGGGCGTGTAAGCAGTTAGACTGGTACTTGGCACACAGGACATGTTCTGCCAGGGTGAATCCTCAGGCCTTCTCCAAATCTGCCTTCCTCCCTCCTGCAGGACCCACAGGTTTCTAGGGAACTCCACCGTAGAGTAGGGGGTCCCCAACCTCCAGGATCTAATGCCTGATGATCTGAGGTAGAGCTGATATAATAGAAATAAAGCACACGAAAGTGTAATGTTCCTGAATCATCCTGAAACCATCCCCCACCCCCACCCCCACCCCAGGAAAAATTGTCTCCCATGACTCAGGTCCCTGGTGCCGAAAGGGTTAGGGACTACTGTCCCACAGGACTGCCTTCCCAAGCCTGTTCTTGTTGCTGTTCCACTGCTAAGTCGGGTCCGATACTTTGTGACCCCATGGACTGCAGCACGCCAGGCTTTGCTGTCCTTCACTACGTCCCAGAGTTTGCTCAAATTCACATCCATGTCCTCATCCTCTGTCACCTCTTTCTCCTCTTGCCCTCTGTCTTTCCCAGCATCAGGGTCTTCTCCAGTGAGTCGGCTCCTCACATCAGGTGGTCAAAGCCTAGCCATGGAAAACTTGTCTTCCCTGCAGAGGGCTCCCCTGCCACTCTTCCCAGCTTTGAATCATTCCACCAGTAGCAGCACTCGGCCCCTGGTGAGAGGTGAAAAGGTTTCCCCAGCTGTGAAGCTGCGTGATACAGGCCCACCTGCTTCCCACGCCAGCTCCAAACCTCTGAGGCTAACTCAGAAGGTGGGAGGCAAATGGCTGCAGGAGTCTGTAGGTGTTTGGCAGCCTGGTGTGGCCTCGGTTCACCAGTCTAGGCCACCTCATTAGCAGCTGCCACCTTGGAAAGTTACAAGTTTTGTGGGCTTAACACTCCATTTGCATGAAAAAGCTTGGAAGACTGGGAATAGCCCTAAGATCAAGCTAATTAATACCCCTTAAGTTGGGGCTCTGTAGGGTAGACTGAGCCTTTTAAAGGGAATCTTCTTTGAGAACACTACAGGTCGTTGCAATAAAGCCCAGAAAGGGAGGAAGAACCTAAGAGGAAAATAGCCGAACACGAGAGGAAGCTGTCATTTCTGGAGGCAAGTCGGTCAGGTAGACAGGGGAAAAAAGATTGTCCTTTATGCAAATACGTCCCACTCAGTCTTCCCTGGGCCTCCAGTTAGATAATTCTCAAACTTAATGATTTTCACATCTAATCCAAGGCAATATTAGTCATTTGATATTAAGACAAAAGCAGGCAGGCTCCTATCTTGACAAGAAATCCTTCCTACTGAAATGGAATTATCTCTGAAATAATTAAAATGCTTGCTGAAGTATGAAAGTCTTCTATTAGCTAGAGTTGTCTTTGTTGAGAAGCGCCCTCCTTGTCCCCAGGTAAACCATAATGGCCATGGTCAAGGAAAACAAAATAGGACGGCTGTGAAAAAGTTGGCTTAAAACTCAACATTCAGAAAACTAAGATCATGGCGTCTGGTCCCATCATGTCATGGCAAATAGATGGGGAAACAGTGGAAACAGTGACAGAGTTTATTTTCTTGGGCTCCAAAATCACTGTGGACAGTGTCTATAGCCACTAAATTAAAAGACACTTGCTCCTTGGAAGTAAAGCTAGACCGAGTATTAAAAAGCAGAGACATCACTTTGCTGACAAAGATCTGTCTAGTTAAAGCTATGATCTTTCCAGTAGTCAGGTATGGATGTGAGACTTGGATCATAAAGAAGATTGAGCACCAAAGAATTGATGCTTTTGAACTGTGGTGCTGAAGAAGGCTCTTTAGAGTCCCTTGGACTGCAAGGAGATCAAACCAGTCAATCCTAAAGGAAATCAGTCCTTAAATATTCACTGGAAGGACTGATGCTGAAGCTCCAATACCTTGGCCACCTGATGTGGAGGGCCAACTCTTTGGAAAAGACCCTGATGCTGGGAAAGATTGAAGGCAGGAGGAGAAGGGGACGACAGAGGATGAGATGATTGGATGGCATTGCTGACTCAAAGGACATGAGTTTGAGCAAGCTCCAAGAGATGGTGAAGGACAAGGAAGCCTGGTGTACTGCAGTCAATGGAGTCACAAAGAGTTGCACACGACTTTGAAGTGAACAACAACAAATAGATAATGTGATCAAACTTGAATTCTCATTGGTGTCATTTTTGAGCCAGAGAACACAGTTGGATATTGATGGTGTCAGCTCAATAGCAGTATTTGTGAACAAGTGTGGCTGTGGTGCTTTTTCTTTGGAAGTTCCCAGATCTAAAGAATCTTCACAGTAACAAGGAAAGTGAAGCCTCCAATAAAGATATGGCAAAGGATGGTTTTCCTAGAATGTCACCAGCCTGCCTACTGATTGTCAACAGTATTTCCAGAGTTTAGATACCTTAATGCCAAAAGACTACAGTGATGGAGCAACAGTGTTATTACCTGCCAAAACATGAACAGCTGGGGGCTTTCAAATTCATTTATTACAAGGAAGCACTGTGGTTGTTCGGGTAATCCATACCACTCTCTGTGAGGCTTGGTACTTCGTGACATAATCAGCCTATCCCTTGTCACAGATGCATTGTACCATCACAATGTGTTAAACCAGCCTTCACGCGTTAGCAGTGATTTATGATGATGGAGTCTTAACATCCCAGGGGTTTTTGTTCATGAAGACATATACTTACCTCATTACCTTCTGTTTATGCCCAGCATATTCATCTTTTATATTTGTTGAACAGTGCACATTTTTAAACATTACACAATCAACATTGCTCTAAATAGTTGTACAATACTCAATAATGTGGATTTAACAAAGGGAAATTTTCCAACATTTAAACACAGATTTTAAATGTAACCTCTTCTAGACAATTATTCAAAATGACATTTTGAAAAAAGATTAATATAAATGTTTGAAATCATGTAAAAGGTGAACAAAACACACTCGTAAAGGCCTGTGCAATTGCAATAAAGTAGGTATGTGAATAAAGTAGCTGCATGAATACCATGGATTCAGAGTTGTTTTCCCTTATCTTCATTCTTATTCGTACTCTTTTTAAAGGGCTTCCCAGGTGATGCTAGTGGCAAAGAATCCACCTGCCAGTGCAGGAGATGGAAGAGATGCAGGTTTGATCCCTGGGTTGGGAAGATCCCCTAGAGTAGGAAATGGCAACCCACTCCAGTATTCTTGCCTGGAAAATTCCATAGGCATGGGAGGCTGGTGATTTAAGTCCATGGGGCAGCAAAGAGTCGAACACAACTGAAACAACAACACCCTTTTTAAGTTTTTATTTTGTGCATGCGTGTGCATGCATTTTTTTAGTCCAAGCATTGCCTTCCTAAGGTTTTAGTAGTCTCTCAGAGGGTAAAGCATCTGCCTGCAACGTGGGAGACCCAGGTTCAGTCCCTGGGTTGGGAAGATCCCCTGGAGAAGGAAATGGCAACCCACTCCAGTATTCTTGCCTGGAGAAGCGCACGGTTGGAGGAGTCCATGGGATCGCAAAGAGCCGGACACGACTGAGTGACTTCACTTTCTGAAACCCCTGCAGAACCGCTGAGGCCACCAGCTCCGGTTATCATCTGATTGCTTCTTGGCTGGAATATAGAATTGGATTGCTCAGTGCATGGTGATCCTGAGCCTCCAAACATTTAGCTCAGTCCATTCCAATAACTAAGTTCCTTTCATTATGTCAAAGGCTCCTAAAGTCCCTGTCTCATATATAGATTTTCATTTTTGAAACTTGGTATCTTTCCCAGAAATGATAAGTTTTAAGTTGTATGTATCTGCCAGTTTCTGACCCATTGTTCTGTCATTTTGATTAATTGAGCATGTCTGTTAACATTATTAAAAACTTTTGTATCTTCTATTATTATTTTATTCTAATTAGTTGGGCCATTTAGAGGTTTTGTCTCCTAGGAGATGAGATTGAGCCTGTGTAATTAGCGCTCCTCTTTAGGACAGCTGGCTAATTCATCACCTTGGTGAGCAGTGCTAGACTCAGCTCACCGGCTTATTTTGTGTGACCATGGGCCCTGATTGGTTTTTCCTAGCCTTGGCATGGTGCCTGCTTCATCTGGGACTCTGTCTTTTTCTGTTCACACAGGTGGGATCAAGTATACCATGTGGCAAGTGCTCCACATCATTATGATTAGAGAACAGTGGTCCCCTAACTTGTCACTGGTATACCACTTTTACACATTTCTGCCTTACCTCCTTACCAGCTGTACTGTTATTTACATGACTTCTCTTTAAGTAACTGTAAATCTATTTGTTTTTCTTCTAGTTGCGGCGAGCAGGGGCGACTCTTTATTGTGATACATGGCTTCTCATTGCGATGGCTTCCCTTTTTGCAGAGCAGGGGCTCTGGAGCGTGGGCTCAGTAACGGTACACAGGCTTAGTTGCTCCACAGTCTGTGGGATCTTCCCAGACCAGCGATTGAGCCCATGTCCCCTGCATTGGCAGGGAGATTCTTAACCACTGGACCACTAGGGAAGTCCTAAACCTACTTGTTTTAACCTAGCATCATCTTAAGTTATTGTAGCCATGAGACCAAACCCTTGATTTATCAGTTTTATTTAACTTTTTTTTTTACTAAGTGTACATCTAAATAATAGCATAAATATTTAAATGATGGGTGTGTCCTGGTATCCCCAGACTCCCTTGCATACTGCCAGGACATGTCATCACTCCACAGCTGAAGAGATCTGGTCAAAGACCCTGTACCAAGGATTCTAATGGCTGAAAGTATCCAAATAACGTGATTACTTTCAAAGGATTTTAAGAATACCAAATCTCTCACTTGTGAAAGCACAGAATTAACGTGAAATCCTAGTGGTTTATGAAACCACATGCTTAAAAAAGAGAGTATAATACAATAAGATTGAAATGAACCAGCTCAACAAAGGCATGCTTCAGTTCCATTGGTAATTAAAGTGGTAAACAAGCCACAAAGTATTTTTGCCTACCATTAATCCTCATTTGAACCCTGAGCACCAGGGCAGCTTCTAGGTTGCCTTGAGTGATGAGGAAAGACCACTAGAGGAAGGAGGAGCAGATGGAGCAAAGATCCGGGACCAGCGCATCCTAATGGAGGGAAGACCCCCCAGTGCACAGACCTGGGTGGGGAGGACCAGGTCCAGCTGGGGTGGGGCCAGAGCGAGGATGGAACATGATCAGAAGTGTGATCAGACAGCTGAGGGGCAGACGGTGGGCCATCATGCCACATGTGGATTTGGGCCATTCTGGAGTTCTGAATAGGAAAATGATTAGAGCTGGTCCCACTGGCTACTGTATAGGGAAGGGCTGTATTAGATCAAGAGTAAAAATAGTAAAGAAGACCCTGGTTTTCCCCACGTGAGAGATCATGGAAGCTTGGCCAGGTACCTATGGTTGTGAGAAGGAAGGGCAGGATAGAGGTTGGATTATATATACACACATACATACACACACATATATGTGAAATACACCCCCCCCACACACACATATATATATGCATATACATACACTGGGCTTCCTGGGTGGCATAGTAGTAAAGGATCTGTCTGCCATCACAGGAGATGCAAGAGACTCAGGTTCGATTCCTGGGTCGGGAATATTCACTGGAGTAGGAAACGGCAACCCGCTCCAGCATTCTTGCCTGGGAAATTCCATGGACAGAGGAGCCTGGGGGACTACAGTCCATGGGGTCACAAAGAACTGGACATGACTGAGTGACTAAGAAAAGCACATGCATACACTAACATTGCATTTTTCTTGAAACTGTTAAGATTAAATATATCTTTAAAAGGATAGATGCATGTATATGTGTAACTGAATCACTGCTGTATACTTGAAACTAACACAGTATTTTAAATCAACTATACTCCAGTGTAAAATTAAAAAATAAAATGAGTTAAAAGAAAGATTATATTTTCTCAGCACGTGCAGTTATAAATATTTATCACAGGTATATTGATATATCCACTTTGTTGCCGTTCAGTCACTAAGTCATGTCCAACCCCCTGCAGCCTCATGGACTGTAACACACCCGACTTCCCTGTTTGTCACTGTCTCCTGGAATTTACTCAAACTCGTGTCCACTGAGTCAGTGATGCCATCCAACCATCTCATCCTCTGTCATCCCCTTCTCCTCCTGCCTTCAGTCTTTCTCAGCATCAGGGTCTTTTCCAACGAGTCATCTCTTAGCATCAGGTGGCTAAAGTACTGGAGGTCCAGCTTTAGCATCAATTCTTCCAATGAATATTCAGGTTTGATTTCCTTTAGAATTAACTGGATCGACTTCTTGGCAATCCAAGGGACTCTCAAGAGTCTTCTCCGGGACCACAATTAGAAAGCATCAATTCTTCAGTACTCAGCCTTCTTTATGGTCCAACTCTCACATCCATACATGACTACTAGAAAAACCATAGCTTTGACTATATGGACCTTGTCAGCAAAGTGATGTTTCTGCTTTTTAATATACTGTCTAGGTTTGTTATAGCTTTTCTTCCAAGGAGCAACCTTCTTTAAATTTCATGGCTGCAGTCATCATCCACAGTGATTTCAGAGCCCAAGAAAATAAAATATAATGTATCTGTATATAACTTAGATATACTGATATAATTAATGCATTTATAATATATAATTAAGTTATATTTTACCTTTTATGAAACAAACCCCAAATGCCTCTTTCTGTATGTTGGATAGAAATAAAAATTTTTGGAAGGCTTATAAAATAGTGTTTCCAATGTGCTGTTAAAAAAAAAAAAGACATTGTGTGGTTTTTCCTGCTTTAGTAGTTTTCAGTTTAGTTGACAAAATATTAGTGTGTATTTTAAAGCCAGAATTTTCACAATTAGGGCTGACTTACAGGTTATAGGCCTCGGCCTGAGCAACCAGGTGCTGTTTACTGACTCCTGCTGCTGCTTACCGGGATGGGTCAAAGTGGGACCTCGGGGGCAGAAGGCCTGGGAATGCAATATCTATGACCTTGGTCATCTGCTTCTCTCCCTGCAGTGATCCCCAAGGTCACCAAGCACCTGCTCTCAAACCCTGTGTTTACCTGTATCATCCTGGCCGCCTGCATGGAGATTGCAGTGGTGGCTGGCTTCGCTGCCTTCTTGGGAAAGTATCTGGAGCAGCAGTTTAACCTCACCACCTCTTCTGCCAACCAGCTGCTAGGTGAGTCTGTGTCATCCACCGGCCCCTGCCCTGCATAGGGAGGCTGCCCGTGCTTGGAATACCATAAGCATTGACTGAGACCAGTCAGACAGCCCAGACCATGCTGCTCCTGTCGCAGAATATATATGTGGTCTGTGTGCAGAAGAATTACAGAGTATTTTCTTGGAGTAAGATTTACCCACTTGAAGCAGTTGCTTAAAGTACATGATAATAAAGAGCTAAAATATAAAATATGCATAGGAAGCATTGTAACAGGCCAGGAAGTCCATAAATTGGTGTAAACTGGAGAATTAGGGGGACGATGTGATGAACAAAGAGGGGAATCAAGATGGATCTTGAAAGATTAGTACTGAGTTGACCAAAAAGATCATTCTGTCCATAAGATGTGATGGAAAAACCCAAATGAACTTTTTGGCCAACCCCATAGGCTTTGCTCAGGAGCGTAAAAAAGCAAGAATATTCTCAGCAACGTGAAACCCATGGTCAACAGATACAGAGGTTAGAAGCCATTTGCTCACCTCCATTTTTGTGTGCATGGCAGATATAAAATGGATCATAACACTCCTTCTCCCCAAGCTCAAGTGTGGCCTTACCAGTCTTCTCAACAGTAAACCGCAGACATCTGCCTCCAGTCCTTTGGAGTTGGCCTGCTAAAGAGAACCAGTTTCCATGCATGAGAAGCAGGATTACTTATACCTGATAGGGAACGTGATCTCACAGCACAAGCAGAGGGAAGGGTCAAGAATGACTTCCAGCTTTCTGGCTCAGACAGGGGGTGGTACCATTTGTGAAGGCTGAAAGTAGCAGAAAAGAATCAGATCTGTAGCAAAGGCGGTGAGTTCAGACGTGAAGTTGCTGAGTGTGAGATGGCCGTGATGTATCCACGTGATGTCCTGTGCGTGGCTGAGGACTGGAGAAGGAGGTGTGGACCACATCAGTGTGTGCATGGTCACTGAGGACACGGGAGTGCAATTTACAGAAGGATATTGTGTAGAAATAGAAGAGTGAAACACCACCCGTGAGGAAATAGAGAGGCATAGAAGCATCTCCTGAAAGAAACTCGTGGGTCATGGGGCGTCAAGGAAGAGATGACTCCAAGAAAGAAGCCATCAGCAGTGAGAGTGTCCACGTGTGATACAACCTCACATGCCTTGCTGCTGCTAAGTCGCTTCAGTCGTGTCCAACTCTGTGTGACCCCACAGACGGCAGCCCACCAGGCTCCCCCGTCCCTGGGATTCTCCAGGCAAGAACACTGGAGTGGGTTGCCATTTCCTTCTCCAATGCAAGAAAGGAAAAGTGAAAGTGAAGTCGCTCAGTCATGTCCAACTCCTAGCGACCCCGTGGACTGCAGCCCACCAGGCGCCTCCATCCATGGGATTCTCCAGGTGAGAGTACTGGAGTGGGGTGCCATTGCCTTCTCACATGCCTTGGGTCCCTTCAGTAAGCAGGATGTTTTTCAGCCGATGTCAGGGCTGTGTCCCTGAAGCTGCAGCAGGTAAGCCCGTGCTGTGGTGTGAGGAGCAGCCCATAGGAGGCAAAGAATAGCTAGTGACTGCAGGACACTTTCCCAAGCTTAGCAGTGGAAGGAGGAGCGGAGATATAGTGGGTGATGTGTGTTGCCATCAAGGGATTGGAGTAATGGCACTGTTGCTAAGACACAGTTGCTGTTGTGGCAGGAAGGACTTGAGCAGGTATCTAAGCAGAGGGGAAGGAGCCAGCAGAGGTGATGTGCGGAAAGGAGAGGGAATGTAGTAGAGAGCGTCTGATGGAAGAGCTCATCTGTGTCAGAAAGTACACAGAGGGAAAGATATGAGGATGACCCCTGAGAATGTGACATTCCAGTCTGAAAGTTGAGAACATGCCCTCCCCATGGAATTATCTTCTGGAAAGTAGGGAAAACCACTAGACCATTCAGGTATGACCTAAATCAAATCCCTTATGATTATACAGAGGAAGTGAGAAATAGATTTAAGGGATTAGATCTGATAGATGGAGTGCCCGATGAACTATGGACAAAGGATCATGACATTGTACAGGAGACAGGGATCAAGACCATCCCCATGGAAAAGAAATGCAAAAAAGCAAAATGGCTGTCTGGGAGACCTTACAAATAGCTGTGAAAAGAAGAGAAGCAAAAAGCAAAGGAGAAAAGGAATGATATAAGCATCTGAATGCAGAAAATCCAAAGAATAGCAAGAAGAGATAAGAAAGACTTCCTCAGTGATCAATGCAAAGAAATAGAGGAAAACAACAGAATGGGAAAGACTAGAGATCTCTTCAAGAAAATTAGAGATACCAAGGGAACATTTCATGCAAAGATGGGCCCAATAAAGGACAGAAATGGTATGGACCTAACAGAAGCGGCAGATATTAAGAAGAGGTGGCAAGAAAACACAGAAGAACTGTACAAAAAAGATCTTCATCACCAAGATAATCACGAAGGTGTGATCACTCACCTAGAGCCAGACATCCTGGAATGTGAAGACAAGTGGGCCTTAGAAAGCATCACTACGAACAAAGCTAGTGGAGGTGATGGAATTCCAGTTGAGCTATTTCAAATCCTGAAAGATGATGCTGTGAAAGTGTTGCACTCAATATGCCAGCAAATTTGGAAAACTCAGCAGTGGCCACAGGACTGGAAAAGATCAGTTTTCATTCAAATCCTAAAGAAAGGCAATGCCAAAGAATGCTCAAACTACCGCACAATTGCACTCATCTCACACACTAGTAAAGTAATGCTCAAAATTCTCCAAGCCAGGCTTCAGCAAGGCATGAACTGTGAACTCTCTGATGTTCAAGCTGGTTTTAGAAAAGGCAGAGGAACCAGAGATCAAATTGCCAACATTCACTGGATCATGGAAAAAGCAAGAGAGTTCCAGAAAAATATCTATTTCTGCTTTATTGATGATGCCAAAGCCTTTGACTGTGTGGATCACAATAAACTGTGGAAAATTCTGAAAGAGATGGGAATACCAGACCAACTGACCTGCCTCTTGAGAAACCTATATGCAAGTCAGGAAGCAACAGTTAGAACTGGACATGGAACAACAGACTGGTTCCAAAGAGGAAAAGGAGTATGTCAAGGCTGTATATTGCCATCCTAGTTATTTAACTTCTATGAAGGAGATCAACCCTGGGATTTCTTTGGAAGGAATGATGCTAAAGCTGAAGCTCCAGTCCTTTGGCCACCTTATGCGAAGAATTGACTCATTGGAAAAGACTCTGATGCTGGGAGGGATTGGGGGCAGGAGGAGAAGGGGATGACCGAGGATGAGATGGCTGGATGGCATCACAGACTCGACGGGCGTGAGTCTAAGTGAACTCTGGGAGATGGTGATGGACAGGGAGGCCTGGCGTGCTGCGATTCATGGGGTCACAAAGAGTCAGACACGACTGAGCGACTGAACTGAACTGAACTGAACTGATGCAGAGTACATCATGAGAAACGCTGGGCTGGAAGAAGCACAAGCGGGAATCAAGATTGCCGGGAGAAATATCAATAACCTCAGATATGCAGATGACACCACCCTTATGGCAGAAAGTGAAGAGGAACTACAAAGCCTCTTGATGAAAGTGAAAGAGGAGAGTGAAGACGTTGGCTTAAAGCTCACCATTCAGAAAACAAATATCATGGCATCTAGTCCCATCACTTCATGGGGAATAGATGGAGAAACAGTGGAAACAGTGTCAGACTTTATTTTTTGGGCTCCAAAATCACTGCAGATGGTGATTGCAGCCATGAAATTGAAAGGCACTTACTCCTTGGAAGGAAAGTTATGACCAACCTAGATAGCATGTTGAAAAGCAGAGACATTACTTTGCCAACAAATGTCCATCTAGTCAAGGCTATGGTTTTTCCTGTGGTCATGTATGGATGTGAGAGTTGGATTGTGAAGAAAGCTGAGTGCCGAAGAATTGATGCTTTTGAACTGTGGTGTTGGAGAAGACTCTTGAGAGTCCCATGGACTGCAAGAAGATCCAACCAGTCCATTCTAAAGGAGATCACTCCTGAGTGTTCTTTGAAAGGAATGATGCTAAAGTTGAAACTCCAATACTTTGGACACCTCATGCGAAGAGTTGACTCATTGGAAAAGACTCTGATGCTGGGATGGATTGGGGGGCAGGAGGAGAAGGGGATGACAGAGGATGAGATGGCTGGATGGCATCATCGACTCGATGGATGTGAGTCTGAGTGAACTCCGGGAGTTGGTGATGGACAGGGAGGCCTGGCATGCTGCGATTCATGGGGTCACAAAGAATCGGACACGACTGAGTGACTGAACTGAACTGGACTGAAGCAGGAGTAGATCATGTCCTGAGAGGAATGGGCAAGGTGATATTTTCTGATCTTCTCCTTTAATGTGTCCTTCACAAACTGGCCAGTAAACCCATGTGAGGGTACTGACCCAAGATGACTCACCAGGAAAACACATGTGAACAATGAAATGCTCGTCCACGTCCACCAGACCAACAACACCAAGTGTTGGTGAGAAGGTGGAGCCACTGAAACGCTCGTGTGCTGCTGGTGAGAAAAGTTCTTTGGCAGTGCCTACGGAAGCTGAAAGCATATGCTTAATCTGGGATCCAGCATTCTACTTCTGGGCATAATCCAACAGAAATGAGTGTTTAGATCCACTTATTTATATAGGCTTAGGTAACAATAGGGCTTCCCTTATAGCTCAGTTGGGAAAGAATCTGCCTTCAATGCAGGAGACCTGGGTTTGATTCCTGGGTTGAGAAGATCCCCTGGAGAAGGAAATGGCAACCCACTCCAGTATTCTTGCCTGGTGGAATCTCATGGACAGAGGAGCCTGGCAGGCTACAGTCCATGGGGTCACAATAGCCAGACAGGACTTCACAGCTAAATATATATATACACATAGGTAACAGTATCTAAAACAGCCTTATGCATAAACCCCCAAACTGGAAACAATCCAAATATCTATCAGTTAGAATGGGTAAATAAATTATAGAATATTCATACAGTGGCCTGCCACATAGCATAAGAAAGCAAGAGCTTGTACATATACCTCAATGTGGATGGATCTGGGACAGTCAAAAGACGTCAGACTCCAAAGAATCATATTAATAAGAGTTAGAAAGAGGAAAAGTTGGACTTCCCTGTTGGTACAATGGATAAGAATCCGCCTGCAGATGCAGAGGACCCGGGTTTGATCCCTGGTCCGGGAAGATTGCTCATGCTGTGAAGCAGCGTTAAGCCCGTGCACCACAGCTGCCGAGGCCACACTCTAGAGCCCTGGGGCCGCAACTAGGGAAGCTTATGAACCCAGAGCCTGTGATCTGCTGCCAGGGGAGCCGCTGCAGTGAGAAGCCTGCACACCGCAGCCAGGGAGCACCTCCCACTCTCTGCAGCTGGAGAATGGCCACGTGGCAGCGGAGGCCCAGTGCAGCCCCAAGAAGGAAAATAAACACTTTCTTAATGGAAAAATTAATGAAAGTAACAGAGGCCAGAATGATAGTTACTCTTGGACTTTGGGTGAATGAGGACAGCAGGGAGCCCCTGAGGCTGCTGGAAATGTTTTAATACAGGGGTGTGTACAGATGCAGCAAGTCGTCAGTGTTCCCTTAATCTTGTGCACGTCACAGAACATAACATATCAAGTTAAAAAAAAATTAAAACCCTACCAACAAGGGTGTGGCCAGACCCCAGCCCCTCTCCCTGGGGGCTGCCAGAGCACACAAGGCTGATGTTTTTCTTTTTCTTACTAATAACTCTTTACCATCCACTCTTTTATAAGTATTTTCTTCCAAGAGATATTAGCAAAATGCAGTTAGCCCTTAGTACCCATCTGACAGAGATAGGGTAAAAAGTGTCTCTGTAGACCCAGAGGGATGGTACCAGGAGGGAGGTGGGAGGGGGTTCAGGAAGGGGAATACGTGTACACCCATGGCGGATTCATGTTGATGTATGGCAACACCGATACAATATTGTAAAGTAATTAGCCTCCAATTAAAATAAATAAATGTATACTTAAAAAAATAGTGTCTCTGTAGTTACAGTTATAACTTCTCCGTTATACCTACGATCTCTTCGGTTTAGCCCTCCAGCACCCAAAGACTTTCTTTCTCACTTCCTGATTTCTTGACTGCGGCTTCTTACATTTTGATCACATTTGCTTCAAAGCTGGGGCTCTGTTCTAGTTCAAAACAGATTCCTAGAGTTTCCTATCAACAAAGCAATAGTCTTCAGGGCAGAAGGAAAAAATCAACCTCGCTTTCCTGCATCTGTCTCTGTCTCAGTGAGTCTGTCTGTTAGGGCACGTGGCCCGGGGAGAGGCAGCCTGGTGGCTGTCTGTCGGTCTGTCCGTCTGTCTGGCAGCCCAGGCAGGCAGGACATGCGCCCTCTCCCTGTGCCTTTCCCGTGGCATCTGGAGCGTTGGCTGCAGGAGGGGCTGACAGGGGGCCCTGAGGGGACAGAGAGAGGCCGCGAAAGCCTAAGGCAAGGCGCGTGCCCCAGAGGCCTTCATCAGTAGCTCCCCTAGACCTCGGGGAGGAGTCCCCTGCCGTCATCCCAGGCCATCAGTGCTGTCTCTGGGCACCCACAAAGTCATCAGTAGATGGGGCAGAGTTCCAAAAAGAGCAGCACAGATGATTAAGGGCTGATGGCCTTGATTTATGCATGAAGATAAAAGGGACTCAATCTGCATAGGTTAAGGTAATGAGGATGGAGTTTTGGGGGAAGTTCTGATAACTGCCCGCATGCTAAGGCTTCATACACATCAGGGAGGGAGAGGGGAGGTGGATGATGGCTTGGAGAGAAGGTGCCCAAAGCCTGTTATTGCCATAGTTACCATCATCACCAGGGGCTGCTCCCTGCCGCCTTTGATGGAAAATGGAACGGAACGCAGCCTGCTCTCCGGGCGTGGGCTGTGGTCATCGGTGTTCACTGACACAGATCCAATCTGCTCGCTCTTTCGTTCATCCAGAAAATAGTTCCCAAGTGCCCAGGCACAGGGAACCAGGGCTGAACAGGATGGAACGGTCCTTGGGGAAGCTGCATCTTAGGAGGGGGAGAGACAACCAGAAACCAGAAAACCAGAAATGTCCGAGGCAGCTTCACATAATGAGGAGAGCCATGCAAACAATAAAACGTGGCAGGAAACACTAAGGAACCTCAGATGGGCTGCTGGACCGCTCTAGGTGGGGTGGCCCGGGCTCCCTGTGAGGATAGGGCCCAGCCAGGTAAAGGCACAGGGGAAGAATGTTCTGGGAGCTCCCCTGCTGGCTCAGTGGTAAAGAATTCGCCTGCCAATGGGGACGCAAGTTTGATCCCTGGGTTGGAAGATCCCTTGGAGAAGGGAATGGCAACCCACTCCAGTATTGTTGCCTGGAGAATCCCATGGACAGAGGAGCCTGGCGGGCTACAGTCCATAGGGTCGCAAGGAGTCAGACATGACTTAGCAACTAAAACAGCAACAGAATGTCGTAGAAGAAGAATCAGCAAGTGCAGAGACTAGGGGCTTGAATGGATTTGGTCTGTTCCAGGGGGAGAGAAAAGAATTGGGTGTGGTTGGGGAGTCACTATGGCTTGGAGGAGAGACAGGCAAGTAGGGGTGAGGTCATGAAGATCGTGTCTGTACCAGGATGAGAAAGAACCGAGCACAGACAACCCAAGAACATCAAATAATACAAAATGCTGTGTTTTTCTTAAAATCTGACTTGTGCTATTTTCTCTGCAGAGCTCAGCCTCCCTGATTATGCTTTTCTCACCCGAATATTAAA